>NC_086454.1:52208192-52541595 GCF_028390025.1 Pseudophryne corroboree
ATGAGGATGAGAAGGCCCTGGGTGGTGCATAGGAGGACGTGGGCGGCGGCGGTGAGGAGGACGTGGTCAAGGACAGGATTTGCTTCGGTTTGTCCACATATTTTATGATTGGCAGTCACCAGCACTGGTTTTGCCTATTGAATTGATAAATAATTTGAATTGGTCCTGTGTCACCAACCCAGGGCACACAGTTAGAGAACCACCGTGCTATACATTAGCTATGTAAACTTGATTCAGTGTCATTTTATTAACAAAATAACATATATGTTAAAAAAAATTATAGTTATGTTTTATTACATATTAAATATTTACGTAATAAAAAAAATCCGACAATTTGGTAATATTTTTATGCTTACCATCCTGTATGTAGCTGCTGACATAAAAATAATAATAATAATAATAATAATAATTATAACAACATTAATTTGTTATTAAGGCAGAACATAGATAAAAATGAAAATGAAAACCAAATAGCCATCCATGGTGCCAATTCTGAAATTTGTTACCAAGTAGGTCATGTGCCACCAGTATATAAACTGTAATGATAAAAATAATAGTAATACATTTTGCTGCCCACCGATTCTGACACCAATGCCCCCCGTTTGGAGTGCGTAAGTGATATTTATTTCCCTATTTTAAACTGAGCTGTCTGGTCACGCCTCCCCCTCATTGGCCACACTCCCTCTCATTACCTTGGCCCGGCAAAGCTGTCAGCGCCCCTGCATACACTATACAGTTATTTGGCAGACCATCTGTCCAATCTGGCTGGTTGAAATAAAATCTGGTAATGTATGGGGGCAAATGATAAGCAACCATTTGCTCCCAAACACT
Source organism: Pseudophryne corroboree (assembly GCF_028390025.1). Classification (NCBI taxonomy): domain Eukaryota; kingdom Metazoa; phylum Chordata; class Amphibia; order Anura; family Myobatrachidae; genus Pseudophryne; species Pseudophryne corroboree. Next base: position 52,209,024 of record NC_086454.1, read on the forward strand.
GGAAAATGGCCAAAAACTGTTGTTCAGACAAATTGATTAAATCTAGTGGTTGATTGTCATTTGCTTGCATACATTACCAGATTTTTCTATTCCAACCAGCCAGATTGGACAGATGTATGCCCAGCTATACCATTAGGAGTAATGTGCTGGGGGGTTAGTAGGCAGATAAGGGGGATATTCAATTGTTTGAAAAGTCAGTTGGGTGTCTGTTTTTCCTAACAAATAGACAAGAGAAAACAGACACCCAACCGACTTTTCAAACAATTGAATTCCCCCCAATGAATCAATTTACAAGGGGTCTATTTACTAAGCCTTAGATGGAGATAAAGTCGCTGGAGATAAAATACCAGCCAAACGTCTCCTAACTGCCATTCCACAGGCTGTGTTTGAAAAATGACAGTTAGGAGCTGATTGGCTGGTACTTTATCACCAGCGACATCATCTCCATCCAAGGCTTAATACATAGACCCCTGAATCTTGTAAATTGGTATTATGCACATATAAATGCACTCATAAGTTTCCATTACCAGGCATGTAGTGGGGATCGCTATGTGATCCCACCACACGGGATGCCGAATGCCATTATACCGTCACCGGCATCCTTTGCGGCAGAATGCCGGCAGGGGGTGAGCGCAATGAAGCCCCTTGCGAGCTTGCTGCACTTGCCACGCTTCGGGCTTGGCGGTGAGCGAAGGTTCTATTCTCCCTCTATGGGTGTCGTGGACACCCATAGAGGGGGAATCACCTACCTCGCCGGTATTACCTGTTGGGATCCCGGCGCCGGTATTAAGACAGCCCAGATCCCGATGAGCGGTATGCTAACCGCATACCATGTAGTGTGATGTTCCTATATATCATATGTGTGTGTGTGTGTGTGTGTGTTTATATGTATGTATATACATGTGTATATATGTATGCACATGGATATATATGTACTATAATTAAAATAAAGTAAAGTTTTATTAAGCACTTACAAGTGCCACCAGGAAGACAACAGGCTGCAGAGGACACTAGACAGCCATTAGTAATACTCGGCTCACAAAATGCAGCGAAAATTTTATTTATTTATTTATTATTATTATTTTTGGTGGAGGGGGGGTTTCTGGGTGCTCGGAAACACTCCCTGCGTGCGCCACTGCCATCATGGACCTACCATCCCTTTCAAGGACTTAACGTACAAGTGACATCAACGAGGCACGACGCACCAAATCCTACACTATGGCCCTCATTCCGAGTTGTTCGCTAGCTGCTTTCGGTCGCAGCGCGGCGATTAGGTGAAAAAAAACGGCATTTCTGCGCATGCGTACGGACCGCAATACGCACACGCAAAGTACTTTTACACAAAACTATGCAGATTTACACAAGGCCGAGCGGCGCTTTTCTGTCGCACTGCTGATCGGTGAACAGTTGACAGGAAAGGGGTGTTACTGGGAGGTAACTGACCGTTTTCCGGGAGTGTGCTAAAAAACGCAGGCGTGACAGATGAAAACGCAGGCGTGCCTGGGGAAACGGGGGAGTGGCTGGCCGAACGCAGGACGTGTTTGTGACGTCAAAGCAGGAACTTAACTGAATGAGGTGATCGCAAGACAGGAGTAGGTCTGGAGCTACTCAGAAACTACATGAAAAGATTTACGAGCAGTTCTGCTAATCTTTCGTTCGCACTTCTGCTAAGCTAAGATACACTCCCAGAGGGCGGCGGCCTAGCGTGTGCACTGCTGCTAAAAGCAGCTAGCGAGCGAACAACTCGGAATGAGGGCCTATGTGTATGAGGTACTTTTATGACTTTGATGTAAATTAAAAAAAAAAAAAAAAAAACCCTTTTCCCTGCTAAGAATAATACATTCTCTCCACTGTGGCTACTGGTTGGAAAACTGTAAATTGTGGGCAGTAAATCTCAGTGATAATAGTGGAGATGAAATATTTCTGTACTAGGGTAAGGGAGTCACACAGTAGGTGGGACATGCACCATATCATGTTTCTGTTACTTTCTTTATCCTTCCTGCCTGCTGTTCTCACTGCTTCCCTGTTTTCTATACATTTTTTCTACATCACCGTAGGGATCATCAGATTATTTTCTTCTTTCACGTTATTACTTGTCTTTTTTTCCTAATCAATACTTCCTCGCAGCTTTTCATCTCTGGCTTCTCATTTCTCTCCCTCCCGTCTTCATGAAGGAATTATATATCTATTGTAATCATTGCTAGGTCAATCAGTCACCGGCAGCCTGGGGAGTAGTGTAATTCAACTCAGATCTCGGTGCACAGCTGCCAAAAAATATAAAGAAAAGGAGACGAAAAAGAAAAGAAAAAAAAAAGAAACGATTCTTGCACATTTGCTCACACATCTGGAGGAAAGATTGCAGGGAAGAGGAGGAGGAGGAGGAGGAAGGAGAGGAAGAAGAAGATTGGGAAAAAGAAGCAAATGTGATGAAGAAAATGGGTTAACGACGGGTGGCGAGACATAGACACGGACAGATGAGCCAATGGCCGTTGTGTTGGATGCAGAATAATAGGTTAAAGTAGTTCTGCTAAACTTGCATCTATACCAAGGATTCCAGGGACTTGGCATAGTCTCCGCTGGCTACGGCACTACATATTTTACGGGTTTTCTCCTGTCCTGGCAATACAGCCTTGCTCCCTCCACATGCCGCAGGAACAACCACAGAAAATAAGTTGGTTCCTACACTGGGCAATGCCAAGAACGAAAAGAGATGCCACTATTTCCAGAAATCGCTACAAAAACTACAATAGATGATTAAAAATACAGTATTCGAGGGGAGTTGGAGGCGTAACAAGCCACCACCTCTTTATAAAGTGACTGTGAATCTAGTTTTCCAGCAAAGTGCAAAGGTTTATGGAGGGAAATGGCTGCGACTGCAGAGCAACAGGCATTTGCTGGGAAGAATTGGGTAGAGTAAGGGTGTTTCTTGCTACATATAGTCCATTTCACTGGAATTTTGCTCCAAAGCTAGTTTAGTTCTATACTTTAATGGAATAGATTTTGCACCTTCATGTTGCACGTTGGCAGAGATGTGCGCTCCTAGGTCATACCTCCCAACTGTCCCGATTTTCAGGCACTGCCTCACAGTCCCGCCCGTGGGCCGCAGTGTCCTGCGGTTGGGTGGAAGGTTGAGAGGTCCCCTCTCACCGGCTGCTCTGCACAGGCCCGGATACTGAGAGAGGGTGTGGTCAAATCTAGACAGGAGTGGCCACACAGGGGGCATCACCGGTCACACAAGGGGCGTCGGCAGATGCACAGGGAAGTATTTGTTCTCCTAAGCAGCTGCTGCACCCACAGGATAGCGCCCACATGTCTCCTCCCAGAGCCGGCCATAGGCATAGGCAAACTAGGCAATTGCCTAGGGCATTTGATATGCCCAGGGGCATCAGCAGCTTCTGCTGATTAAAATGATATGCAGCATGCCTATATTCTGTGTGTAGCATTTCATATGCAGATACAGCCACAGTCTCACACAGTATATAGGCATGCTGCATATCATTTTAATCAGCAGAAGCTGCTTGTGCATCCTAGCCAAATAGCAATGCAAATAAGATGCATTTTCATTAAAAAAAAAAGGTGCCTGATGTTAGCACTGAGGCAAGATTTATGAGGACACATCTGTATCCAAGCGGAGGCAGAGGTCACAGTGTTAGTAGCAGTGTGAGTGCTGTGTGCATGTGAGTGGGTTGGTTGTGCAGTAGTGTTCAGAATATGTGTAAGGAGCATTATGTGTGTCATGAAAAAATGCATTAATAATGTGCAACATATATGTAAGGGGCGCTGTGTGTGTCATTATGTGTATAAGGGCATTAATAATGTGCGGCATATGTGTAACAGGGTACTACTGTATGTTTCTCATTATGTGTAAAGGGGCACTAATAATGTGCAGCAAATGTGTAGGTGGCACTATGTGTGTAATTATGTGTATAAGGGCATTAATAATGTGCAGCATATGTGTAAGGGACATTATGTGTAAAAGGGCATTTATAAAGGTTGTCATAATGTGTAAGGCACATTATGTTTATAAGGACATTAATAAGGTGTCTCATATGTGTAAGGGACATTACTGTGTGGAATTATGTGTATAAATGCATTACTAATGTGTGGCATTATGTGTATAAGGTGCTCTACTATGTGGTGTTGCATATAGAAAGGGTACTACTGTGTCGTCTAATGTGAATAAAGAGCAATAGGGTGTGGTGTAATGTAAATAACGAGAAATTCAGTGTGATGTAATGTGAATAAGGGGCTCCACTGTGAGGAGTAACGTTTATAAGGTAAAGTGATACTACTGTGGGATGTAATATGAATTATGGACACTATCGCATGATCAAATGTGAATAAAGGTGGAGTAATTGGAATTGGGGTTACTATTGTGTGACCATGCCCCTTGCCAGCAAAAACACCCCCCTTATTGGGCTGTGCGCCAAATGTGCGAGCTGGTCCTATTTAAAATATAGGGGGTACAAACACCAAAATAAGGACTGCTATGGGTGAGGGGTGATGGTGCTGGGAAAGAGGTGCAAGTTCAGAGGCGGAACCAGCAGTGGTGCTAGGGGGCACCAGCTAAAATCTTGCCTAGGGCATCATATTGGTTAGGGCCGGCTCTGTCTCCTCCTCATTGCTGCTGTACAGGGGGCATGGGCAGCCACACATAGGGTACAATGTGCCCCTTAGTGGCCCTAGCTGAGCCCTCCAATGAGCCCAGGCACATAATGACGGAAAGTTCGTTCACTAGTTGGAATCCATTAAACTGAAAAGCATATTGTGTAAATCAAACGTCTGGAGGATCGTGCCCGTGCAAAATATGTGCTGTGGCTGGAGCTGCAGCTGATGGTTAGAATCTCTGGTAGCAGTGATACGGATAACGGTGTTGTGAGTCTTTAACGCGTTTCCCCACCTCCCTCTGGGTTCAGCGGCTTCATCAATGAATCATTATCACTGCTACCGGAGATTCTAACCGTCAGCTGCAGCTCCAGCCACAGCACATATTTTGCATGGGCACGATCCTCCATAGATGAATGCATACAAAGGTTAAAGCACCAGCAGCCAGGAGGACCTTTCCGCATTCAAGGGCTGGAAGGAGCGGTGAGATTGAACTCCGTTTGGCCAGACGTTTGATTTGCACAATATGCTTTTCAGTTTAATGGATTCCAACTAGTGAACAAACTTTCTGTCATTATTTGCCTGCATAAATATTGATATTAGACGGAAGTGACTCTCATTAATTGCCGCAAAGCAATTTGTAATGTGCTATCTTGTTTCATCTTACAAACAGTACTCACAGTGATACAACTAAGTGAGTTCAGAGACTTGTTTCTACAGGACTGTAGACGGGAGTGACTTTTCTTAATTGCACTAGCAGTTTACAGTGTGTTGTTTTGTTTCATTAAATAAGCAGTGCTTACAGTGATACAATTAAGTGAGTTCAGAGATTTGCCTCTACAGGACTGGTTGCTGCTTTTTAGAAATCAGGCTGTATCTTAAAGTTTTTATGTCTGTTACCATTGTGTGTTTAGATAACCGGCCGGTGGATATGGATTGTTAATGTATTTAATTTTTAATAAATGAACTTATAAAAAGTCCAATCTATATGCGCTGTAATATTTCCTTTTTGTATCTTGAATTTTTTTCACAAATAGGGTTGAGTAGCCCTGTATTACTGGCAGCACATAGATTGGCGTGACAGAGCGCTTGGCTACTTTAAGGAGACTGTGAAAAACATTTAATTTTAAAATACAATAATAAAACTGAAATGTTAATAAAAGTCATTCACTACTCACTATGTATAAGTGATACCTCCATATTGGCGGTCGGGATGATGGTGTTCACATGACCTTCACCGGTATCCTGATAATAAACATGCCGACAGGGAACAAAGTAATTATTGTACCTCTCCCCTGTGCTCTACCCTTACCCGCCTATGGTGGCGGCTAGGGCTAAGACTCTGGGGTGACGGCTAGGGCTAAGATTTGGGCGGTGGCGGCTAGGGCTAAGACTCGGGGATTGGCGGCTACAGCAAACCCACCCATCTCTAGTGCCTAACCCTAACAGTCACCCCAATACTTACCGTCAGGATGTCGGTGGTCGTTGTTACGGCACTGGGATTCCGAGTGGTGTCGGGATTCTGGCGTCGGGATGCTAACCACATCCAAATGCTCCTTAGTTTATGTCTTCTATGATAATCCGCGAGTGCCCATTTCGGGAATACTTTGGGGTAGATTTACTAAAGCTTCTAAAAATGAAAAAAAAAAAAAAAAAAAGGTGATGTTGCCGATAGCAGCCAATCGGAATCTGTCTATCATTTTCTAGGAGGCAATAGAGAAATGGTAAACATAATCTAATTGGTTGCTATGGGCAACATCACCTCTTTTCCTTTTTAGAAGCTTTAGTAAATTTACCCCTTTGTGTCTTTCCTCTTGCTTTGAAACATGGAAATATACAGTTAAAAGGGTGTGGGCCTGGGACACCACACTGTGACCATCTATTATCTGCGTGTGTAGCAGGACTGGTACTCTGTGTAGCTGACACATCCGGGTGCTACACCCATATGACTGACCTGCACTATAATCACTGGAGAAATACTGAGAGTAAACACAATTTGTTGATACAATTTGAAAGCACGAGGGAGAACAAAAAGCAGGATATGAAATTCCTTGTTACACTCACATCTATGTCATGTATATTTACACTACTACTTCATATTATATCACTCTGTCCTCAAACACTTTCTTGTTTCATTTATAACTCCCAACATTTGGCTGCCAGTGGCAGGCTGAGCAGGGGGGCAGGGTGCCGTGTGCCCCCTGTTACGTAGTGTCCCGGGCTGCCCCAGATTGCAAAAAGTGTCTTGGTGGTGTCCCAAAGTGGGATATTGGGGGTCATTCCGAGTTGTTCGCTCGCTAGCAGTTTTTAGCAGCCGTGCAAACGCTATGCCGCCGCCCACTGGGAGTGTATTTTAGCTTAGCAGAAGTGTGAATGAAAGGATCGCAGAGCGGTGGCAAAGTTCTTTTGTGCAGTTTCAGAGTAGCTCAAAACCTACTCAGCGCTTGCGATCACTTCAGACTATTCAGTTCCTGTTATGACGTCACGAACACGCCCTGCGTTCGCCCAGCCACGCCTGCGTTTTTCCTGGCATGCCTGCCTTTTTCCTGGCATGCCTGCGTTTTTACGAACACTCCCTGAAAACGGTCAGTTGCCATCCAGAAACGCCCACTTCATGTCAGTCACTCTGCGGCAGCCAGTGCGACTGAAAAGCTTCGCTAGACCCTGTGTGACATTACATCGTTCGTTGCAATAGTACAACGCGCGTGCGCATTGCGCCGCATACGCATTCGCAGAAGTGCCATTTTTTTGCCTCATTGCTGCACAGCGAACTAATGCAGCTAGCGATCAACTCGGAATGGCCACCATTGTGCACGTTACTTGTTTGTGGCAGAGATGCATAAGGTGGGGATTGCCACTCTACATTGCGGAATGCCTTTCACTACTGTTGCCATTCCATGTTCCCAATCCCAGGGGAACTCTCATTAAGAGCAACTGGACATTTAAACATCTGCAAATTCTCAAGGTGCCCACACACTAGAAAGACTTGCAAAAGATGCGAGTCTTTAAGAGGCCCTACACATTAGGGGATATAACTGAACGATATGAACGTTCTTGTTCATTAATGAACGAGAACTCATTCATATCGTTCAGTGTGTAGGCACCAATGATAAATGATGCACGGTCCGCCCTTGTTCATCGTTGGTGCCTGATCACTTATGCATGCAGGCCATACTTGCCTACCTGACCCTCTCCATGAGGGAGAAAATGCTCTGTTCCTGGACTTTCCTGGTAATGTATGATTACCATCACCTGTGGTGAAACACCTTTCTTATCAATTAACTAGCTCACCACAGGTGATGGCAATCATACATTACCAGGAAAGTCCAGGAACAGAGCATTTTCTCCCTCATGGAGAGGGTCAGGTAGGCAAGAATGATGCAGGCCAATATGGACAATGTCGTCCGTATAAGCATGCACTGCTATGGAGTTGGGCGACGGGGGTAGTGAAGAAACTTCACTTCCTCCGTCACCTCCCCCCACTGCTGGGTCACCCGTCTGCCGTATTGGCCATTTGGCAGCTCGGCGGCAGGTCGCCGAATGTGTAGGGCCCATTAGATTTCCCTTGAACTCCCTGGCAGTCCTGGACAAACGATTTTGTGCATAAACATAAAGATAGATCTTAAGATCTATCCAGGAGGATGCTGTCACTAACGATCCCTTCAGATCTTTCCTGCAGCGGGGAAGATCTAAAGATACAGCAAACAACCCACGGGACTGCACTGCCTCACGATACATTGCGGATGGATTGAATTAAAGTTGACCCCTGGCAGCGCAGCCTGGCTACGCTGTCGGGCGGCCCGCCACCATTTTTTTAATCGGAGCGGCTCTGTGTGACGTCACGCAGCTGCCACGAAAAAAACCGCGCCGGCCACGCCCCTGTTTGGCTCGCCATGCCTGCAAAACGCCACGTCACCGCCACTGTCAATCATCTTGTGGCCACAAGGAGAAGGGCTGCGCACGTGCACTGTGGTCAATGCGCGTGCGCAGACCAGATGGACGCGGCCGCTGCGTACACACGTGCAGCTGCATACATCTCTGAATCAGCCCCTAAGTCCTGGAGAAGTCACCAAAAATATGCTTTGCAAATCGGAGTCTGTTCCGTTTAGCATCAGCCACTATACTGTCACTGTCTAAGAGGAGTACTACATTCTGGGATCAGGAGCGGTTATAGCTATGGGCAAGCAGAGCAGGTGCCCAGGGTACTGCGGTCCACGAGTGTGAACACAGGTACCCCGCGGGCACCCCTGCTTTAGCCGACACCATTGAGGGAGACAGTCAGACACTAGAGGTCCCACTTGAACTCTAGTGTCTGGAGGAGAGCAGGGAAGCAGACACTAGAGGTCAAGTGGGACTAGAGTCTGACTGTCTCCCTCAATGGTGTTGGCTGCAGCAGGTGCCCACGTAGTCCACGGTGCCTGCTGCAGCTGTGGTGCACATGGCATGTAAACCATGTGGCAACGGACATGAGCCTCGTAGCAATGACCATGAAACCCCTTGCAACGAGCAGGAAACCCCTGGCAACGAGCATTGAACCCAGAGCATTAAACCTCTAATAATGAGCATGAAATCCTTGGAAATGAGCATGAGCCCCTTGCAACAAGCAGAAAACCCCTGGCAATGAGCATGGAACCCAGAGTAGGAAACCCTTGGCAACGAGCATGAGACACCTGGCAACAAGCATTAGACCCCTGACAATGAGCAGGTCATTTAAAAGTAATTAGAAGCCTTACTGTCGGGCATAATTTGTAAAGGACATTATGGTGTGTGGGGCATAAAATGGTGTCAGGGGCATAACTGTATGTGGCATAATGTGTAATGGGCAGTACAGCATATGGCATAAAGTGTGGCATAACATGTAATGGGCATTGCATTGTGTGGCAAAAAATGAAATGGGTACTACGATGTGTGGCATAATGTGTAATGGGCATTACGGTGTGTGGCATAAAGTGGAATGGGCATTATGGTGTGTGGCATAACGTATAATGGGCATTATGGTGTGTGGCATAATAGGAAATAGGCATTACAGTGTGTGGCATAACGTGTAATGGGCATTACAGTGTGTGGCATAAGTTGTAAAATGCATTATGGTATGTGGCATAACATTCAATGGGCATAATAGTGTGTGGCATAACTTGTAATAGACATTATGGTGTGTGGCATAGAGTGTAATGGGCATTATGGTGTGTGGCATAATGTGTAATGGGCATTATGGTGTGTGGCATACCGTGTAATAGGCATTACAGTGTGTGGCATAATGTGTAATGGGCATTATGGTGTGTGGCATAATGTGTAATTGACATTACGGTGTGTGGCATTCTGTGTAATGGGCATTATGGTGTGTGGCATAACGTGTAATGGGCATTTCGGTGTGTGGCATAACCGTGTAATGGGCATTATGGTGTGCGGCATAACGTGTAACAGGCATTAGGGTGTGCAGCATATTGTGTAATGGGCTCTACCAGGGGTAATGTGTATAAGGGGTAATACTGTGCGATTTAATGTGACTGACGGACACCACTGTGCGGTGTAATGTGAATTGGTACTATTCTGTGGTCATGCCCCTTCCCTGTGAAGCCACGCCCCTATTGTTTGCACTTACCATGTTTAACATTGGGGGAGGGGGGTTGGCGCCAAAGGAAACTATCGCCCTGGGCGCCATAAGGTCTAGAACTGGCCCTGACTGGGGTAGATGTATGGAGAAGTGAAATGAGTGGGGAATTTGCCCATGGAAACTAATCGGCATTGAGGTAACAGTTATCAAGTGCATTTTGACTGAGGATTGATTACTCCCACTGACTGTCAAGTCACATCACTACGCTATTCTACACTTTCTCTATGCTACCATCTGTTGTACGCAGGGGTGTAGAGAGCCAAGCCGGGCCACGGTAATGAACGGGGTTGTGGCCTAAAAAGGGGCATGTACACCCCCCCTAAAATTAATGTCATGTAAAAAAATACACAGGGGACACCATTCTAATGCGAGGGGGGTGGGGTGGCAGGGGGGTAGCGGGGGAGGGCTTCCGCTTCCTACCTTACTTGCGGGAAGTAGGTCTCTCCTCCTCGGATGGCGCCATCTTCCCAGTGATATTTGGGAAGATGGAGCATGTGCACTACAAAGCACAGTGCCAGAGTCTTTGCACAAATTGCGCAAGCTAGTGCTATGTGGCCTGCCACGGAATTGCAATTTAGCAGTGGCAAAATACTGTATGCATCTTAGTCACATAGCTAATGAGACATAATTACACTGGCTGCTGGCATTACATCTACTTCTGTGTGCGACTCAGTCGCTAATCTGGGCACAGAAGGCAGATGACTGCGCCCTGTATCGTGCTTATTCTGTTACTTTATACTAGTACTAATCTAATGCGCTTGGAGCACTGTGATTGCTTTATGTGGCTCTGATGAAAATGACTTGCAAAGTTTCAAATTAAGGGGCTCATTTATCAATGCGTGGTGAAACGCGTCCTTCTCTTGTCATGTGTTTGGAATATGACAGTTAGGAGCTGATTAGCTGAAGCATAATTTGTTATACGCAGCAAGTTTTATCACACGTTGATAAATAGTACGAGAATCGCTATCTGTGGCGCCAAACATCTTGCGCCATATAGCGCAAAAACACCAGGTGAATGAGGACACGTGTAGTGTACACCATGGATGTGCGGTGAGGCAAATAGCTCAGGAGGAGGAGATTTTCACACAATATATGAGCCCAAGGGTTCATGTGGTCATTATACACAGGTGCGGCAGTATATACATGTGGGCATTATACACAGGTGCAGCTGTATATACATGTGGGCATTATACACAGGTGCTGCAGTATATATATGTGGGCATTATACACAGGTGCAGCAGTATATACATGTGAGCATTATACACAGGTGCAGCAGTATATACATGTGGGCATTGTACACAGGTGCAGCAGTATATACATGTGGGCATTGTACACAGGTGCAGCAGTATACATGTGGGCATTATACACAGGTGCAGCACTATATACATGTGGGCATTATACACAGGTGCAGCAGTATATACATGTGGGCATTGTACACAGGTGCAGCGGTATATACAAGTGGGCATTATACACAGGTGCAGCAGTATACAGTATACTGTACATGTGAGCATTATACACAGGTGCAGCAGTATATACTGCTGGAAATTTGGTGAGTTTTGATCTCAGAGGTGCAGAAAAGATAGACAGGGGACGCACTGCATCACCTGCCATAGAGTTTTTACTCCAGAGTTTTGTCTATGAAGATGATTAGAATAATACAAAAAGGATATTTCTAATATATTCTTTGTATTTTTCATATACTTTATTTAGTCAAACCTCTGGTTTATACGTTAATATGACCACACGTCACTGCCTGACGTAAACAGTGAAATATGCTAGTACACAGCTGGATTCATGGTTCCTTCAACTGAATAAATGCAATTTGTGTGGATGGATTCCGGGCGCTCAGGATCCTGACACGTATTTGGTACTTAATCAACCCCTAAACTCAGTGACCCCAACCCCCCCCCCCCCCCCTTCCCCTGCAGCCTAACCCTCCCCGGTGTTGCCTAACCCTCCCTCTCTGTTGTCTAAACCCAACGCCCCCCACCCCCACATAGAGATGAGCGGGTTCGGTTCCTCGGAATCCGAACCCCCCCGAACTTCAGCCTTTTTACACGGGTCCGAGGCAGACTCGGATCTTCCCGCCTTGCTCGGTTAACCCGAGCGCGCCCGAACGTCATCATCCCGCTGTCGGATTCTCGCGAGGCTCGTATTCTATCGCGAGACTCGGATTCTATATAAGGAGCCGCGCGTCGCCGCCATTTTCACACGTGCATTAAGATTGATAGGGAGAGGACGTGGCTGGCGTCCTCTCCGTTTAGATAGAGAGTGAGACACTTGATTTACTAGTAATTTAATTTTAGTAATTTTGGGGAGCATTAGGACTGGAGTACTCAGAAAGTGCAGAGTTTTGCTGATAGTTATACTAGTGACCACCAGTTTTATTTATTATTTAAAATCCGTTCTCTGCCTGAAAAAAAAACGATACACAGTCACATACCATATCTGTGCTCAGCCTCAGTGTGCTGCATGATAATATCATCTATGTATATCTGACTGTGCTGAGTGCTCACTGCTCACACAGCTTAATTGTGGGGGAGACTGGGGAGCAGTTATAGCAGGAGTACATAACAGTGCACACTTTTGCTGCCAGTGTGACTGACCAGTGACCACCAGTATATTGTCTGCCTGAAAAAGTTAAACCTTCGTGTGGTGTTTTTTTATTTTATTCTATAAACGCATTCTGCTGACAGACAGTGTCCAGCAGGTCCGTCATTCATTATATTATAATATATACCTGCAGTAGTGATATATATATATTTTTTATATCATTATCATCCAGTCTATACTAGCAGACGCAGTACGGTAGTCCACGGCTGTAGCTACCTCTGTGTCGGCAGTCACTCGTCATCCATAAGTATACTAGTATCCATCCATCTCCATTGTTTACCTGAGGTGCCTTTTAGTTGTGCCTATTAAAATATGGAGAACAAAAATGTTGAGGTTCCAAAAATAGGGGAAGATCAAGATCGACTTCCACCTCGTGCTGAAGCTGCTGCCACTAGTCATGGCCGAGACGATGAAATGCCATCAACGTCGTCTGCCAAGGCCGATGCCCAATGTCATAGTACAGAGCATGTAAAATCCAAAACACCAAATATCAGTAAAAAAAGGACTCAAAAATCTAAAATAAAATCGTCGGAGGAGAAGCGTAAACTTGCCAATATGCCATTTACCACACGGAGTGGCAAGGAACGGCTGAGGCCCTGGCCTATGTTCATGGCTAGTGGTTCAGCTTCACATGAGGATGGAAGCACTCAGCCTCTCGTTAGAAAAATGTAAAGACTTAAGCTGGCAAAAGCACAGCAAAGAACTGTGCGTTCTTCGAAATCACAAATCCACAAGGAGAGTCCAATTGTGTCGGTTGCGATGCCTGACCTTCCCAACACTGGACGTGAAGAGCATGCGCCTTCCACCATTTGCACGCCCCCTGCAAGTGCTGGAAGGAGCACCCGCAGTCCAGTTCCTGATAGTCAGATTGAAGATGTCAGTGTTGAAGTACACCAGGATGAGGAGGATATGGGTGTTGCTGGCGCTGGGGAGGAAATTGACCAGGAGGATTCTGATGGTGAGGTGGTTTGTTTAAGTCAGGCACCCGGGGAGACACCTGTTGTCCGTGGGAGGAATATGGCCATTGACATGCCTGGTGAAAATACCAAAAAAATCAGCTCTTCGGTGTGGAAGTATTTCAACAGAAATGCGGACAACATTTGTCAAGCCGTGTGTTGCCTTTGTTAAGCTGTAATAAGTAGGGGTAAGGACGTTAACCACCTCGGAACATCCTCCCTTATACGTCACCTGCAGCGCATTCATAATAAGTCAGTGACAAGTTCAAAAACTTTGGGTGACAGCGGAAGCAGTCCACTGACCAGTAAATCCCTTCCTCTTGTAACCAAGCTCACGCAAACCACCCCACCAACTCCCTCAGTGTCAATTTCCTCCTTCCCCAGGAATGCCAATAGTCCTGCAGGCCATGTCACTGGCAATTCTGACGAGTCCTCTCCTGCCTGGGATTCCTCCGATGCATCCTTGCGTGTAACGCCTACTGCTGCTGGCGCTGCTGTTGTTGCTGCTGGGAGTCGATGGTCATCCCAGAGGGGAAGTCGTAAGACCACTTTTACTACTTCCACCAAGCAATTGACTGTCCAACAGTCCTTTGCGAGGAAGATGAAATATCACAGCAGTCATCCTACAGCAAAGTGGATAACTGAGGCCTTGGCATCCTGGGCGGTGAGAAACGTGGTTCCGGTATCCATCATTACTGCCGAGCCAACTATAGACTTGATTGAGGTACTGTGTCCCCGGTACCAAATACCATCTAGGTTCCATTTCTCTAGGCAGGCGATACCGAAAATGTACACAGACCTCAGAAAAAGACTCACCAGTGTCCTAAAAAATGCAGTTGTACCCAATGTCCACTTAACCACGGACATGTGGACAAGTGGAGCAGGGCAGACTCAGGACTATATGACTGTGACAGCCCACTGGGTAGATGTATTGACTCCCGCCGCAAGAACAGCAGCGGCGGCACCAGTAGCAGCATCTCGCAAACGCCAACTCTTTCCTAGGCAGGCTACGCTTTGTATCACCGCTTTCCAGAATACGCACACAGCTAAAAACCTCTTACGGCAACTGAGGAAGATCATCGCAGAATGGCTTACCCCAATTGGACTCTCCTGTGGATTTGTGGCATCGGACAACGCCAGCTATATTGTGTGTGCATTAAATATGGGCAAATTCCAGCACGTCCCATGTTTTGCACATACCTTGAATTTGGTGGTGCAGAATTATTTAAAAAACGACAGGGGCGTGCAAGAGATGCTGTCGGTGGCCAGAAGAATTGCGGGACACTTTCGGCGTACAGGCACCACGTACAGAAGACTGAAGCAACACCAAAAACGCCTGAACCTGCCCTGCCATCATCTGAAGCAGGAAGTGGTAACGAGGTGGAATTCAACCCTCTATATGCTTCAGAGGTTGGAGGAGCAGCAAAAGGCCATTCAAGCCTATACAACTGACCACGATATAGGAGGTGGAATGCACCTGTCTCAAGCGCAGTGGAGAATGATTTCAACGTTGTGCAAGGTTCTGCAACCTTTTGAACTTGCCACACGTGAAGTCAGTTCAGACACTGCCAGCCTGAGTCAGGTCATTCCCCTCATCAGGCTTTTGCAGAAGAAGCTGGAGACATTGAAGGAGGAGCTAACACTGAGCGATTCCGCTAGGCATGTGGGACTTGTGGATGGAGCCCTTAATTCGCTTAACAAGGATTCACGGGTGGTCAATCTGTTGAAATCAGAGCACTACATTTTGGCCACCGTGCTCGATCCTAGATTTAAAACCTACCTTGGATCTCTCTTTCCGGCAGACACAAGTCTGCAGAGATTCAAAGACCTGCTGGTGAGAAAATTGTCAAGTCAAGCGGAACGTGACCCGTCAACATCTCCTCCTTCACATTCTCCCGCAACTGGGGGTGCGAGGAAAAGGCTCAGAATTCCGAGCCCAGCCGCTGGCGGTGATGCAGGGCAGTCTGGAGCGACTGCTGATGCTGACATCTGGTCCGGACTGAAGGACCTGACAACGATTACGGACATGTCTCGTCTACTGTCACTGCATATGATTCTCTCACCATTGAAAGAATGGTGGAGGATTATATGAGTGACCGCATCCAAGTAGGCACGTCAGACAGTCCGTACGTATACTGGCAGGAAAAAGAGGCAATTTGGAGGCCCTTGCACAAACTGGCTTTATTCTACCTAAGTTGCCCTCCCACAAGTGTGTACTCCGAAAGAGTGTTTAGTGCCGCCGCTCACCTTGTCAGCAATCGGCGTACGAGGTTACTTCCAGAAAATGTGGAGAAGATGATGTTCATTAAAATGAATTATAATCAATTCCTCCATGGAGACATTCACCAGCAGCAATTGCCTCCACAAAGTACACAGGGAGCTGAGATGGTGGATTCCAGTGGGGACGAATTGATAATCTGTGAGGAGGGGGATGTACACGGTGATGAATCGGAGGATGAGGAGGATGTGGACATCTTGCCTCTGTAGAGCCAGTTTGTGCAAGGAGAGATTGATTGCTTCTTTTTTGGTGGGGGCCCAAACCAACCAGTCATTTCAGTCAGTCGTGTGGCAGACCCTGTCACTGAAATGATGGGTTGGTTAAAGTGTGCATGTCCTGTTTATACAACATAAGGGTGGGTGGGAGGGCCCAAGGACAATTCCATCTTGCACCTCTTTTTTCTTTCATTTTTCTTTGCGTCATGTGCTGTTTGGGGAGTGTTTTTTGGAAGGGCCATCCTGCCTGACACTGCAGTGCCACTCCTAGATGGGCCAGGTGTTTGTGTCGGCCACTTGGGTCGCTGAGCTTAGTCACACAGCTACGTCATTGCGCCTCTTTTTTTCTTTGCGTCATGTGCTGTTTGGGGAGTGTTTTTTGGAAGGGCCATCCTGCGTGACACTGCAGTGCCACTCCTAGATGGGCCAGGTGTTTGTGTCGGCCACTTGGGTCGCTGAGCTTAGTCATCCAGCGACCTCAGTGCAAATTTTAGGACTAAAAATAATATTGTGAGGTGTGAGGTGTTCAGAATAGACTGAAAATGAGTGGAAATTATGGTTATTGAGGTTAATAATAAGATTTTACTTACCGATAAATCTATTTCTCGGAGTCCGTAGTGGATGCTGGGGTTCCTGAAAGGACCATGGGGAATAGCGGCTCCGCAGGAGACAGGGCACAAAAAGTAAAGCTTTTCCGATCAGGTGGTGTGCACTGGCTCCTCCCCCTATGACCCTCCTCCAGACTCCAGTTAGGTACTGTGCCCGGACGAGCGTACACAATAAGGGAGGATTTTGAATCCCGGGTAAGACTCATACCAGCCACACCAATCACACCGTACAACTTGTGATCTAAACCCAGTTAACAGTATGATAACAGCGGAGCCTCTGAAAGATGGCTTCCTTCAACAATAACCCGAATTAGTTAACAATAACTATGTACAATTTATGCAGATAATCCGCACTTGGGATGGGCGCCCAGCATCCACTACGGACTCCGAGAAATAGATTTATCGGTAAGTAAAATCTTATTTTCTCTATCGTCCTAGTGGATGCTGGGGTTCCTGAAAGGACCATGGGGATTATACCAAAGCTCCCAAACGGGCGGGAGAGTGCGGATGACTCTGCAGCACCGAATGAGAGAACTCCAGGTCCTCCTTAGCCAGAGTATCAAATTTGTAAAATTTTACAAACGTGTTCTCCCCTGACCACGTAGCTGCTCGGCAAAGTTGTAATGCCGAGACCCCTCGGGCAGCCGCCCAAGATGAGCCCACCTTCCTTGTGGAGTGGGCCTTTACAGATTTAGGCTGTGGCAAGCCTGCCACAGAATGTGCAAGTTGGATTGTGCTACAGATCCAACGAGCAATCGTCTGCTTAGACGCAGGAGCACCCATCTTGTTGGGTGCATACAATATAAACAACGAGTCAGATTTTCTGACTCCAGCTGTCCTTGCAATATATATTTTTAATGCTCTGACAACGTCCAGTAACTTGGAGTCCTCCAAGTCACTTGTAGCCGCAGGCACTACAATAGGCTGGTTCAGATGAAATGCTGACACCACCTTAGGGAGAAAATGCGGACGAGTCCGCAGTTCTGCCCTGTCCGAATGGAAAATCAGATATGGGCTTTTGTAAGATAAAGCTGCCAATTCTGACACTCTCCTGGCAGAAGCCAGGGCTAGAAGCATGGTCACTTTCCATGTGAGATATTTCAAATCCACCTTTTTTAGTGGTTCAAACCAATGAGATTTTAGGAAGTCCAAAACCACATTTAGATCCCACGGTGCCACTGGAGGCACCACAGGAGGCTGTATATGCAGCACTCCCTTAACAAAGGTCTGGACTTCAGGGACTGAAGCCAATTCTTTTTGAAAGAAAATCGACAGGGCCGAAATTTGAACCTTAATAGATCCCAATTTGAGACCCATTGACAATCCTGATTGCAGGAAATGTAGGAATCGACCCAGTTGAAATTCCTCCGTCGGAGCACTCCGATCTTCGCACCACGCAACATATTTTCGCCAAATTCGGTGATAATGTTGCACGGTTACTTCCTTCCTTGCTTTAATCAAAGTAGGAATGACTTCTTCCGGCATGCCTCTTTCCTTTAGGATCCGGCGTTCAACCGCCATGCCGTCAAACGCAGCCGCGGTAAGTCTTGAAACAGACAGGGACCCTGCTGAAGCAAGTCCCTCCTTAGAGGTAGAGGCCACGGATCTTCCGTGATCATCTCTTGAAGTTCCGGGTACCAAGTCCTCCTTGGCCAATCCGGAACCACTAGTATCGTTCTTACGCCTCTTTGCCGTATAATTCTCAATACTTTTGGTATGAGAGGCAGAGGAGGAAACACATACACCGACTGGTACACCCAAGGCGTTACCAGCGCGTCCACAGCTATTGCCTGCGGATCTCTTGACCTGGCGCAATACCTGTCCAGTTTTTTGTTGAGGCGAGACGCCATCATGTCCACCATTGGTCTTTCCCAACGGGTTACCAGCATGTGGAAGACTTCTGGATGAAGTCCCCACTCTCCCGGGTGAAGATCGTGTCTGCTGAGGAAGTCTGCTTCCCAGTTGTCCACTCCCGGGATGAACACTGCTGACAGTGCTATCACATGATTCTCTGCCCAGCGAAGAATCCTTGCAGCTTCTGCCATTGCCCTCCTGCTTCTTGTGCCGCCCTGTCTGTTCACATGGGCGACTGCCGTGATGTTGTCCGACTGGATCAATACCGGTTTTCCCTGAAGCAGAGGTTCTGCCTGGTTTAGAGCATTGTATATTGCTCTTAGTTCCAGAATGTTTATGTGAAGAGACGTTTCCAGGCTCGTCCATACTCCCTGGAAGTTTCTTCCTTGTGTGACTGCTCCCCAGCCTCTCAGGCTGGCGTCCGTGGTCACCAGGATCCAATCCTGTATGCCGAATCTGCGGCCCTCCAATAGATGAGCACTCTGCAACCACCACAGAAGAGACACCCTTGTCCTTGGAGACAGGGTTATCCGTAGGTGCATCTGAAGATGCGACCCTGACCATTTGTCCAACAGATCCCTTTGGAAAATTCTTGCGTGGAATCTGCCGAATGGAATCGCTTCGTAAGAAGCCACCATTTTTCCCAGGACTCTTGTGCATTGATGTACAGACACCTTTCCTGGTTTTAGGAGGTTCCTGACAAGCTCGGATAACTCCTTGGCTTTTTCCTCCGGGAGAAAAACCTTTTTCTGAACCGTGTCCAGAATCATCCCTAGGAACAGCAGACGAGTTGTCGGCATTAACTGGGATTTTGGAATATTCAGAATCCACCCGTGCTGTTTTAGCACTTCTTGAGACAGTGCTAATCCCATCTCTAGCTGTTCTCTGGACCTCGCCCTTATTAGGAGATCGTCCAAGTATGGGATAATTAATACGCCTTTTCTTCGAAGAAGAATCATCATCTCGGCCATTACCTTTGTAAAGATCCGAGGTGCCGTGGACAATCCGAACGGCAGCGTCTGAAACTGATAGTGACAGTTTTGTACAACGAACCTGAGGTACCCCTGGTGTGAGGGGTAAATTGGAACGTGGAGATACGCATCCTTGATGTCCAAGGATACCATAAAGTCCCCCTCTTCCAGGTTCGCTATCACTGCTCTGAGTGACTCCATTTTGAACTTGAACTTCTTTATGTACAGGTTCAAGGACTTCAGATTTAGAATAGGCCTTACCGAGCCATCCGGCTTCGGTACCACAAAAAGAGTGGAATAATACCCCTTCCCTTGTTGCAGAAGAGGTACCTTGACTATCACCTGCTGAGAGTACAGCTTGTGAATGGCTTCCAACACCGTCTCCCTTTCGGAGGGGGACGTTGGTAAAGCAGACCTCAGGAAACGGCGAGGTGGATCTGTCTCTAATTCCAACCTGTATCCCTGAGATATTATCTGCAGGATCCAGGGATCTACTTGCGAGTGAGCCCACTGCGCGCTGTAATTTTTGAGACGACCGCCCACCGTCCCCGAGTCCGCTTGAGAAGCCCCAGCGTCATGCTGAGGCTTTTGTAGAAGCCGGGGAGGGCTTCTGATCCTGGGAAGGAGCTGCGTGTTGCTGTCTCTTCCCTCGACCTTTGCCTCGTGGCAAATATGAATAGCCCTTTGCTCTCTTATTTTTAAAGGAACGAAAGGGCTGCGGTTGAAAAGTCGGTGCCTTTTTCTGTTGGGGAGTGACTTGAGGTAGAAAGGTGGATTTCCCGGCTGTAGCCGTGGCCACCAAATCTGATAGACCGACTCCAAATAACTCCTCCCCCTTATACGGCAAAACTTCCATATGCCGTTTTGAATCCGCATCGCCTGTCCACTGTCGCGTCCATAAAGCTCTTCTGGCCGAAATGGACATAGCACTTACCCGTGATGCCAGTGTGCATATATCCCTCTGTGCATCACGCATATAAAGAAATGCATCCTTTATTTGTTCTAACGACAGTAAAATATTGTCCCTGTCCAGGGTATCAATATTTTCAATCAGGGATTCTGACCAAACTACCCCCGCACTGCCCATCCAGGCAGTTGCTACAGCTGGTCGTAGTATAACACCTGCATGTGTGTATATACTTTTTTGGATATTTTCCATCCTCCTATCTGATGGATCTTTAAGTGCGGCCGTCTCAGGAGAGGGTAACGCCACTTGTTTAGATAAGCGTGTTAGCGCCTTGTCCACCCTAGGAGGTGTTTCCCAGCGCTCCCTAACCTCTGGCGGGAAAGGGTATAATGCCAATAATTTCTTTGAAATTATCAGCTTTTTATCAGGGGCAACCCACGCTTCATTACACACGTCATTTAGTTCTTCTGATTCAGGAAAAACTATAGGTAGTTTTTTCATACCCCACATAATACCCTGTTTAGTGGTACCTGTAGTATCAGCTAAATGTAACGCCTCCTTCATTGCCAAAATCATATAACGTGTGGCCCTACTGGAAAATACGGTTGATTCGTCACCGTCACCACTGGAGTCATCGCCTGTGTCTGGGTCTGTGTCGACCGACTGAGGCAAAGGGCGTTTCACAGCCCCTGACGGTGTTTGAGTCGCCTGGACAGGCACTAATTGATTGTCCGGCCGTCTCATGTCGTCAAACGACTGCTTTAGCGTGTTGACACTATCCCGTAGTTCCATAAATAAAGGCATCCATTCTGGTGTCGACCCCCTAGGAGGTGACATCCCCATATTTGGCAATTGCTCCGCCTCCACACCAATATCGTCCTCATACATGTCGACACACACGTACCGACACACAGCAGACACACAGGGAATGCTCCTAATGAAGACAGGACCCACTAGCCCTTTGGGGAGACAGAGGGAGAGTTTGCCAGCACACACCAAAAGCGCTATATATATATCAGGGATAGCCTTATAATAAGTGCTCCCCTATAGCTGCTTTGTTATATAAAAATATCGCCATAAATTTGCCCCCCCTCTCTGTTTTACCCTGTTTCTGTAGTGCAGTGCAGGGGAGAGACCTGGGAGCCGTCCTGACCAGCGGAGCTGTGAGAGGAAATGGCGCCGTGTGCTGAGGAGATAGGCCCCGCCCCTTTTCCGGCGGGCTCGTCTCCCGCTATTTTGAGAAATCAGGCAGGGGTTAAATATCTCCATATAGCCTCTAGGGCTATATGTGAGGTATTTTTAGCCTTTATAGGTACTCATTTGCCTCCCAGGGCGCCCCCCTCCCAGCGCCCTGCACCCTCAGTGACTGCCGTGTGAAGTGTGCTGAGAGGAAAATGGCGCACAGCTGCAGTGCTGTGCGCTACCTTTAGAAGACTGCAGGAGTCTTCAGCCGCCGATTCTGGACCTCTTCTGTCTTCAGCATCTGCAAGGGGGCCGGCGGCGCGGCTCCGGTGACCATCCAGGCTGTACCTGTGATCGTCCCTCTGGAGCTTGATGTCCAGTAGCCAAGAAGCCAATCCATCCTGCACGCAGGTGAGTTGACTCCTTCTCCCCTCAGTCCCTCGCTGCAGTGATCCTGTTGCCAGCAGGAATCACTGTAACATAAAAAACCTAGCTAAACTTTCTCTAAGCAGCTCTTTAGGAGAGCCACCTAGATTGCACCCTTCTCGGCCGGGCACAAAAATCTAACTGGAGTCTGGAGGAGGGTCATAGGGGGAGGAGCCAGTGCACACCACCTGATCGGAAAAGCTTTACTTTTTGTGCCCTGTCTCCTGCGGAGCCGCTATTCCCCATGGTCCTTTCAGGAACCCCAGCATCCACTAGGACGATAGAGAAAATACTTTGGGATCAAAATGACCCCCAAATTCTATGATTTAAGCTGTTTTTTAGGGTTTTTTGAAAAAAACACCCGAATCCAAAACACACCCGAATCCGACAAAAAAAATTCGGTGAGGTTTTGCCAAAACGCGTTCGAACCCAAAACACGGCCGCGGAACCGAACCCAAAACCAAAACACAAAACCCGAAAAATTTCCGGTGTACATCTCGGGCCCCACACACACACGGCTTATCAGTGTGGAGTCCCGGCAGACCTCGATCGACTGGATCCCCAATATGTCATGTATGTGCCTTTTCCTGCTTACAATTGGGACATAAATTCACTGCATGTACACATCAAAACAAGAACGCACTTAAGTGGAACTTATTGTCTGGCTGCAGGTCCCTGGGGAGCAGTGTGCGGTTTGCTGCACAGACAGTTTACAGTTTCACCACTAAACAGCCCCAGATCCCAGTTACTGACTTGATGCAGATAGATTTGTCTTATCTTGTTCAGTTCTGCTACAGGCATCCATTCATCAGGGGGATTACACATTTTACAAAGCTATAAAGATATATATAAATCAGAAGCATTGATCCCGAGCCCCCTTACCCCACCCCCCAGCTCATTGTTTATTTAATTGCTAATGACAAAAAGCAATATTGCTGATCAGCTGTCTGAAATTTTCCAGCTTCAGTGCCTGGAGCGCACACTGCGCGTATTCCAGGTATCACCTGTGGCTGCAGGGGACAGGTTGCACAGTGTGCCGCAACACGTAAGGTATGTGTGATGGTTCTTGGCTGCTGTAGCATCTCCCGCTCAGTTCCACAGTCCTCACTCCACTCACTTCAGGCCTCCCAAATGCCTTTTATTTTCACTTCATATAAAGAAACGGAACGACTCCACTTTTCACACCGATTATTCTCAGAGCTGCCACATTCAGATTTCAAGGGGGCTAAAAACTTTATATTGCAAAATAAAATAATTGTACCTAGAAATTAATTGTACATATATCATTCCTGGTAGTAATGACAAAGACGAATTTATATAGTACAGATCTGGGGACCTACCGTATTTTTCGGACCATTAGACGCACCGGACCATAAGACGCACCTAGTTTTTAGAGTAGGAAAACTGGAAAAAAAAATATTCTGACTTCTAAGAGATATTTCTGTGATTTCTCAGACTCAATACAGTGCAGCCTTCTGTCAGAGCCAGAACACACAGACACACACACATCAGAGCCAGCACACACACACACACACACACACACACACACACACACACACACACACACACACACACACTGACAGTACCAGTGGTTCCCTGCGTCTCCTGAGAAGGGAGGAGGTAGGGAGGAGGTGGGGGCGAGTGGGGGAGTCACCTGACGCCGGCTCTGCTGCTGAGATGTGGCCGCTCTGCTTATGACGGCACAGAAGCAGCAGCAGCAGCATCCAGGACCCGCCGCTACCCGCCGGCCGCCGCTACCCGACATGAGGGAGGAGGTATGAGGGAGCGGGGGAGTTACATGACACTCTGCTGATGACGGCACAGCAGTAGCATCCAGGACCCGCCGCTACCCGCCAGCCTCTGCTACCCGCCGGCCGCCGCCACTACCCGCTACCCGCAAACGTCTTATTCGCTCCATAAGACGCACATACTTTTCCCCCCACATTTTTGGGGAGAAAAAGTGCGTCTTATGGTCCGAAAAATACGGTAATTCAGACCTGATTGCTGGGCTGCAAATTTTGTTGTCCTACGATCACATAGTCGCCGCCCAAGGGGGAGTGTTAATTCGCCCCGTGCAAGTGTGCGATTGCATGTGTACGCCGTGCGAAAATGTCCCTCAGTTCGCAACTCACTCACCATTGAATGATTTTCCATTCTGTGCAGCCTGTGCGTAGTTCAGGACTTACTCCTACAGCGCCATGAGAACAGGCTGATCGGGGCCGGAGCTGACATCACACACCCGCCCTGAAAACGCTTGGGAACGCCTGCGTTTTTCCTGACACTCCCAGATAATGGGCAGTTACCACCCACAAACGTCCTCTTCCTGTTGCTCACCCTGCGAATGGCCGTGCAAATTTTCGCACCAGCTTGCCGCAGTTTGGTGACGCGCGTGCGCATTGTGGTGCATACGCATGCGCAATCGATAATCGCCCGCTGTGCGAAAACACACAGTGATCAGGTCTGAATCGGGCCCTGTCCTCAAACACTGCTGCAGTAAATAGCCACTCCTTGCGTGTCAGGTCCCAGGAGATTCGGCATCTTTCTCTGCGTGCACCCTATTCACATGGATAAAACACCCGAAAGCCACAAAACTACATTGCTTGCTGGAACTGATCACTTTGTTGTGCGGCGGTTGTACATTTGTGTGCGCCTGAATCTGCATCCGAAGTGCTACGACGCACAGTACAGTACTGTATGTACATATGTACAGTTACAGTGGCAGCTCAGCATCTCCAGGATACTATGAGTGGTGCTCGACTGCATATGTAATTTTGCGATTGCATCGGTGAGCGTCTTTTACATTTCTGGGCGGCTCTTCACATGCGATTTTTAGCAGAAGCAGGACTGAGAAAATTGCCATTTCTGTCTCAATGGGATGGGGAATTGGGACTGGGTGCAAAAGAAAGGGCATGGCCATACTATATAGGGATTGAGCTATGTTACAATCAGCATGTGTCAGGTCCCTCTGGGGGCAGGCCCATAATTTGGAAATGCTACACCATTCACATTCCCTCCCCTAAATACACCCATTTATTGGTGCAGCTATCCATTGATTGACAGGCAGAAGCGTTCGCTGGGCGGGCCGGCGACTTTGGGTCACCGTTTTTGGGGGAGTAGTCCGGGCAACGCAGGCGTGCCCGGACCTTGCAGGGGACGGGCCGATGACGTCATACACAGCCGCTGTGACCCGGAGAGCGACGGGTAGCTCCCTGCCAGCGCGCAGGAGCTGCGTGCAATGGTTTTGTACCTGTGCAGCGGGGGGAGGGCAAGACATGCGGGGCGGACTAGCTCTGTGCTGGGCGTTTCCTCGCACGTCAGGGTGGCTGATCGTAGCTGTGCAAATGCTACGATCAGGTCTGAATTAGGCCCTGTGTGTGGGAGCAGTGGCGTATGTTCATCTCAGGTGCCTGGGGGCAAGATAAACATTGGTCCCACCCCCTATATTTAGATAAATATAAGTGTGTGTGTGTGTGTGTGTGTGTGTGTGTGTGTGTGTGTGTGTGTGTGTGTGTGTGTGTGTGTGTGTAGTGGTCTGAAAAAAAATGTTTATACTGTATATATATATATATATATATATATATATATACATTTCATTGTCTTTTATTTTAAATCACACATTTCTTAGCAGTCATACCCAGGATTAGAACCCATGACCTGTTACACTGACAGCAGACACCTTACTGATGGAGCTTTTTGTTCCTGTACAGTAAGCATGAGAATACTAACTATATGAAGTTACATGTAATTGTCAGAGAAGTTACTTCATATAGTTAGAATTCTCATATTTCCTATACAGGAGCAAACAGCTTAATCAGTAAGGTGATTAATGGGACTGAGCGCTATTTGATTGTGTGGCACCTGAAAAATAAATAATGGTTAAAACATATGTTTACAGCTCTTTTGTAGAGCAAGTTTGTAATGTCCAGGATATCCGTTCATGAAGAGTGCTGCTGTATTCCCTATCTGTCCCTACTTCTTACCAGCCAGTGGGATTCCGTCAGCGGTATGATCGCAGACCGCGGGAGGATGCCGTCACTCGGCAGGAGCAGGAGTGCAGCAGCGGCTCTCGCACGGATCTCCTAGGTTACGACTCCAACGCGTTTCGTGCTATAGCGCACTTTTTCAAGGAATCTTGCTCCTGCCGAGTGACGATATCCTCCCAGGGCCCGCGATCATACCGCTGACGTCAGCTGCATCACGGGAGAGCCGCGGACACACTGGCGTATCTATAATGGGTGCAGTGTGTGCGGTGCACACTGGCCCCTGAATCCGGAGGGTGGCCCCCACCGCACACGCTGCACCCATTTTCTAAATGCTCACCCCTCTGGAGTCCCACATTGGTGTTAAAAAACTCTGTGAAAATGGCGCAGTGGCCATTTTCACGGAGTTCTGCGCATGCGCAGTACAAAAATCACTGGGAAAATGGCCGCCGCACCATTTTCCTGGAGATCTGCGCATGTGCAGTAGAGTCTGAGCGCTCTAGTGCTCAGACTCTCAGCGCTTCCAGCAGAGAGGATGGGGTCCGAATGGAGGAGGCTGTACCCGGACACCCACGAGTGGAAATAGCCCCTGTGTGCCGGTATTCTGGCCGGTGGCAACGCCGGCTGGTGGGATTCCGGCGTTGGCATCCTAACCTCCGGAACCTTGACAGTCGGCAAATTGAACGGATCCCCTCTCATCCAGAGGTTGGAGTACTGTTAATGACCTGGGCCCCATAGGTCAGAAAAGCCCCAGCACTTCCCAGCTGACTAACCAGGGACTGGTCAAATGGATTCTGCTAGGAACAATGAACTGAGAACTATAAAATACAGCTGATTCCTCTGGGAGAAAGGGTTAGACAGCAAGGTACAAGGAGGGGGTAGGGGCAATTGTAGTCTGGTTACAATAATGTGAACTTGTATGAATACGAAATTACAAAATCCTAACATAGGT
The DNA here is from genome assembly GCF_028390025.1 of Pseudophryne corroboree. Classification (NCBI taxonomy): domain Eukaryota; kingdom Metazoa; phylum Chordata; class Amphibia; order Anura; family Myobatrachidae; genus Pseudophryne; species Pseudophryne corroboree. The sequence continues at coordinate 52,236,185 of NC_086454.1, forward strand.
TCTGTTCCCTTAAAAGTAAATCACAGCGAAAACTCTTCATCACTGTTTCTCAGTCGTAAATATATTTAGTATTTATTATGGTTTTTTTATATAGTACTTACATACAGTGGCTTACATAGAATATTTCTGCACATTCACATCATACCCTGGGGTATATTTACTAAGCTCCCGATTTTGACCGATTTTGTGTTTTTTCTTCAAAGTGTCATCTCAAGAATTTACTAAACTGAAATCTCGGCAGTGATGAGAGCATTCGTATTTTTTTTGAAGGCAGAGAAAAAAAATACAATTGAATACACCATCGGTCAAATACGCCTGTTATTTTATACAACTCGGTAATTTACTAAAAATTCGTATTCTCAATCACTGCCGTCAAAAGCCAAACACTGCCGGAAAAAAAGTACAAATCGTAAAAAAAAGCAGTTTTCAAATAGACTTGCTTTTCCCCCCCATATTCTGATAGTCATGCACGGATCAGTAAGATCCGTGCATGCTTATCAGTGGGAAGAGTCACAAGAGTGACCCCAATTAACTCGCGGTTAACCGCAGACCGCAAAGTTCCCACCTTTGGTTATAATGGAGCGCCGCTATGCTACATTGTAACCAGTGCGCTCCTCCTGATTGACAGGGCAGGAGCGCACAGCCAATCAGGAGAGTGCCATGACGTGGCGCTCCCTGGTTGGCTGGCGGGACCCTCTTTGACAGGAGTCACGGTGGGTCCCGCCAGTCGGGGAAAGGGGTTCCATGTGTAAACATGGGACCCCTTTCAGTGCGTGGTTCGGGTATTTAGTTTTCTTATTTTAACAAGTACGTGGATTACAACTAGAAAGAAGAGGACCGATCTACACTGGATTCTTTGTAAGTATATATTTTATTCACAGGTACCCCATGGATTCTACTGGAGAAGAGGACCGAGGGGCTCCGTGTCAACATAGGTAAGTATGTGTGTATGTAAGTGTGCATGTATGTACATTAAAGTTGTACTTTCACGGTGTCTGTGTTTTGTTTTTATTTGGGTATTTTTTTGTAGTAGAACTACAGGTACCAGCAGGTCCATTTCCCCCCGCATGCTGGTACTTGTGGTTCTCCAAGTACCAGCTTGCGGGGGAGGCTTGCTGGGACTTGTAGTTCTGCTACAAAAAACAATATTCTTTTTTTTTACAAAAGGCAATCAGCCTCCCATCCACTGCCCACGGATGGGGGGGGGGCAGCCTCGGGCTTCACCCCCGGTCCTTGGGTGACTGGATTGGGGGACCCCTTGATTTAAGGGGTCCCCACTCTTCCAGGGTACCCCGGCCAGGGGTGACTAGTTAGGGATTTAATGCCAGGGCCACAGGGACCAATATAAAAGTGTCCCCCGGCTGTGGCATTATCTCTCTGACTAGTGGAGCCCGGTGCTGGTGTTAAAAATACGGGGGACCCCTAAGTCTTTTGTCCCCCATATTTTTTGCACCAGGACCAGGCGCAGAGCCCGGTGCTGGTTGTTTAAATGTGGGGGGACCCCAGTCATTTCCCCCCCTGTATTTTTACAACCAGGACCGGCTCAAAGAGCCCGAGGCTGGTTATGCTTGGGAGGGGGGACCCCACGCAATTTTTTTTTCGCTTTTTAACCCTTTACAGACTTCTTTTCAGGTACACAATGAAGCCCTGCACGGATCACACTGATCCGGCAGGGATTCATTGTGTTAAGTCCGGCAGTGTTTTACTAATCACTCCCGTAAAACACTGCCCGACATTACGAATGACATCGACATCGGAAAAAAACGAAAATGCAGAATACGACAGCATAGTAAATGCCAGGTAAAATAAACAAAAAGTTGCAAATTCTCACTACCGATGTCATTCGTGTTTAATCTCCCACCAAATCTCGACAATTACGAATATTAGTAAATGTACCCCTCTGTGTAAGTGGAGTTTAGAATCTATATTCCCTACGCACATAAACCCACATGAACATGAGGGTAACATACAAACTCCACACAGATAATGTCATGTTTGGAAATTGAACCCATGACCCCAGTGTTGTATCTATATGACTCCATCTCATTATTATCCAGAACACATGTAAAAATGGGCGTTACCATGACTGTATAATCAGCACACAGGTGACTGCCACAGCAGAGGTAGTGTATTGAAAATCGTCTATAAGTTGCACAGAGATAAACATTGCCCATCCCCCACCACACTGCAACCACAAGCCGCAGACCAGAAAGATCCAGCACGCAGACATTTTGGTGCATGTGCTTATAATCTGTTTCAAGTGTTCTGGAGCCGAGTTCGTGAGTCAAAAAGATCCAACTGGCGCAGGTCTTAATCCGCTCAGGATTTACACAGATTCCCCTCTCAGAGAAGACGTTTAAGGCTGGTGTTAGTATATTTTCCATTGAACGCATCATGCTCTATATTCATCTGTATTTTATCATTCATAACCCCCACTATAAGCTATGGGAGAAATGTATAACTATATAATATGATTACGTGCCCGGGTCAAAGACACAAATGCCAGTGGTCCTTGAGAGGTGGTGGAATTCATTTACCCAGTAACCTCCCCCTCCATCCCCAACATTTAGCAGAACCAAGGCCAGTGCTAGTGTTTTCAGCACCCCCCTGCAATCAATAAATTAGTGCCCTACTTCCCATACTTTATAAAGGGACAATGGGGGTAATTCCAAGTTGATCGCAGCAGGACATTTTTTAGCAGTTGGGCAAAACCATGTGCACTGCAGGGGGGGCAGATATAACGGCCCTCATTCCGAGTTGTTCGCTCGGTATTTTTCATCGCATCGCAGTGAAAATCCGCTTAGTACGCATGCGCAATGTTCGCACTGCGACTGCGCCAAGTAACTTTACTATGAAGAAAGTATTTTTACTCACGGCTTTTTCATCGCTCCGGCGATCGTAATGTGATTGACAGGAAATGGGTGTTACTGGGCGGAAACACGGCGTTTCAGGGGCGTGTGGCTGAAAACGCTACCGTTTCCGGAAAAAACGCAGGAGTGGCCGGTGAAACGGTGGGAGTGCCTGGGCGAACGCTGGGTGTGTTTGTGACGTCAACCAGGAACGACAAGCACTGAAATGATCGCACAGGCAGAGTAAGTCTGGAGCTACTCAGAAACTGCTAACTCGTTTGTAATCGCAATATTGCGCGTACGTCGGTCGCAATTTTAAGAAGCTAAGATTCACTCCCAGTAGGCGGCGGCTTAGCGTGTGTAACTCTGCTACATTCGCCTTGCGAGCGAACAACTCGGAATGAGGGCCAACATGTGCAGAGAGAGTTAAATTTGGGTGTGGTGTGTTCCATCTGAAATCTAAATTGCAGTGTAAAAATAAAGCAGCTAGTATTTACCCTGCACAGAAACAAAATAACCCACCCAAATCTAACTTTCTATGCAAATGTTATATCTGCCCCCCCCCCCCCTCCCCCCTGCAGTGCCCATGGTTTTGCCCAGGCTTGGACCGGCCCACAGGGGTACAGGGGAAACCACCGGTGGGCCCCACTGCCTGGGGGCCCACCTCCTGCTCTAAGGATCAGGTTCTAGACTGTGCACTTGAATTATACATTATACATATGTTACCTTATACTGGACTATGGTGTATTTTCTACAGTGCATTGCTGTTATTAATCTGGTACATTATCATGCATGCAGCAGATGAATTTACTGTATATATTTATGAAGGAGGACATACGTTGCACTCTCTAATGGTTAGTAAAACCAATGAGGTGGCAGGCCACACCCCCCAGCAGACTTGTCCACACCCCTAAACATGGGCCCCTACCACTGCATCCCCCTGGTGGGCCCTACATGCCCCAGTCCGACACTGGTTTTGCCCAACTGCTAAAAAATATCCTGCTGCGATCAACTTGGAATTACCCCCATTGGGCCTAATTTAGACCTGATCGTAGCAGCAGCAGGTGGGGCAGATGTAACATGTGCAGAGAGAGTTAGATTTGGATGGGGTGTATAAAACTGAAATCTAAATTGCAGTGTAAAAATAAAGCAGACAGTATTTACCCTGCACAGAAACAATATAACCCACCCAAATCTCTCTCTGTACATGTTATATCTGCCCCCCTGCAGTGCACATGGTTTTGCCCAATTGCTAATAAACTTGCTGCTACGATCAGGTCTGAATTAGGGGGGTCATTCCGAGTTGATCGCTTGCTGCCGTTGTTCGCTGCGTAGCGATCGGTGGAAAAAAATAAGAATTTACACACCGGTAATTCTATTTCTCGTAGTCCATAGTGGATGCTGGGGACTCCGTAAGGACCATGGGGAATAGCGGGCTCCGCAGGAGACTGGGCACTCTAAAGATAGATTTAGTACTATCTGGTGTGCACTGGCTCCTCCCTCTATGCCCCTCCTCCAGACCTCAGTTAAGGAAACTGTGCCCGGAAGAGCTGACATTACAAAGAAAGGATTTTGGAATCCAGGGTAAGACTCATACCAGCCACACCAATCACACCGTATAACTTGTGATAAACTTACCCAGTTAACAGTATGAACAAACAACAGAGCATCAACCAATGGATGCCAACATAACATAACCCTTTATCAAGCAATAACTATATACACGTATTGCAGAAAGTCCGCACTAGGGACGGGCGCCCAGCATCCACTGCGGACTACGAGAAATAGAATTACCGGTGAGTAAATTCTTATTTTCTCTAACGTCCTAGTGGATGCTGGGGACTCCGTAAGGACCATGGGGATTATACCAAAGCTCCCAAACGGGCGGGAGAGTGCGGATGACTCTGCAGCACCGAATGGGCAAACACCAGGTCCTCCTCAGCCAGGGTATCAAACTTGTAGAACTTTGCAAATGTGTTTGAACCCGACCATATAGCAGCTCGGCAAAGCTATAATGCCGAGACCCCTCGGGCAGCAGCCCAAGAAGAGCCCACCTTCCTTGTGGAATGGGCTTTTACTGATTTTGGATGTGGCAATCCAGCCGCAGAATGAGCCTGCTGAATCGTGTTACAGATCCAGCGAGCAATGGTTTGCTTTGAAGCAGGAGCACCCAGCTTGTTGGATGCATACAGAATAAACAGCGAGTCAGTCTTCCTGACTCCAGCCGTCCTAGCAACATAGATCTTCAAAGCCCTGACTACATCAAGCAACTTGGAATCCTCCAAGTCACGAGTAGCCGCAGGCACCACAATAGGTTGGTTCAGATGAAAAGCTGACACCACCTTTGGCAGAAACTGCGGACGAGTTCGCAATTCTGCCCTGTCCATATGGAAAACCAGATAGGGGCTTTTACATGACAAAGCCGCCAATTCTGACACACGCCTAGCTGAGGCTAGGGCCAACAGCATGACCACTTTCCACGTAAGATACTTTAGTTCCACCGTCTTAAGTGGCTCAAACCAGTGGGATTTCAGGAAACTCAACACCACGTTAAGATCCCAAGGTGCCACTGGTGGCACAAAAGGAGGCTGAATATGCAGCACTCCCTTAACAAACGTCTGAACCTCAGGCAGTGAAGCCAGTTCTTTTTGAAAGAAAATGGATAGGGCCGAAATCTGGACCTTTATGGACCCTAATTTCAGGCCCAAAGTCACACCCGACTGTAGGAAGTGCAGGAATCGACCCAGTTGGAATTCCTCTGTAGGGGCCTTCCTGGCCTCACACCAAGCAACATATTTTCGCCATATACGGTGATAATGTTTTGCTGTCACGTCCTTCCTAGCCTTTATCAACGTAGGAATAACTGCTTCCGGAATGCCCTTTTCTGCTAGGATCCGGTGTTCAACCGCCATGCCGTCAAACGCAGCCGCGGTAAGTCTTGGAACAGACAGGGCCCTTGTTGTAACAGGTCCTGTCTGAGCGGCAGAGGCCACGGGTCCTCTGTGAGCATTTCTTGCAATTCCGGGTACCAAGTCCTTCTTGGCCAATCCGGAACAATGAGTATTGTCCTCACTCCTCTTTTTCTTACAATTCTCAGCACCTTTGGTATGAGAGGAAGAGGAGGAAACACATAGACCGACTGGAACACCCACGGTGTTACTAGTGCGTCCACAGCTATCGCCTGAGGGTCCCTTGACCTGGTGCAATATCTTTTTAGCTTTTTGTTGAGACGGGACGCCATCATGTCCACCTGTGGCAGTTGCCATCGATTTGCAATCTCGTGAAGACTTCCTGATGAAGTCCCCACTCTCCCGGGTGGAGGTCGTGTCTGCTGAGGAAGTCTGCTTCCCAGTTGTCCACTCCCGGAATGAACACTGCTGACAGTGCTAGTACGTGATTCTCCGCCCACCGAAGAATCCTGGTGGCTTCTGCCATTGCCACCCTGCTTCTTGTGCCGCCCTGGCGGTTCACATGGGCCACTGCCGTGATGTTGTCTGACTGAATCAGCACTGGTTGGTTTCGAAGCAGAGGCTCCGCTTGACTCAGGGCGTTGTATATGGCCCTTAGCTCCAGGATATTGATGTGCAGACAAGTCTCCTGACTTGACCACAACCCTTGGAAGTTTCTTCCTTGAGTGACTGCCCCCCACCCTCGGAGGCTTGCATCCGTGGTCACCAGGACCCAGTCCTGTATGCCGAATCTGCAGCCCTCGAGGAGGTGAGCACCTTGTAGCCACCACAGAAGAGACACCCTGGCCCTGGGGGACAGGGTGATCATCCGATGCATCTGAAGATGCGATCCGGACCACTTGTCCAGCAGATCCCACTGAAAGATCCTCGCATGGAACCTGCCGAAGGGAATGGCTTCGTAAGACGCCACCATCTTTCCCAGGACTCGTGTGCAGTGATGCACTGACACCTGTTTTGGCTTTAGGAGGTCTCTGACCAGAGTCACGAGATCCTGAGCCTTCTCCTCCGGGAGAAACACCTTCTTCTGGTCTGTGTCCAGAATCATGCCCAGGAAGGGCAGACAATCGCAGGAATCAGCTGCGACTTTGGAATGTTCAGAATCCAGCCGTGCTGACGCAACACTTCCTGAGAGTGTGCTACACTGATCAGCAACTGCTCCCTGGACCTCTCCTTTATGAGGAGATCGTCCAAGTATGGGATAATTGTAACCCCTTGCTTCCGAAGGAGCACCATCATCTCCGCCATCACTTTGGTAAAAACTCTCGGTGCCGTGGACAGACCGAACGGCAACGTCTGGAATTGGTAATGACAGTCCCGTACCACAAACCTGAGGTACTCCTGATGAGGCGGATAAATGGGGACATGCAAGTAAGCATCCTTGATGTCCAGCGACACCATAAAATCCCCTTCCTCCAGGCTTGCAATTACCGCTCTGAGCGATTCCATTTTGAACTTGAATTTCTTCAGATAAAAGTTCAGGGATTTTAAATTTAAAATGGGTCTGACCGAACCGTCCGGTTTCGGTACCACAAACATAGTGGAATAGTAGCCCCTTCCCCGTTGAAGGGGGGGGGGCCTTCGCCACCACTTTCTGGAGAAAAAGTTTGTGAATTGCCTCCACCACTATCTCCCTTTCCATGGGGTAAGCTGGTAAGGCCGATTTCAGGAAACGGTGAGGGGGCATCACCTCGAATTCCAGCTTGTATCCCTGAGACACAATTTGTATAGCCCAAGGATCCACCTGTGAGCGAACCCACTGGTGGCTGAAATGTCGGAGACGCGCCCCCACCGCTCCTGGCTCCGCCCGTGGAGCCCCAGCGTCATGCGGTGGACTTAGTGGAAGCGGGGGAAGACTTTTGTTCCTGGGAACTAGCTGCCTGGTGCAGCTTTTTTCCTCTACCCCTGCCTCTGGCAAGAAAGGACGCACATCTGACCTTCTTGCTCCGCTGAGAACGAAAGGACTGCATTTGGTAATACGGTGCTTTCTTAGGTTGTGGAGGGACATAAGGCAAGAAATTTGACTACCCAGCCGTAGCTGTGGAAACGAGGTCCGAGAGACCGTCCCCAAACAATTCCTCACCCTTATAAGGTAAAACCTCCATGTGTTTTTTAGAGTCGGTATCCCCTGTCCATTGCCGAGTCCACAGGACCCTTCTGGCAGAAATGGACATAGCGTTAACTCTAGAGCCCAGCAGGCAAATGTCCCTCTGGGCATCCCGCATATATAGGACCGCGTCCTTGATATGTGCCAGGGTCAGTAGAACAGTGTCCCTGTCCAGGGTATCTAACTCCTCAGACAGAGAATCCGTCCATGCAGCTACCGCACTACACATCCAGGCCGAAGCAATTGCTGGCCTCAGCAGTGTGCCAGAATGTGTATAAACTGACTTCAGGAAAGCTTCCTGCTTTCTATCTGCAGGATCCTTTAGGGCGGCCGTATCCGGAGACGGCAGGGCCACCTTTTTAGACAAGCGTGTCAATGCCTTGTCTACCCTAGGGGAGGATTCCCAGCGTAACCTGTCCGTTGGCGGGAAAGGATACGCCATGAGTAATCTCTTGGAAACTATCGCCTTCCTGTCAGGGGAATCCCACGCTTTTTCACATAATTCATTTAATTCATGGGAAGGGGGAAAAGTCACTTCATGCTTTTTCTCCCCATACATATAAATCCTCTTGTCAGGGACAGGATTTTCCTCAGAAATGTGTAATACATCCTTCATAGCTACAATCATGTAGCGGATGGCTTTAGTCATTTTAGGCTGCAACTTTGCCTCATCGTCATCGACACTAGAGTCAGATTCCGCGTCGACATCTGTGTCAACTATCTGGGATAGTGTGCGCTTTTGGGACCCTGACGGCCTCTGCGCTGCAGGAGCAGGCATGGGTTGAGACCCTGCCTGTCCCCTGGTTACAGTTTTATCCAATCTGTTATGCAAGGAGTTTACATTATCATTTAACACCTTCCACATATCCATCCAATCAGGTGTCGGCACAGTCGGCGGCGACACCACACTCAGCTGCACTTGTTCTGCCTCCACGTATCCTTCCTCATCAAACATGTCGACACAGGCGTACCGACACACAGCACACACACAGGGAATGCTCTGACTGAGGACAGACCCCACAAAAGGCTTTTGGGGAGACAGAGAGAGAGTATGCCAGCACACACCACAGCGCTATATAACCCAGGGATTACACAGTACCTTAGTGTTTACCCAGTAGCTGCTGTTAATATAAGTATATATACTGCGCCTAAATTTATGTGCCCCCCCTCTCTTTTTTACCCTCTAATGCACCTGAATACTGCAGGGGAGAGCCTGGGGAGCGTCCTTCCAGCGGAGCTGTGAAGAGAAAATGGCGCTGGTGTGCTGAGGAAGAAGGCCCCGCCCCCTCAGCGGCGGGCTTCTGTCCCGCTTAAATGTATAAAAAATGGCGGGGGCTCTGGCATATATACAGTCCCAGACTGTATATATGTCTCTTTTTGCCAAAAAAAGGTATTTAATTGCTGCCCAGGGCGCCCCCCCCTGCGCCCTGCACCCTACAGTGACCGGAGTGTGCGGTGTGCTGTGGGAGCAATGGCGCACAGCTGCAGTGCTGTGCGCTACCTTAAGTGAAGACAGGAGTCTTCAGCCGCCGATTTCGATGTCTTCATGCTTCTGCTGCTTCTGTTCTTCTGGCTCTGCGAGGGGGACGGCGGCGCGGCTCCGGGAACGGACGATCAAGGTTAGGTACCTGTGTTCGATCCCTCTGGAGCTAATGGTGTCCAGTAGCCTAAGAAGCGCTACCTAGCTGCCGTGAGTAGGGCTGCTTCTCTCACCTCAGTCCCTCGTAGCAGTGAGTCTGTTGCCAGCAGAAGCTCTCTGAAAACAAAAAACCTAACAAAATACTTTCTTTTCCAGCAAGCTCAGGAGAGCCCACTAGGAGCACCCAGCTCGGCCGGGCACAGATTCTAACTGAGGTCTGGAGGAGGGGCATAGAGGGAGGAGCCAGTGCACACCAGATAGTACTAAATCTTTCTTTAGAGTGCCCAGTCTCCTGCGGAGCCCGCTATTCCCCAAGGTCCTTACGGAGTCCCCAGCATCCACTAGGACGTTAGAGAAAAATGGCTAATCTGCGCATGCGTATGCTCCATAATGCGCACGCGCGTCATACGGGTACAAAGTCCATTGTGGTTTTGCACTGGTTTTAGCGACGATTCGCACAGCCGGCTGCAAGGAGATTGACAGAAAGAGGGCGTTTCTGGGTGTCAACTGACTGTTTTCAGGGAGTGCTTGGAAAAACGCAGGCGTGGCAGAAAAAAAGCAGGCGTGGCTGGGCGTTCGCTGGGCGGGTGTGTGACGTCAAAAGCCGTCCCTCCGTCGTTAGAATCAACGAACCTGAAGAGTAACTACAGGGCTGGTCTTGTTTTGCACAAAACGATTTTGCAGGCATTTCTGCAGAGCGAAAATACACTCCCCGGTGGGCGGCGACAATGCGTTTGCACGGCTGCTAAAAACTGCTAGCGAGCGATCAACTCGGAATGACCCCCTAGGCCCATTGTTCTTACAAAGAAGCAACATGGGAGAAAATTCAGACCTGATCGCTAGCAAGCGATTTTTGCAGCCCTGCGATTGGATAGTCGCCACCTACAGGAGTGTATTTTAGGTGTGCAAGTGTGCGAACGCATGTGTAGCAGAGCTGTACAAACAGATTTTGTGCAGTCACTGCACAGCCCAGGACTTACTCATCCGCTGCGATAACATCAGCCTGTCCGGGACCGGAATTGACATCAGGAACCCTCCCTGCAATCGCATGGACACGCCTGCGTTTTTCCAGACACTCCCTGAAAACGGTCAGTTGACACCCACAAACGCCCTCTTCCTGTCAATCTCCTTGCGTTCGCCCGTGTGAACTGATCCGTCGCACAAACCCATCGTGGAGCAACGATCCGCTTTGTACCCGTGCAACGCATCTGCGCATTGCGGTGCAGCTTGGACCTGATCGCCCGCTGTGCGAAAATGTATAGCAGCAATTAGGACTGAATTACCCCCTTGGTCACATAATAGTACCCTCAATTCAAATTGCACAACACAGTAGCACAATCTGATTCACATTACACCGCACAGAAATGCCCCTTATTCAGATTACATCACTCAGTAGTGCCCTTTATGCACACTGCACTTCACAATGGTACCCTCTATACATGTTATGCCACACAGTAGTGTCTCTTATATACAGTACCGACAGTAGTGCCCCTTATACACAATTCTCACAGTACTAGTGCCCCTTACACATAATGATCACAGTAGTGCCACTTATACACATAATGCCCAGAGAAGTGCCTCATATACACAATTTCCACAGTAGTAGTGCCCCTTACAAACAATACCCACAATAGTAGTGCCCCTTACACAATGACCACAGTCGTGCAGCTTATACACATAATGACCACAGTAGTGCCCCTTATACACATCTCTGCCTCTGTCACTCCAGCAGCTCACCGCCTGTGTCCCTCCAGCAGCTCCATGCCATGTATCCCTCCAGCAGCTTCCCCACCTTTCTTGTCCCTCCAGCCCCCTCTCATCTTGTCCAACACACACAGCGTATGTGAGTACCAGAATGGGTGGGCTGTAAATGGAGGAGGACCGTGGAGCCACCAGGACCTGAGGAAGGAAGAGATGGCTGCAGCTCATCAGTAACACTAGCGCCACCTGCATATCTATTGATGTAAGTGTTGGGGCAGGTTTTTCTGTTGGAGTTACTGTGCAGGGAAATGGAGGTGGTGGAACTAGTTCCACCCCTGGTAGCCGCAATATTATGTTTTGAACTAACTGTATTTAAACATATCCCCCTCCCCCACAAAACTTTAGTACATAAGCACAATCAGTGACTGAAATGCATGTATCTGTGAGGACTAACAGGTTGGGTACAATATCCCGGCCGCAAATATTAGATAACACCTGAATATAAGGTAAAACCTGAATGTAAGAAGGAGGGAAGCCTAACCCACTACTTCTGCAGCCTAACCCTATCGCGTACTGGATATTGGTTAATCAGGCAGCATCACATCCTCTCGCGGCATGCCCCCATTTCCATGGAGACAGACAGGGGGTGGGGGAGCAGCCACATCAGGGAGCCAGAGGCTGCACTGCGCGCGGCCTTCCCGTCTCTCTGTGTGAAAGGACCGGCCCCCCAGCCCATTTGCCAGAAGTGCCAGATGGGCAGTCCGGCCCTGGGTCTGATTCACTGTAGGACACTACTTGCATTGCTGCTGAGTCATTGGATGCAACAGTGATGCGAAAATATGCTCATTTCACAGGAGGCTTCTGGAGAAAAAAAGACGCCTCTTGCCAGCATCACAGATCTGAGTGCTGCCGGTCGAATGACTGATTTTCACAAAAGTGTTCAGTACCATATGGCATGTTAGGCTCCGGAGCCTTACCTCCGACGGGTGCTCCCGCGGGTTACAGTCCCGCTGGTTGGTGCGGCTGCGGCGGCAGGGAACTGCTGGCGGAGGGTCCTCCTGGATGTGCAGCTACCAAGGACCGGGGGCCGAGGGTCTGGAGAGCCGGGCGCTGTGGCGGGGATCGCTGCGGTAAGGTCCTCTAGTGGTGACACAGTATAGTGTGTCAGAGACAGAAGCTGGCTAAAGCTGTGTGCTAACAGCTAAGTATGTCTCCTGTGCTGGGGGCAGCCATGTTGGAGACCAGAGTATTACCAATGAAGTTCCCAATCTGTGTCCAGCCAATCCTGCATGTTCTCCCCTTATAAAAGTGGGCTGGCTCAGAGGGAGAGTGCCAGTGCTTCAAGTTTCCTCTTTGTGAAAAGTTCTCCAGCTTTGTGCTCCCAGGTTACTACTGGTTCCCTGGTCCTGGTTGCTCTCATCTATCGGTTACCTAAACGCCGCTGCAGTCCTGCTGTCTAAGTCCGTTGCCACTCGTGGAAGTGCTCACGGGGTCCCAGGTCGTAGAGGAGCTCCAGGTGCTCATCAGCCTCGACTTCAAACCACAGTCTTCATTTCTTCAAAGTCCAAGTTCTTCAGCCTCGTCTTTCAATCACAAACCACAGTCTTAATTTCTTCAAAGTCCAAGTTCTTCAGCCTCATCTTTCAATCACAAACCACATCTTCATTTCTTCAAAGTCCAAGTACTTCAGCCTCATCTTTTAATCATAAAACACAGTCTTCAGTTCTTCTTTACCGGAGTTCTTCAGCTTCACTCTTCAAGTCATTTAACCATAGACTCTAATTCTTCCAGTTTCTTCTATTTCTCCAATATTCGTGGACAGCCTGATTATTCATTAAAACTACAGTTATCTTCCTACGAAGTCTTCCTTTTCTTTACGCCCTGCGGCCAACGTTAACACTTAGTTTGGCTTCCACCCCATGAGGAGGAATTACATTCAGCCACCTCGTTTACTCTCCTCACAGGTAGCTGTCCCTTCAGCCAAAACTCTGTTGTCCGAACCCCAACTTACGCCGAGCGTGACAGTAAGCACTGGCCCAATGGATCCGGCAAGTGAGCAGGTTACCAGGCGCGATGTCTCTGTGGATATTCTGTCTCATCTAAATAAACAGGAGGCCATGCAGGTACGGATTGTACAGTTCATGCAGAATATGTCCACTTGTTTGGATTCCCTTCACGCAGCCATTTCCACATCTCGGACTCCGGTTCCAGCTTCCAATCCGCCAGCACTTAATCCTCTAGTGTCGATTCCAGTTACTCGTTTATAACTACCGTCACCCAGTAAATTTGACAGTAGTCCAAAGCAATGCCGAGGGTTCCTCAATCAATGCGAGATCCAGTTTGAGCTTCAGTCAGCTAACTTTCCATCTGAGTGGATCAAAATCGCATACATTATTTCACTTCTGACCGGACCAGTTCTGGATTGGGCTTCACCCTTATGGGAGAGAACTGATCCCATACTCTCGAATTACCCGGAATTCGTGGCAACTTTTCGTAAAATCTTTGACGAGCCAGGCCGGTCCACCTCTGCCTCTTTGAAGATTCTGCGTCTGCGTCAGGGAACCCGTTCTGTCGCCCAGTACGTGAACCAATTCCGTACTCTGTCTTCCGAAGTGGGCTTTAATGAAGAGGCTCTCATTGCCGCCTTTTGGAACGGTCTCTCAGACAAAATTAAAGATGACCTGGTCACTCGGGATGCGCCAGTTAAGCTCGATCAGCTTATTTATATATGTAACAAGATTGATCTGAGATACAAGGAGCGCTGTCTTGAGAGAACAAGGTTCAAGCGACCCAAACCTCGGGCCTTTCCCACTCCTAGACCATCCTCACTGTCTACTGAAGAACCCATGCAGGTCAACTGCTCTCGTCTCACCAATGAGGAACGTCAAAGACACAGACAGGGCAACCTCTCCATGTATTGTCGGGCGGCCGACCACTTCGTTAAGTCTTGTATTTAACGACCGGGAAACTCCCGCTCCTAGCTTACAGAGGAGAGGTAAAGCTAGGAACATTCCCCAACCAATTTCCCAGGAAAGAATCACTGTTGGCTGTATGTCTGGAAGTTTCCTCTACCTCCCTTCATGTTGCAGCACTTTTGGATTCTGGAGCTGCAGAAAGTTTCATTACTTTCGCCTTAGTCCGACAGTCTGAAATACCAACCATTCGTTTGGAGCGAGCTATCTCTATCACCCCGGTTGACGGAAGTTATATCCCTGAAGGGATCATCACCCACGGTACGGTTCCTCTGAAGATGAAAGTTGGTATTCTCCATTCTGAAGTTATCTCTTTCCTGGTAATTCCCAAAGCCTCTCAAAAAATAATCCTAGGATTCTCGTGATTACAGGAGCACAACCCCCACTTGGATTGGCAAACTATGGATGTACTCGCTTTGGAGGAGTCTTGTTCTCAAAGCTGTTTATCCACCATCAAGCCACTCCTTACCCTACACTCCACTGATCTCCCAGAGGCCTATCAGCCCTTTCTGGACGTCTTCAGTAAGCAAGGGGCGGATACCTTGCCTCCCCACCGAAGTTGGGACTGCCCTATTTATTTACTGCCTGGTAAAATACCTCCCAGAGGCCGAACGTACCCTTTATCCCTCCCGGAAACCCAAGCGATGTCTGAGTGTATATACAGGAGAATTTGGCCAAAGGGTTCCTTCGCCCTTCCTCTTCTCCAGCCGGGGCAGGGTTTTTTTGTTAAGAAGGACGGGGGCCTCAACGAAGTTACAGTTAAAAACAGATACCCCTTGCCCTTGATTCCCAAACTATTTGACCGAGTAAAGGGGGCTACCATTTTCACCAAATTGGACCTGCGTGGAGCTTATAACCTTATACGCATTCACACAGGAGACGAGTGGAAGACTGCGTTCAATACTTGCGACGGGCATTACGAATATCTGGTGATGCCCTTTGGCTTATGCAATGCTACAGCAGTCTTCCAGCATTATGTCAACAAATTATTCAGAGATCTCCTCTATAAGTGCCTGGTTGTGTATCTGGATGATATTCTAATATTTTCCAAAGATACTGAAAGTCTATCGGGAACAGGTCAGAGAAGTCTTGAGACGTCTAAGGGAAAATCGACTCTTTTGTAAACTGGAGAAGTGCACGTTTGAGGTTCCCTCCATCCCTTTTTTAGGTTACATCATTTCCGGGAGGGAATTACAGATGGATCCTGCCAAAGTCCAAGCAATCAGAGATTGGACCCTTCCTACCACTCTGAAGGGAATCCAGCGTTTTTTAGGCTTCGCCAATTTCTATAGGAAGTTTATTAAAGATTATTCCTCCATCATTGCCCCGATTACAGCACTAACAAGAAAAGGGTCCAATTCTGCAGTTTGGCCACCTGAGGCACTAAAAGCCTTTTCGTTTCTAAAAGAGGCCTTCATGTCTGCTCCTATCCTTCGGCAACCTGATCTCAGTCGTCCTTTTCAGGTGGAGCTGGATGCTTCTTCAGTAGAGTTGGGGCGGTCTTATCCCAGTACTTCGAGGATCAGAAAGCTCATCCTTGTGCTTATTTTTCCCGAAGACTATCTCCGGCAGAACAAAACTACGCCATTGGAGAACAATAATTGCTTGCCATAAAACTTGCTTTTGAAGAGTGGAGGTACTTGCTGGAAGGAGCTCAGCACCCAATCTCAGTAACCACGGATCACAAAAATCTTTTATATCTTCAGACCGTCTGATGTTTAAACCCACGGCAAGCCAGGTGGGCACTGTTCTTCTCCCATTTTTCTTTCAAGCTCAGTTATCGTCCAGGGTCTCTTAATTGGAAAGCAGATGCGCTCTCTCGTTCATTGAGTTCAGATGAGTCCACAGATCTTCCGTACAGACAATTCATCCTAGATCCTGCCTCCTTTGCTGCAACTCGTACTACTTCGCTTCCGCCATCAGGAAAAACCTTTGTTGCACCAGAACTCCGAAAAAGACTGCTCACATGGGCTCATACCTCACCGTGTATGGGACACGCAGGTTGCCTCAAGACTCTTAAGTTCATCCAACGCTCCTATTGGTGGTCTCATCTGAAGACGGATGTTTTGGAATTCATAGCTGCCTGCCCAAAGTGCGCCCAACATAAAAGTCCAAGAGGATCACCATCGGGTCTTCATCATCCGCTATCGGTTTCACAAAAACCCTGGACACACATCTCCATGGATTTTATAACTGACCTACCTGTCTCCAGAGGACGAAACACCATTTGGGTCATTGTGGACCGATTTTCCAAAATGGCGCACTTTGTCCCACTCACTGGTCTTCCAACCGCTCCACAACTATCAAAATTGTTCATATCTGACATCTTCCGGTTACATGGACTTCCACAAGAGATAGTTTCCGATCGAGGGCCTCAATTTGTGGCTAAGTTCTGGAGAGAACTGAGTTCAGCTCTTGGAATGGAATTAACTTTCTCCTCTGCATACCATCCCCAAACGGATGGCCAGACTGAGAGGGTGAACCAAGACTTAGAGACTTTCCTACGACTCCTTATGTCTTCTTCTCAGGTCGATTGGCTGGACTATCTTCCATTTGCTGAATTTGCTCACAATAATCTCTACCATTCCGCTACCCATTCCACACCCTTTTATGTGAATTATGGACTTCATCCACATGTTCCTGCTTTCAAATCTCTTACAGCTCTCGAAGTACCTGCCGGAGACTTAGCCCTTCAACAATTCACTAAGATGTGGAAACAAGTTCATGAGGCTCTGCTTAAAACATCCAATAAATACAATTTTTTTGCAGATCGGAAATGGAAGGCTGTCCCTAGTCTCAAAGTGGGTGATCAAGTCTGGATTTCTACTCGAAATTTAAGACTCAAGGTCCCTTCCAAGAAATTTGCCCCCAGATTCATTGTACCATATCCTATTGAAAAAGTATTGAATCCAGTAACATACAAAGTGACGTTGAAGATCCCAAATGCATTTCACATCTCCTTACTGAAGCCTCTCATACTTAACCGTTTTCAGGCTGCGCTCCCTAGACTTCCCAAGGTGCAAGCTGCTCAAGAAGAAGAATTTGAAGTTCATAGGATCCTGGACTGTCGTAAAAGATATGGTCGTCTCCAATATCTTATTGATTGGAAGGGATATGGACCGGAGGAAAGGTCCTGGTTTTCTGAAGAGGACATGCGCGCTCCAAGATTAGTCTGGGCCTTTCATACCAAGAATCCGATGAAAGCACAAGGCTATTCAGAGCCCACCCTAAAAAGGGGGAGTACTGTCAGGCTCTGGAGCCTTACCTCCGACGGGTGCGCCCACAGATTACCGTCCCGCTGGTTTGCGGCTGCGGTGGCAGGGAGCTGCTGGCGGCGGGTCCTCCTGGATGGATGTGTGGCTGCCAAGGGCCAGGGCCGAGGGACTGGAGAGCCGGGCAATGCAATCTGTGTTCAGCCAATCCTGCGTGTTCTCCCCTTACAAAAGGGGGCTGGCTCAGAGGGAGAGTGCCAGTGCTTCAAGTTACCTCCTTGTGAAAGGTTCTCCAGCTCTGTGCTCCCAGGTTACTTCTGGTTCCCTGGTCCTGGTTGCTCTCATCTATCGGTTATCTAAACGCTGCTGCTGTCCTGCTGTCTAAGGGGGTCATTCCGAGTTGATCGCTCGCTAGCTTGTTTTAGCAGCCATGCAAACGCTATGCCGCCGCCCACTGGGAGTGTATTTTAGCTTAGCAGAAGTGCGAACGTTTGTATCGCAGAGCGCCTGCAAAAAAAAATTGTGTCGTTTCAGAGTAGCTCAAAAGCTACTCAGCGCTTGCGATCACTTCAGACTATTCAGTTCCGGATTTGCAGTCACAAACCCGCCCAGCGTTCGCCCAGCCACGCCTGCGTTTTTCCTGGCATGCCTGCGTTTTCCCACACACTCCCTGAAAACGGTCAGTTGCCACCCAGAAACACCCACTGCATGTCAATCACTCTGCGGCAAGCAGTGCGACTGAAATGCATTGCTAGACTCTGTGCAAAACTACATCGTTCGTTTACCCGTACGTTGCGTGTGCGCATTGCACCGCATGCGCAGAACTGCCTTTTTTTTTAGCCTGATCGCTGCACTGCGAACAAATTCAGCTAGTGATCAACTTAGTTTGGCTTCCACCCCATGAGGAGGAATTACATTCAGCCACCTCGTTCACTCTCCTCACAGGTAGATGTCCCTTCAGCCAAAACTCGGTTTTCGGAACCCCAACTTACGCTGAGCGTGACATGGGGTAGCAAACACTATTGTGTGAGATCCCACTGCCGTAAAGTGTGCCGGCTGCTGCGCTGATTCAGCAGGGTGAATGCATTTGCTCACAACCCACTAAGAGGGTTATACAGTATAACAGATTCAGACTTTAGGAAACCGGCGTGCTCTCAGCCAGTTCCTTAAAGAGGCTGTTAGTTTAACGGCAAAACCAGCCTTATAACTAATTGCTTTAGGATTTAGCAGCAAACTCCCCAAAAACACGCCGATGCCTTAAACTCGGAACCTATTAAATAACCCCCTAATTCCTGACTTCAGCAGTCTCCTGCTAGGGTGACTATAATTATGTAGCTGACAAAAGTTTTCTTTGTTTATTTTTGTCATTTAGTGAGGGATTCATTATGAAATTGCAAATTTGCCTTCTGAGTTTCTGCAGAAGCTTAAATTAGTGGCTTTTGGTTTCCTGTTAGATCTGATAATGATTTAAAAGATGATTTCGCTCAAAACTAAAAACACAAAAAAACGTATTGTGCGTAGTTCCATGACTTATAATAAAAACAATAACGTAAGGAAAGTTCAGCAGTGTTTGTAATGAAACGCTGTCGTAAATAAGATACAGTATTTGCCCAACACTAGGACAGATTTGCCGCATTCTGCCTGGCGTGAGGTTACAATACACAGCAGACTAAAAGAACCCCAAGAGAGTCATTAAGGATACAAGAAACCCCAACAGAGTCAATCAAGAACCCCAAGAGAGTCAGTAAAATGGCCCAAACAAAGGAAGTAAAACGTTATTTTTGTAATTTTGAGTTTGACTATAATAATAATAATTTTATTTATATAGCGCTCTTTGCCTAATAGGACTCAAGGCGCTTAACAGATAGAGTGAACCATAGTTACCTACTTTTAATTTCTCCTCTCTGGGAGAAGCCTGGAGAGGAGACGCTAGAGGGAGCTTTGGGAGGCGGGGCCGAGTTGTGACATCATCAAGCCCAGCGATTCACGTCATTTTAGTCCCTTTCCCACCATGTGGACCCGCAAATATCAGTGAGTATCTCTTCATCCTGCCCACATCCCTAGGATGTGAGCAGGATGCGGGAGATCTGCCTGCTCTTCCGGGGGTGCAGGGCGCATGCCCCAAAAAAACGGGAGTCTCCCGCAACTTCTGGGAGAGTAGGCAAGTATGGAGTGAACATAATATAGTACAGAAACAATGAAGTACAAAAAAAAGCTTTTCATACAATACAGAAAGCATGAAAATACTAAAGGCAGTGTCGGCCTGGGGCATGAATGGCCCACCAGGGAAGACCGTTGTATGGGCCCATATTTGGGGGTGTGGTCAGTCTCCAGAGGGTGTGCGGCCCAGCTGCCACAGAAGTTTAGCTAACTATTATAGTGTGCATGTTCTGGGCCCCTTAATAAAATGTTTATAGAAAATTCTGCTAGTGCATCATGATAATGTGCCAGATTAATAAC
Organism: Pseudophryne corroboree; assembly: GCF_028390025.1. Classification (NCBI taxonomy): domain Eukaryota; kingdom Metazoa; phylum Chordata; class Amphibia; order Anura; family Myobatrachidae; genus Pseudophryne; species Pseudophryne corroboree. Next base: position 52,256,091 of record NC_086454.1, read on the forward strand.
ACCAATCCACTGTAGAGAATACACCTTAGTCCTGTGGAGTATAAGGTAACATATTTATAATGTATAATTCAAGTGCACAGTATAGAACTTGATCCCTAGAAGAGGAGGAGGGCCCCAGGGCAGTGGGGCCCATCGGGGGTTTACCCTGTACCCCTGTGGGCCAGTCCAACCCTGACTAAAGGGACATTAGTGAAATGCGTTGGTGAACAGGAAAGTTTTCAGTCTGTTTTTGAAAGATTCTAGAGTGTAGGCCTCTCAAACTGTGCGTGGAAGTGAGTTCCATAGAGTCAGAGCCACATGGCTAAAAGCTCGACCCCCTAGCAGGGCCGGTTCCGGGGCTTCTGGCGGCCCGGGTGGCATTAGGGGGCGTGGCTTCGCAAAGGGGGCGTGGTCATTTACGCCCCCTGTACAGACTGAAATGATGTGCGGTGCGCGATGACGTCATCGCGCACCGCACAGTAAAGGACCTCTCCACGAAGGGAAACTAGACGCGTACGCGTCTAGTTTCTCTTCCCAGCGGCAGCGGGGGGGGGGGGGGGGCAGCGGCCAGCGGCAGCAGGGGGGCACACAGCAGCAGCGGATCTTGCCCTGGTGGGGCGCCCTCCGGATGGCGCCCTGTGCCCTCCGGAAGGCGGCGCCCTGCGCAAAAGTCCTGCTTGCCCGTGGCAAGATCCGCTACTGCTTCCTAGATGAATTATGGAAGATTCTAGGTACTGCTAAAAGTCCTTTATCTACAGATCACAGTAAGCGAGTAGGGCAGTAAGAAATCAGAAGCTGCTTCAGGTACCTTGGTTCCTGGTCGTGTAAGGTTTTGATTAGATGAGGGTTGAATAAGCACGAGACCATATAAGAGCCCCATTTTTTTGTGATTGGTTGTTTATGACAAAGCAGTTGCTAGGTAGTTTTTCCAAGGGACCTTGGGAATTTTCTATAGGTTGTTTTCCTTGTCTATCAGTGTTTGTGGGTGTAGGCTTCAGTGCATTTAAAAGCTTGGGTCATGTGCTTCATACTTCCTCTTGCCATTTGGACAGCTAAGTGACACAGGCTCTGTGCCTGTTTGTATTTAATTTTCTTAGGGCTGCTGTTTTAATTGTCACACTGTTTTATGTTTTTGGACAGCTGAGTACCCTGCTGTATTGTTTATTACTGTTTTATCGCTGCTGTATTGTTATTACTGTGCATTCCATTCCCTTTATAATGACTGTAATTCCTTAATTGTCCCGCTTTCTGAAGTTTCCCCTACTTTTTCCGTTTCTCCCTGCTTGTCCCCTCCATATTTCCCCGTCCCCGCAAGTCTACTCCCCCATCCATCTTGCCGATGCTGCCCGCTGCTGCGGGCTATAGGCGTGCACGCGTCCGTGTGGTTGCCTCCCCTCCCTCCTTGCCCACCGTTGCCTCAAGGTCACGGAGGGGGCCATCAGCCGACGTCCACTCCCTCCTCCGTCTGCTCTGAGCCCGGTGAGCGCGGCGACTGGCCGCGTGCGCTGTAGATGGTGCTCCAGCGGCGGGTGCATGTTCTCCCCTGTCGGCCCCTTCCGCAGGCAGGGGCAACGCCACGAGTAGTGGGCCTGGTGCTGCGGTATCCGCCGGCTGGAGTCACGTGGGCTATCCTGCAGGGGCTCCGATCGCGGGCGGTCCCATTTCCTCCCCCACTGCTGTTACGGCCATGGCACCGGCCGGTGTTAGCGGCCTGGCGCGGTATGGTTCCGGTCTTTGGCATGTTCCCTTCCCTCACGGGCTTGTCTGCGGTGGCCCCCGATGTGCTCGCGTCCTCCCCCTTCCCTGTCCAGCAGTCCCTTTGGGTTGGTTGTCCTCCTTCCCTGTTTCCCAGAGCGTTCTGCCTGCTTCTGGGGCTGGTTGCATGGGGCTGGGTGCCATCTGCTGTCCAGCCTGGGGGGTTGCAGGTGTTTTCAGTCCCTTTACGTTCCGGCAGTGTTGCCCACGATATCTCCCGGGTTGGTCCCCTCGTCCTCTTTTACGGGGTCTTACCTTGGGGGGTTTTGCGCTTGCTTCCCTTCATCGGCAGCCGTATTGGCAGTCTCCTGTTGCTCCTGTCATTATTCCCTGCCTCCGGGATATACGGCACAGCCCCCCCTCCTGGCCGACCGCCTATGGTCTGGCTGTCGGCTCTTCGATTGGGGCCCCTGCCGTCGCTCCAGCATCGCCTAACCCGGTTTGTTCCCCCTGAGTGTGCAGTTCCAGCGTCGTCAGGACCGCGGAATCGGGGTACACGAGTTGGAGGCCGGGAGAAGGTTCGGTGTCGGTGTCTGCTGGAGATGTTCGGTCCGGATCGTCGTCGGCTGTGGTGGTTCCGGGTCCTGCAGGTACCGGTGAGCATGCTGTTTTCTTTGTTCCTTTAGCATTGTTTAGTTCTAGCTGTGTTTCCTCAGGTTTCCCCGGGCGCCCGCGGCATTTTGCCTAGCTTACTGCGCGTCACGCGGCTACGGGAACTGGGTACGACGGGGTGCCGGTGGCTACGGGCATGTCGGCTCCCTGATGTTTTGGTCACAGCAAATTTATTATTTTTTGTTTGTTTGTTTTGCTGTCGCACTGCACTGTGGTCATGCGGTCGTTTCCCGCCGGGGCTCTGACTGTGTAGTTTTTACATTCTCCCTATACGTACGTGGGGTCCTCGCTAATCTGCACATATACTGGTGTGTCGTGAGCATTTTATTTTGGCAGGGTAGGTAGTGGATACGATTAGAAAGGGGCAGGTGGCCTTGTTCTACATTTCGGGGATCGTGCTACGCGGTCGTGATGGCTAGCAGCTGGGGATGCGCAAATTTCTTGGTGGTTGCAGCGAGCTCGGTCGGGGGTGCATGGGCCTCTTACTATCAGGGTTTCTGCCTGCCTTGCTGGTGCTCGGACCATGAACAGTTCTATTGTCACGGGTCCCCGCCCTGGGGGGCTGAGGGTTAGTGGCCTCGGATTATGTTTGGCGCAGGGTGGGGGTACATTATCGTGTTCGCCTCTATACGGGGCGGTCACACAGTTGGGTATGCACCCAGGTCGTGGGTGGAGCACTTTCCGCTCCTTCGGGGACCGGGGTAGGTAGCACGGAAGGCCCTTCCGCTGTTACCGGTAGGTTCCTGGGTGGGTACCCATTTCTGCCACCTTTGTCTCACCCACATGGGGTTTTGGTTTCCTGCTGCTTTTCCGGATGCTTCTGCAGGGTGCGTTTTTCTGTCTTTTGTCTAGTCCCTGCGTTTGGGTGACTTTGCGGTCATGTTTCCTGCTGACTGGAGCTGGACGTCGCATCCGCTTTTCACCTTCTTCCCTTTCCCCGGTATCTTTTTTTTTCGATTTCTGGGTGTTCCGTTGTGGGGAGGTTTTTTCCGGGTCGGTTGTTCTGTCCGCCTGTTGGTTTAATTCTGCACGTTTTTTGCATGTATGCTTCCAGGCCGCTTTCGGTGATAGTAGTCTGGTTCGTGAGGTTGCGCTGTTGCGCTGGTTTTTTCATCGGTCGTCTTTGTACTCCGGTTTGCCTGTCAGTGGTGTTTTCTGGCAGAGCGCCTAGAGGGTGGTGGTTCGGCAGTGCGGGTACTGTGCGTGGGTCGATACAGAGAGGATTTGCATGGCCCCTGCGCATGGATGCCATGCCAATCGTGGGCGTTCCGTTTTTCCTGTGCAGACTTGCGGGTTCTGCGAGGGCTTGGGATGGCCGGGGTCATTAGTTTTCCCCTTTTAGAGCGCAGGTGCTTACGGATGGTGACACAGTGCCTTTGGCGTGGGTGTGTGTCCGGTGCGGCCATTGGGGGGGGGGGGGGCATTTTCTTTTGTGTACCCTCCTGGGTCCTCTTCGCTGGTTTTTCAGTTTCTGTAGCGTTACTGCTATGGTGGTTGCAGGGTACCCATGTCCTTGCGGATTGGGGCGACTACGCCGCTGCGGCGGTGGGTTCTTCAGTTGCAGCGTTAGGTACTGGCCTGCTGGTGATATGCGTGGTATACAACCTCTGTGCGTTTGGGTAGGGTTTTTGGGCTATTGATACCCATTTCCTTGCTGATTGGGGCTGTTGCGTGTGCTGCAGTGGCGGGTTTTTCAGCGGCAGCGCTTCGGGTGCTGGGCTGATGGGAGTCTGGGTGCTATGCAGACTCTGTACGTTTGGATATGGTCTGGCTCTGGTACCCATTCCTTGCGGATTGGGGGTCCGTTGCAGGTGCTGCGGCGGCACGTTCTGCGGCGGCGGCACTTCGGGTGCTGTGCTGCGGGGACAGTGCATTGTATGGTGTTTTAGGGCTGGGGTACCCCCCATTCCTTGCGGATGGGAGCATCTGCGCATGCTGCAGGGGGCAGGTTCTTCGGCGGCAGCGGTTTCAGGTGCTGGGCCGCTGGGGATTTGCTTTGTTTTGTGTTTTACGGCTGGGGTACCTGTTCATTACGGATTGACGCGGCTGCGCATGCTGCGGTGGCAGGTTTGGCAGTGGCAGTAATTCCGATGCTGGACGTCTGCGTGGTGTCTGACTGGTCTACGTTGGATGCGTTTTTTCGGGCTATGGTACCCATTCCTTGCGGTTGGCGGCAGTTACGCATGCTGCGGCTGCGGTTTTCTTCGGCAGAAGCGATTCAGGTGCGGGGCTGCTGAGGTGTGCGTAGTATTGCAGTTTGGTGGAAGGTCGCTACCAGCCATCCGTAAAGGGTGTGCATACGTGGTCATTGTGGGGCATCCCCTTTTGGTAAGTCGGTGAGCGTCCTCTCCCTGCGGGTGGACTACGGATGTTCCCGTGCGGTTTCGTCCATTGCTCTGCTGGAGTAAAGGGTGGTGAGTCCTGCACAATGCGGGTTATGCTTTGGGAGGGGTGGGAAGTCCCCTCCTAGGTTATGCAGTTTTCTGCTAGTTGACTGAGCTGGTGGGTTGGTAGCGCCCCCTTTTTTCTAATGGGGTTTGGATGCGGCTTCAGGTCTTTGGTACCCATTCCTTGCGGATTGGGGCAGCTGCGCGGACTGCGGCACCTGCGATTCGGGTGCTGGGCCGCTGGACCTCTGCGTTGTTTACGTTTGGTGTATGTTTGTAATGTCTCAGTTGCGCCTGTTGCGCGAACCCAAAAACTGTGTTTACCGGTCAGTTTTTGAACGGATAGCGTTCAGGAATTGAGGGTGTGAAGCAAATTTTTTAATTTTCCTCCGAGGGGTTCTAATTACAATTGGTTTACCAAAGGTCCACGGGAAGTTTTTTGAGTTTTCTCCTTCACTTGGGTTTGTTTTGCTACTGTTTATCGTGTAATGTTATTGTCTGTTTTAGCACCAGTGTTAGGGATCTTTTCTTTTTCAGATGCTATCGACACGCAGGAGCGTGTGCCTGTTGGGCCATTTTAAAAAAAAAAAGGAAATAAAATTTTGGGCGGCTTCGCATCCTATGGCAAGAGGAACAGCTGTGGTTTTGGTCACGTGGTGGTCCCTGGGTACGGAGCTCGTGGATGGCGTGAGGGTCATTTGGTTGGGTTTTCTTTTCCACCGGATAGGTAGATGGTGTCGCCTGTTCAGGTGTCCTGCCCTTAGTCTGTACTGTGTTTGGGTCGTGTTCGTAGGTTTCTGCCTCATATTTGCTATCAGGTCCCCTTTTGTTGTTCCATGCACTCACTGGCTGTTCAGCGGCGTTCTGCTGTGATTGGCCGGGGAGGATTATGCTTCGTTGTTATTGTAGGGGTGCAGCGTGTTTCTCTGCTGTCTGTTCGGGCCCGGGAGGCGGTGGCTCTGCGGGTTTGTTTTGTAGCTTTCGGTGGTTTGGTAGGGCGGTTTCTTTTGCTGGTCCTCCGGGCCCACAGTTTTTTGCAATGTTAAGCATGTTAGTCTCTTCCTCGGGGGGGTCGGTGGTTTTCTTGATGGGACTTTTGGGTTTTGCCTTAGCTTACAAGCAGGGCCGGTTCTACCCCTTGTGGCGCCCAGTGCGAGAGTTTCCACTGGCGCCCCCCTCTCCGTGGCAAAACAGTTAGTGTGCGGGGGGCGTGGCTTCATAGGGGAGGGGCGTGGCCAGTTATGCTCACAGTAGCTGTGCCCCCCAGTTGATTTGCCCCCTCTTTATTTGCCCCCAGTAGTTGTGCCCCCTCTTTATTTGCTCCCAGTATTTGTGCCTCCTCTTTATTTGCCCCCAGTAGTTGTGCCCCCTCTTTATTTGCGCCTCCTCTTTATTTGCCCCCAGTAGTTGTGTCCCCAGTACTTGTGCCTCCTCTTTATTTGCCCCCAGTAATTGTGCCCTCTCTTTATTTGCCCCCAGTATTTGTGCCTCCTCTTTATTTGCCCCCAGTTGTTGTGCCCCCTCTTTATTTGCCCCCTGTCGCTGTGCCCCCGCTTACAAACACACACACACACACACACAAAATAATAAAAACAATACTTACCACTGCCCCGCTCCTGCTTCTTCTTCTTCTGCTGCTCCGTCAGTCTGGCCGCCCGCTCCTCTCTATGGGAGAGACGTCAATGACGTCTCTCCCATAGCGCCGCACAGACACTAGAGGTCAATAACGACCTCTAGTGTCTGTGCCTGGAGCCGGCTGCAGCGGACGCCCACACAGCCCACGGCATCTGCTGCAGCCGTGGAGCGGAGTGCGGGCAGGCGGCGGTGCCTCCGGGGTGACTGCGGCCGCGCCCCCAGGCCGCAGCGCCCCGGGCAAAGGCACTGCTTGCCCGCACCAAGGACCGCTCCTGCTTACAAGGTTGTTTTTATGTTTTTTCTGGGGATGGCGGTCGTGGTTTGGTAAACCTTGTGTGGCGGGAAAGTCGCTACCAGCCAGCGGTCATATAGGCCTAAGTGGTCATTGTGGGGCACCCTCTTTCGGAATGGACGTCGAGTGTGCCCTTACCCTGCGGTTGGACAATCGGACGCTCCCCTAGGGGAGCATCCATATTTGCCAAAGGAAAGAGTGGTGGGTCCTGCACAATGCGGGTTAGGCATGTAGGACATGGTTGTTGTGGTAGTCCCCTCCTCAGTTTCGGTGATATAATCAGATGACTGGAGCTGGCGTTTGGTAGCGCCTTTATCTTTGCCATCCTCCAACATAAAATCTAGTTTAAAGTTCCGGTCAGTCATCAATAAATACCGTCTGACCTTTTAAATCTAGCTATTGGTGTCCGTGTCTTTATTTATAGCGCTAAGCTAGCTTAAAGTTAAAGTGAAAGTGATCACTATAAAATGATGGGCGCCTTAGAAAGTCAGTAACCAATCTTGAAAACAATACACCATCTTAAAGTCAGCCAGTGGAGGGAGTAGAGAATGGGTGTTATGTGGAACGGGGCTGATTGGTTAACAGCCTGGCAGCTGCATTTTGTACCAGCTGTAAGCTGTGCAATTCTTTTGCTGGAAGACCAAGGTAGAAGGCATTGCAGTAATCTAATTGAGAAGATACAAATGTATGTATGACTTTGACAGATCTTCAGAGGGAATTAAGTGCTTGATTCTGGTTGTGTTCCTCAGATGAAAGAATGAGGATTTGATTGTGGCTGATATCTGATGTTTAAGTGTCAAGCCACCATCTAGGACAACGGCAAGATTCCGTACATGCTCAAAGTTTTGTAATTCTGAGTCCCCGAGTGTAAATCCAGTTGGTTGGCTATGCTGCAGTCTTGTCCTTTGATGTTGAGGACTTGAGGTCCGATCATAAGGATCTCTGTTTTGTTTATCAGGATTCAGTTGTAGCCAACTGGCGCTCTTCCACTCCGGAGCTCAGCTAGACAGCCATTTAGGATTGTTATTGAGTTCTCAGTACCCGGAGCAAAGGACAGGTACAGTTGTGTATAATCTGCATAGTAGTGGTAACCAGGCCATGGAGCCAGATTATTTCACCCAGTGGTAGTATGTACTGTATACTGCAAATAGCATGGGGGATAGTATAGAATCTTGTGGAACACCACATGGCAGTGGCATTGGTGACGATAAGTTACTCCACACGAAACTCTCTGGTCGACACTGCTTGTTGTTATCATCCTTCACCACTTGTGTGTCCATGTCTACCCTGTTTAGATATGTGTGGGGATAGAATAATCTATAGACACTCAGATCATTAGACTACTCACAGCAGCACAGATAATTTCAGGAAAGGGGGTTATTTATTAAACTGTTTTATTTCACATACAGTAGAACTTTCAAGATCAGCGCATTTATTAATGCTTCAGAGAATAAGATATTAGAGACACAGTATCTCCTGCATTCAGCATTAAAATAAATGATCCTGCTTCTGCCACATACTGGCTGATCCTTTGCCACACACTGGCTGATCCTGCTTCTGCCACACACTGGATGATTCTGCTGCCACATGCTGGCTGATCCTGCTTCAACACACTGGATGATTCTGCTGCTGCAACACACTGGATGATCCTGCTGTCGCAATACACACACGCTTTGTGCTGCTGCCAGACGGCTAGTTTTGCTGCTGCCACACACTGGCTGATCCTGCTGGGGCCACACGCTGGATGATTCTGCAGCTGCCACATGCTGGATGATCCTGCTACTGACACACACTGGATAAACACATGCTGGATGATCCTGCTGGGGCCACACGCTGGCTGATTTGCTGCTGCCACACGCTGGCAGATCCTGCTGCTGCCATATGCTGGCTGATCCTGCTGGTGACACACACTGGATGATTCTGCAGCTGCCACATGCTGGATGATCCTGCTACTGACACACACTGGATAAACACATACTGGATCATCCTGCTGCTGCCATATGCTGGATGATCCTGCTGCCGCCACACACTGGATGATCCTGCTGCCGCCACACACTGAATGATCATGCTGCCGCCACACAATGGATGATCCTAATGCTGCCACCGCACACTGCATGATTCTGCTGCTACCACACGCTGGCTGATCCTGCTGGGGCCACACGCTGGATGATTCTGCAGCTTCCACATGCTGGATGATCCTGCTACTGACACACACTGGATAAACACATGCTGGATGATCCTGCTGGGGCCACACGCTGGCTGATTTGCTGCTGCCACACGCTGGCAGATCCTGCTGCTGCCATTTGCTGGCTGATCCTGCTGGTGACACACACTGGATGATTCTGCAGCTGCCACATGCTGGATGATCCTGCTACTGACACACACTGGATAAACACATACTGGATCATCCTGCTGCTGCCATATGCTGGATGATCCTGCTGCCGCCACACACTGGATGATCCTGCTGCCGCCACACACTGAATGATCATGCTGCCGCCACACAATGGATGATCCTAATGCTGCCGCCGCACACTGCATGATTCTGCTGCTACCACACGCTGGCTGATCCTGCTGCTGCCACAAGCTGGCTGATTCTGCTGCTGCCACATGCTGGATGATCCTGCAGCTGCCACATGATGGCTGTTGCTGCAGCTGCCACACACTGGATAATTCTGCTGCTGCCACATGCTGGATGATCCTGCAGCTGACACACACTGTATGAACACATATTGGATGATCCTGCTGGGGCCACACACTGGATGATTCTGCGAACACCACACTTTGGATGATCCTGCTGCCGCCACACACTGGATGATCCTGCTGCCGCCACACACTGGATGATCCTGCTGCTGCCACACACTGGATGATCCTGCTGCCGCCACAAACTGGATGATCCTGCTGCTACCACAAACTGGATGATCCTGCTACAGCCACACACTGGATAATCCTCCTGACGCCACACACTGGATGATCCTGCTGCTGCCACATGCTGGCTGATCCTGCTGCTGCCACACGCTGGCTGATCCTGCTGCTGCTACATGCTGGCTGATCCTGCTGCTGCCACATGCTGGCTGCTTTTGCTGCTGCCACACGCTGGTTGATTGTGCTGCTGCCACATGTTGGCTGATTTTGCTGCTGCCACACACTGGATGACCCCGCTGCTGCCACACGCTGGCAGATTCTGCTGCTGACACACACTGGATGATTCTGCTGCTGCCACACACTGGATTATTCTGCTGCCGCCACACGCTGCATGATCCTGCTGCAACACACTGGATGAGTCTGCTGCTGCTGCAACACACTGGATGATTCTGCCGCCGGCACACATGGTCCAGTCCTGCTGTTGCCAAAGCTTTTGCAGAGCATGTCTGTTGTGCTTTATAACTGAGGACCATAGTTGTGTATAGTGCTAAATGTGTATTGTAATGTTCTATGAGGCATAGATAGGATCAGTAGTTGGAAGGAATGCTGGTCCTTGTAGTACCATAAGAGGATCTTGGGGGCCTCCAGGTACATTAGCTTTCAAATTAAAAATACATAAACATATTATTTTTACTTGTGTCCTGTTGATGTTTTGGCTATTGTAATGCTCTGTTTTGCCCTGTTCTGTCCTAATGTTTGTCTTTGTAAAGCGCTGCAGACCTTTTGTGGCGCCATATATTGTAAATATAGTGTATTAATAATAATATGAGCCTAAGTAGGTGCGAATCATGTAGTGTAGGACCACCAGAGCAGAGACACCTTGGCGTGGCTGGTGGCTTACCATATGTTTGTAAATGTACAGTATGCAACTGAGATCTCTGCAGTTCTATTATTAAGGTGAATGTAAATTTCTTTTGCTGGCCTATTTGCAGTGTGCTGGGGGAATTCTGTTTGTGTTTTCTTGTCTAGATTAGCCCCTCTCTTACATGCACCTGTGAGTGGCTATACTAAGCTTGGAGCTCAGGATATTATTCCTCCAAGATTTTATATTTTGAGCAGAATTGAGAGCACTTACTGTATGTACTAATTGCAGCTAATTGCTGAAACATTAACAATATAAGTAAACAAAACAGACAATGCTATGGCTGCTTATCTTTAGTCACATGCTGCGTTCGGTCTACAGCCGCAGTAACCTAAAGACTGATTGTTACACAGTACATTTGCCCTACAGTTATATATGTCTTTTATCCTCCTTGCATACAGTGACATTGATTGACATCTATGGAACTAGGAAAAGGCAAGTTACAGTATAGAATTAGCCTTTTGTGTTATTTCTTCAGAGACATTTTGGCATGCAGTCATTGCCCCAAGGTATTCACATACACAGAACACCAGTCAGGGCAAACACAGGATTTTTGGGGGGAGTATCTATCTATCTATCTATCTATCTATCTATCTATCTATCTATCAAACCACCGCAAAGAATAGCTTCACCAGAGAATTAATAAATCACCAATATAAAGTGAGTAATCCTGTCTTCCAATATCACAATCCTTAGATGCCTAGGTAGCTCCAATCAAAGGGTCGGCAGCAAGACGCAGTTAATTGTTGGGATCCCAGCGGTCGAAATACCGACTCCGGAATTCTGACAGTCGTTGAAATGGCGACGGTCGGAATCCTGACCTCTCGACCGCCGCCTGGAATCCCCACTTGGGTGGTAGTCCACTCCACCACCTGAGGGGGAATAAATTAGTGTGGCGACCTAAAGTCACACTCAGATCTGAAGTGCGGTGAGCACTGGTAGCCCGCGAGGGTACACGCTGCACTCAAGGTTGAGATTCCAGCGTCGGTATTTCAGGGGTCGGCATTTAGACCACCGGGATCCCGTTACTGGGGATTTCATACAAATACACGGCAGCACCTCATTAATGACTACACTGGGGTTAAACACAGAATCTATAAAAAAAAAAGCGCTTCCTTCCTGCATTTGTAATGGGTACGGGTCGTTGGGTCGACTCAACCTAGGTCGCCAGTCATTAGGTCGACCACTGAAGGTCGACATGGGCATTCGGTCGACAAGCACTAGGTCGACATGGGCATTAGGTCGACGTGAGCTAGGTCGACAGGTGAAAAGGTCAACATGAGTTTTTGGACTTTTTTTGGTGTCGTTTTCTGCGTAAAGTGACGGGGAACCCCAATTAGTGCACCGTGTCCCCTCGCATGGCTCGCTCGGGTAAGGTGCCTCGCTGCTGTCGGCACAGGTTACCGTTCCCAATTGTAGTCCACGTGGATCGTCAAGTATGAAAAAGTCCAAAAAATGAAAAGAAAAAAAAAAGGTGAAAAACTCATGTCGACCTTTTGACCTATCGACCTAGTACATATTGACCTAATGACCATGTTGACCTATTGACCATGTCGACCTAATGCATGTCGACCTTCACTGGTCGACCTAATGACTGTCAATCTAAGCTGTGTTGACCTAACGACCGTATCCCTTTGTAATAGCAATACTGCGATTGATGTGATTGCAATCCGGGACGGACATCGCGACCGCGATCCAACCTGAATTAGGCCCAAAGGTTTATATCAACATTTGTCCACCTCTCCACACATAACTAGTCACCATAACTTGTCATCAGCTGGCGGCACAGTAGACGCTTGCTTTTTATACCCTTGTGTAGAAACTAGGACTGTTGCCATTAAGTTTGTGTGGAACGGAACCTGCTGCCTTCACCAACAGATAAGCAGTCTCTGCTGGACTGTCTGCCCAACAGCTGCCTCATCTTATTATCTCTACAGCGGAAACTGTACATTTGCTCTCCAGAATTCACATGTTCTGACATTAGAGGTGTATGTGCAGGGGCATGTCCGCATACGGAATACATACACCGGGATCCCAACAGCCGGCAAATTGATTGCATCCCCTGCATACAGTACACGGCCCACTGTGGTGGTCTCACTGAAGTATACTCTCTAGCACACAGTGTTCGGATTTCAAGGGGGTAAATAGTTCTTATCTTTGTTCCAAACAGGGCTCCATCATTTCAGGGTGCAAACAAACAGCAAGGGACGACTAGCGGCAGGAAGTTAAAGCTCCAAGAATACGCACGACATTGACAATGGGGCAGATGTATCAAGCAGTGTAAACAGTGGAGTAGCCTGTTGTCAAAGTCAGAAAAATATCTCTATGCACACTACCATATTTGCACCTCACACAGGTCCGTGCTGCGCATGCGTGCGCTCTCCCGTACGTGCGCATACTCACAGTCGCGGGCACCCGCAGGCGCACGGTATGCGTATTTACGGTAGAGTTTATGTGATCGTAGCGTGCGACTCAATCATTACATATTTTCACTATATAATGTATTTTGTAGATCATGGTCCCTTTGATAGATTCTGAAAGTTTAGTTAACATAGCATGTTCCTGAACAGAGAGATCCCTCTTTGTATTGTACGAAGGGTCTAACAGGGGTCATACAGTGGTGTTTGGTACCCATCGGAAGAGTATTTAAATAGCAATATTCCGGTGTTGGTTTGGAGCGGATTAATCGCTCGTGCGAATAGTTATGGACATAAGAAGTTTATGTCCATTTACTATTATTTGTTCTTATTTAGTCATGCGGCGGGAAACCCAGTATCCCACCCACCTGAACAGTTGGAAGCAGTCACAGCCCACCTGTATGAATCAACCTATGACCTTTTGTTATAATGCGAAGCCGAATTCCTGTGTCCAATGAACAATGAGATTGTAGGGACCATTGAATTGCATTGTGTGTGGGGCATAAATAGGCAGGCCGACCATATCCAGTTCACTCTCTTCAACGGTTCTCATTGCTGATAATCGGGAGCTGGATATCGAGGCGCATGCGATCGTTTCCCCTTGTGCGTAAGTGTTTCTCCGCAACTATATTGATCTTCTTGTTATTGTGGGCCAATCTCTCTCTCTCTCTCTCTCTCTTCTCCTCTTTCTCTCTTATTTTCCCTTAAATAGTAATTGTATTGTATTTCCTGTGTAGTTATCTGGTTAGGTAGTCTATGTTATATTGTAGTGTATGATTTGTATTTGTATTAATTCTTTTGCAAGTATATCATTCATAATATATATATACTAGGCGTTGGACCCTAAGCCCAGGTATCTGTGTATTTCTTATAGTGTTAAGTATTCTCAGAGCGTCGGTGACGCTAGAACAGCTTTAAAGTTAATAAGGTTACACTAGGTTGCATCTACACCCTATCTCTACACTAAGGTTTTACAGCATATTACATTGTTTATGGTTTAGATACAAAGGTTTAACATTGTGAGCGTCAGCGCCGCTGGTGATCTCCTCGTGGTCCCGAGCGTCCGCTACGCTATAGCGAATCATTAAGTTAGTCAGCAGCCAATAGCGTGCCTGCCCGTGATCTCTTGGCCGTGAGCGAACGTGACGCTTGAGCGTCTCGACTACGGCTAAGCGATTGTTACGCAACGTGCGTACCCTTACGGTACTTAATACGTAGATAGCGTACAGTGTTCTTAGACCTCATAAAGGGTATTATATAAGATAAATATTTAGCTTTATCAATTGCGGGCTCGTCCTGTCCTTCACACATCTGCACTAGGTAATTTCAGCAGACATTATCCAGCAGCAAAGGGCGGGAGATCATATTCCTCGTAGTGCTGTTTGGATAAGCGTCTGCTTCTCTTAGTAAAGGGTGCTGAAGGAATCCGGGAACCGGAGGTAAGAACAACACGCTAGTCTCTTTTAAAACTGTTTATTTTTCTGTCTTGCGTACACACGCACGCATATCTGCATTTCTTTTTTTTCATTTGTGTATTTTCGTATATCACTCTCCTGTTTGCCAGTTTTATAGTTGATAAACGTGCTAAGAGAGATTTGCCGCTATTTCATAGTTTAAGAGTAAAAAGGTAATATAGTTAAAGTATAGACAAACACAGCTGTGCCTGAGAGACAAGGCGAAGTCAGTGTGGTGCGCGGTAGATGATAAAGGATCATCTACATTGATAAACGTATAAATTGTGTTACGGTGGATCTTTGCTTTGCGTACACGTGTCTCTAACAAAGGACTGAGACTTGTGTACGCAACCCAAGGGCCGACGCACGCAGCATATATTACGCAACGGAGCGTACGGGTACGCCCACGTAACTCAAATCACAAGTGTTAATTTTTTTTTTCTCAACGCGATAAATAGCGCAACGCGGTAAATAACGCAAGGCGATAAATCGCGCAAATCTATTTTAACATTCGAAATTTAAATTAACAGATCCTTCTCCTAATTTGTAACACATCTGGTCTAAAGAGAAATTTCTGCGCAGAAATAGAAATAGAAACAAAAGTGTATATGTGGTGAGTGAGTGTTTGTTTTTACAATTTTTGAGGTTGAACCACAAGAAAAGTCGAGTTCTCGTGAGGTACATGCGTGTAAGTGACGTACATGGTGGCTAGGGAGGCATCCCTGGTTAAAACATACAATTTGAGCATTAGAGTGTAGCAGACCAGGAGGTCATACTGTAACAGACCAGGAGGTCATAGCAGACCAGCAGGTTCAGGTACAGCAGACAAGGAAGTCCGCTATACAGTCCACAGGCACAACACCAAGAAAGGGTTGGTGCAACACCCATATAGGCCATACAAGCTCTGGCTGAAGGAATTCGCAGCCGCAATTTTCGATTCCACTGGTCGCTCCGTACATAAGATTAGTTGCTTATGTGCTGAACGATTGTACCGCACGTAATTGTGTGCATTAGTAAACCTGACCGGTACTATTTGTGTACGAAGGTCATAAACGCTATTTGTACATTCTAACGTGATTTGTGTAATTTTTTTTATTTTAAGGGAGGTTCGCTGCTCACTCAGGAACTATCCAACAACCAATAGTTACTGGAAAGAGTAAGTGTTCTTCGGATCACCCTCACAGGTTCCAGTAAATAGAGGTTCAGGTCGCAGGGGCCCTGGGTCGAGTACGCCAGCACCATATCGGTGTGATCAGGTCGTATTGGTCGGCGTGGGCGAGTGAGTGGGGTACTCGGTAAACCGCCACCGTCAGCCTATTTTGAACATTTTGGTTTGCGTAAGGGTTGGTTGAATAAAGCAACACCTTCGAACTATGGGGGCCACTTGTTCAGGTAGGGGGCGATCAACCTCGGTTCGGGTTGATTCAGTGAACCGACCAGTCGGGTCGGCAAGATACGTAATGTGTGAGAAATACGGAAGTCACACAGAAGCTTTATGTGATGAATGGGAGAGAATGACGGTACATGACGGGGAGAAATTCCCAAGAGTAGGTAGCTTCAGCACAGAAGTGTTAACGAATTTAAGGAGAAGGTTATGTCTCATTAAATCAGCCAAGAGACGAATCAAACATTACGATTATTTACAGTTGTGGCAACAGGAGGGTGACATACAGAGAGGATTGGCTCAGGCGGCGGGATCTGGCTCGATCAGAAAACTGATAGCCACGGCCCCACCGCCACCATATATATCGGGAGAAAAATTGGTTGCGGAGAATGACGCATTAAGGTGTAACAAACAAACACTTAGCAACTGTGTAAATGTTAAAGATAATGTTAACCAATTAACCAATGCAAGTATTAACCCGTGCAAGTTGTACCCTGTTTTGAACTTTCCTCAGGAGTGTGATCAAGAGGACGAATCGGCAACAATTTCAGCGCTCTCTCTAGCAGCCACCATAGCAGAGACCACAGTAGGCACAGCTCCACCCCCGAGATTAGTAACAAAGGCCCCTAGCGGAGGGATAGGTGAGGTCGTATCAGCGGGTAAGTACGGCACCCTACACTATGCTGAAACTATTTCACCACAGCCTGTAGAATCTACACAGAATGAGGTTGTTAGAGTTAACCCTGTTAAGGTAATAGTAGTTCCAAATGGGAAAACAGACACTTCAGGAGTCACTCCTGTTAGGAACATTGCCATGTACAGCCCATTTTCCCGAATGGAATTAAGGACCATAGTGTCGGAATTCCCTGACCCTAGAAAAGACTTAGTTGCCAGCCAAAAATACATCAGAGACCTAGGTAACACTGTAGAGCCCAACAATAAAGACTGGCAGATATTGCTGAGAGCATGTTTACCCTCCAATGTCGACGCAGCTCAATTTTTAGCTGACTGTGGATTAGATCAGGATGTACCTCTTACAGATGTGTACAACAAAGACAATGTAAAAAGAATAAGCTTACAGTTAAAAGAGTATTTCCCAGCCGTAGTTAAATGGAACAAAATATTCTCCATTAAACAGAAGGAGTCAGAAACTGCTGCAGAGTACTTTCACAGAGCATTATCAGAAATGGCAAAATACACAGGCATAGAGGACATTAAAACAAACATAAACCATCGAGAAGTAGCAGTATCGGTACTGATGGATGGTTTAAAAGAGTCATTGAAGACTAGGGTACAGACCACACAACCATGTTGGCGAGGTCTGTCTGTGGCTACTTTGAGAGAGGCTGCTATTGATCACGATAGGAACATCACCAGACACAGGGAACAACAAGGTGATAAGTTAATGGCAGTAAGTATACAGGCCCTGACCACAAGGCAGCCTTTGTTTATATCACCAAACCCTGTGGGTAAGTCAAATGTGGTTACTTGTTATTCTTGTCATAAACAGGGACACATGGCACGAGATTGTAGAATGAAGAATTCACGAAACTCATACCAACCCCCTAGACAACGACACGACACACGACATTGGGAGCAAGGTCCGCAGAAACGGAGTTATGAGCCACATACAGGGGAAACAAAAAGATACCCCCCGAACAGAGACTGGCAAGCCTCTGGTAGCTCCCAATTAACTCCATCACAAGTAGTTGCTGCCAGCGGGATTCAGGGAGGTCACCATACCCAATAGGGGTGTGGCCATACCTGTAATCTGCAGCCAGTAAAATTGATTGCAAGCCTTGGAAGTGAACCAGAAATTGCAATCAATGTAGCTGGTAAATCATTAAACTTTCTTGTAGACACAGGGGCGGCCAAATCAGTGATAAATTCGACAGTGGGCATGAGAACCACTGGTAAGACAATTCCAGCCATAGGGGTAACGGGAGTAGTCCAGCACTACCCTGTTAGCAAACCAGCCGAGATTACAATAGGGCCTTTACATACCAAGCATTCCTTTTTGCTGGCTGCATCGGCACCGACTAATCTCCTGGGAAGAGACTTACTGTGTAAAATGGGGTGCGTCATTTATTGTACTCCTGAAGGTGTATTCTTGGACATACCTGAGAATCACGCTCAGGAAGTGCGAGACATGTTAGACTCCCCGTCAAAATTAATGTCACATACCATTATGACAAATAGGACTCCCTCCCAAGTAGAAGAAATGACATCTCAGATACCAGAGTCACTTTGGACTAAAGATGGACAGGACACTGGATTAATGGCAAACGTAGCTCCGGTAATTGTACAAGTAAAAGATGGTAGGATAGCTCCAAAAATCCCACAGTACCCTCTGAAGCCAGAGGTGGAGTTAGGAGTGTATCCCGTAATAGAGCGCTTGCTACAACAGGGCATTCTGGTAAGAACGTCCAGCACTGCCAATAGTCCCATCTTCCCTGTTAAAAAGAGTGGGGGGAGGGGTTACCGGCTAGTGCAGGATCTAAGGGGGATTAACAAAATAGTTGAGAGTCAGTTCCCCGTAGTGCCAAATCCAGCTGTCATCCTAATGCAAATCCCTCCCACTGCGAAATTTTTCACTGTTATTGACCTCTGCTCCGCTTTCTTTTCGGTACCTCTGCACCCTGACAGTCAATATTTGTTTGCATTTACATACAGAGGAGTCCAATACACATGGACTCGATTACCACAAGGATTCATAGATAGCCCAAGTATATTTTCTCAGGCTTTGCATGATTGTTTACAGTCTTTCCAACCAGTGAGTGGATCAGTATTAATACAGTACGTGGATGATCTACTACTGTGTTCTGATTCATTGGAAGCATCCCTGAAGGATACGAAACAGCTCCTGTTTCATCTTTCAGACACAGGACACAAGGTTTCCAAAGACAAGTTGCAATTATGCCAAACTAAGGTAAAATATTTGGGACACTGTCTAACACAAGGACTGAGACACCTGACCGCTGATAGAATTCAAGCAATTAGAGACATGACTCTGCCACAAACCCAGCAACAGATCAGAACATTTTTAGGAATGTGTGGGTATTGCCGTAACTGGATCCCAGGGTTTTCCATTCTAGCGTTACCCTTGCAGGAGATGGTCTCCTCAAACAAACCTGATCGGATTTCGCATACAGACGAGTCTGAGACAGCATTTGAGAGACTTAAACAGTGCCTAACCCAGGCACCAGCATTGGGTATGCCAGACTATGGGAAACCCTTTGAACTATACGGAACAGAAAGTGCTGGTTGCGCGGCAGGCGTACTAACCCAAAAGCACGGTGATGCCAGCAGGCCGGTAGCATATTACAGCGCTCAGCTAGATACGGTAGCGCGATCCCTCCCCACATGCTTGCGAAGCGTTGCTGCGATAGCATTGCTAGTAACGAAAAGCGAAGACGTCGTGCTAGGTCACAACCTCACAATTCATACACCACATGCAGTGTCAGCCTTGTTAAATTCTGCCCAAACCAGACACGTCTCATCAGCGCGGTTTACAAGATGGGAATTGGCACTAATGGCCCCCGTAAACATCACCATAAGGAGATGCAGTGCATTAAATCCTGCAACATATCTCCCAGGTGTGCCTGGACAGGCACAAAGGGTGGAGGATGAGAGTGATGGGGAAGGAGGATTTAATACAAAGGAAGACACTCATGATTGTATGGAATATTTGACCCAAAATTTTACCGCAAGGCCTGACATCAGTGACAACCCACTGGAAGATGTAGAACTTACGTTCTACACGGACGGTAGTTGTCATAGACAGTCAGACTCGGGAGACTTGTGTACTGGATACGCAGTCGTAGATGACCAAGGCACCATAGAAGCGGAACCGCTAGGCCCACCTCACTCAGCCCAGGTTGCTGAACTGGTCGCCCTAACCAGAGCATGTGAATTGGCTAAGGGCAAATCAGCCAATATCTACACTGATTCTAGATACGCATTCGGGGTAGTCCATGATTTCGGAGCCCTATGGCGCCTCAGAAATTTCATGACGGCAGCTGGTACACCGGTAGCGCATGCAGCTCACATAAAAAGGCTTCTAACAGCGATACAGGAACCCGACAGAGTGGCTGTTATCAAATGTAAAGCACATACATATAGCCAAGACCCAGTATCACTTGGTAACAGCCGAGCAGACGAAGCTGCTAAATTAGCAGCTGCTACCCCCAGACAGACAGACACCACACAACTGATGGTATTTAATACCATCAACACACAGAAGTTGTGTGAGATGCAAAATTTGTGTTCCACACAGGAAAAGGCAGTCTGGAAGGCAAAGGGATATGGTCAGGAGTCCTCAGGACTCTGGACGGATGGACACGGTAAACCAGTGGCCCCCAGAGCATACCTTCCATGCTTAGCTGAGGCAGCTCACGGGCTGACTCATCTGGGCAAGGAAGGGATGTGCAAGTTGGTAAGAGCATATTGGTGTGCCCCAGGATTTTCATCTCATGCGAGTAAAAGGGCAATGTCATGCCTTACCTGTCTGAGAAAGAACATCGGAAAGGCAATACCTACAGAACCATCTCATATCCCACCTGCCGGCGGCCCTTTCCAGGTAATACAGATTGACTTTATTCAATTACCCCCTTGTCGAAATTTGAAATATGTACTTGTTTGTATAGATGTTTTCTCAAATTGGGTCGAAGCATTTCCAGCGGCCACAAATACCGCTATGTTTACTGCTAAGAAAATTGTGCAGGAATTTGTATGTAGATATGGTATCCCTAGAATTATCGAAAGTGATAGGGGTACCCATTTTACAGGTGATGTCTTTCAAGGAATGTGTAAATTGATGGGAATTGATAGCAAGCTGCACACTCCATACCGTCCACAGGCGAGTGCGAAAGTGGAAAGAGTGAACAGCACTATTAAAAATAGACTGAGTAAAGTGATGGCAGAGACAGGATTGACATGGCCAGAAGCTTTACCCATTGTACTGTACAGCATCAGAACCACTCCCAGGTCCCCTCTTAATCTGTCTCCCTTTGAAATCTTGTTTGGTCGACAACCGCATGTTATGATTAACCCTCAGGATGATTTGAAGTGTAACAATGAAGTGACTGTAAAATACTTGATTAACATGAGTAAACAGTTAAGGAATCAAAATGATAATTTGAAGTTGGTGATGCCTGATTTACCAGATAGTAATTGTCATGACATTGAACCTGGGGATTATGTAATGATACGGAATTTTCTACGCTCAGGTTGCCTTATTGACAGATGGGAAGGACCATACCAGGTCTTATTGACTAGCACTACAGCAATGAAGGTTGCTGAGAGAGAGACTTGGGTTCATTCGTCCCACTGTAAGAAGGTTGCTGATCCAGAGAGGTCCCGTGATAAGGAACAGACGGTAGAGGTTGTATCACTGGAGTGTCTGTTCCAGGAGGATTGAGGCGGCACCTGAGCATTGAAAATCACAAGACCAAAAGCAGTTGTCGATCCCCTGTGCCCTTTTATTGTTTTTCTACAACTTCCCATCCCCTCTCCCTCAAATTATTATTTTTTTTTTCCCCCTTCTCATTCTTCTCCGTTTCCTCCCACAAGATGGACTTGCCCCAAGAGACTGTGATCCGGATTTTCCTGTTGACCATGATGTTGACCAGAGCAGTCTGTTCCGGCGAGAGTACCATGGAGGTCGAGAGAGGTTCTGGAATGGGTTCTGATGACAGAGATGGAGGCGTAGTTTTCCAAGAACAACATAATCAACAAGCAAAGGCGAGTATCAGAAAACGATCCGATAGCATTGACAATAGAAGGAATTGTGAAGGATTGTTAGCTGAAGAAAACTGTATCTGTCGGCTCTGTAACAATGTCATTGAGGATGGGTGCATAAAGAAATGCCAATCCAGTTTTAATATCCATATGGACCGGCATCCATTGAGTGACTATCACTCCTTAGTGGGTAGTGTGTTAAATAAAACAGATTGTTGGGTATGCTCTCAAGTACCTCAAGGTCATAGCAAATCAGGGCTAGTACCATTTCCTTTAACGTTAGGGGAGGTACTTGAGTTAAGTGGTGGGAGACCGGTGGACAGGAGATTTAATATCTCCAGCCCTCCTAGTTTGAAGCTCCACCAATACCATGTGGATAGGTCCCTATTATGTTTTAACATCTCCAATCCCCGAAAGCCGGGAAATTGGGAAGTGTCATGGAGTAATCAAACCATGACCTTTTCACATAGAGCAGATAGAATGCCTACAGATACAGAGCTTATACGCCACATAGCCAGTAGAGGAAAATCTTTCCGGTATAGGTATACCTTAGGAAATAGGATTACGAGAGTTGGAGAGGTATCACCAGGATACTGTGCACATATCGTACAACCTGATACGTGTACTAAGCAGATGGAAGAATTAGGGTTAGGAGATTTCACATGGAAGGTGTGTAATATGGTTATGTCCTACTCCGTCCCATATGTTCTCCCCGATGATGCATATTTCATATGCGGGAGAAAGGCGTATAAGTGGCTTGCCCCAAACTCTGAAGGATTGTGTTATATTGGAAAAGTACTGCCTGAAGTAATGACTGTATCACATGACAAAATGAAAGACATACACCGTGTTGCCCAAACTCCTTATACTCACACCCATTACGAGCACGTAGTTAAACGGCACCTGATAGAAAGAACAGAGCATCCGGCCTCTGACATGATCCATGAATCCACCGGGATTCAGTTTCTAATCGCGTTAGACATCACTCGCACCGCTAGAGGAGTGTTGAATTATAAATACATATCTGCGCTCGCCAATTTGTTAGATAATATCACTGAAATGTATGATGACACGTTTAGGTATACTGGAAGAGAACTTCAGGCTTATAAAACAGAACTGGTACAGCATAGAATGGTTCTTAATTACCTCACAGTAGTGACAGGCGGATATTGTGTCACACTGGCAACACAATACGGCGTGAAATGTTGCACATATATTACGAATAGCACCGAGGACCCGGTCGAGGTCATAGACCAAAAGATGGACGATATTCTCCAACTGAAGTGGGAATTTCGCAGGAGACACAATCTCACTCTTGCTGCTGTAGGTAATGAGCTGACTGGTTGGGTGTCATGGTTGAACCCGCGAAATTGGTTCTCTGGTTTAGGAGACTGGGCTCAAGGAGTCATAATGGATGTTGGGAAGTTTCTCCTATGTATCTTAGGTGTTATCATAACGATTGGTTTGATATTTAGATGCGGTCAGGCTTTAATGAGGTGCAATCGTCGTACTAGGGTAATGAGTTTAAGGAGTGAGGAAACTGTAATTCCAATGGACTTGATTTATGACCCAAATGTAGAAACAATGATGTGATGAAAATGCGATTTCTACGGTCCGTTTCTTTCACCTGTTTTTCCGTTTCCTCCAAGGTAAAAAGACCCACTTGGACGAGGAATTTGATGAGCCGATATACAGACAACAGAGGGATTAAAGAAGAAGTTTTGACAACCTGATACACAGATTTTTGATGAACTATGCCATGGATCCCCAGTTTCCCTAGAAATTTTAAAATTACGCTAGCCCAACACTTTTGTAAATCTATGGACATTGACAGCTTTTGCTCGCACCTTATGGGCAAAAGCACAAAGAAGACTCCATTCAACAGACACCAAACAAGACCTCAATCGACGAATGTACATTTACCTGACATAGAATACCACCGCATTTACCGTAATTATGTCTTTTCTTCATTTCTACAACCCTCAGGTAATGACACACATAGTCGATAGGGAATACAGGCACAGATATCAGCAATCACATATCTCCCCCATTCATGTATCATCAACTAAAATGTGCTCCCCCATTTTGTTACAACCAAAGCCGAAAAGAGCTCGGTAAAGTTTGACAGCCCATCCACAGACCCGTACCACGGGATAAGAAGGAATTCAAATGTATACTTCGCAATACCTTGAAGCTTGATTTAAAACACGTACGGCACGATGATACATGACCCCCAAGCACGGATTCATACACACATGCTTCTGCTATCTCACTAGGTCATACCCTTTTCCTACCTTCTCCTCTCCTCCCCTACCCAACCATGTAAATGTATTAACCCCTGACATATATTTTTCTCTTTTTGAAATGTTTTAGAAGGTGGCAGTTATTGTTGACTGCCAAAGGGTGGACTGTCAAAGTCAGAAAAATATCTCTATGCACACTACCATATTTGCACCTCACACAGGTCCGTGCTGCGCATGCGTGCGCTCTCCCGTACGTGCGCATACTCACAGTCGCGGGCACCCGCAGGCGCACGGTATGCGTATTTACGGTAGAGTTTATGTGATCGTAGCGTGCGACTCAATCATTACATATTTTCACTATATAATGTATTTTGTAGATCATGGTCCCTTTGATAGATTCTGAAAGTTTAGTTAACATAGCATGTTCCTGAACAGAGAGATCCCTCTTTGTATTGTACGAAGGGTCTAACAGGGGTCATACAGTGGTGTTTGGTACCCATCGGAAGAGTATTTAAATAGCAATATTCCGGTGTTGGTTTGGAGCGGATTAATCGCTCGTGCGAATAGTTATGGACATAAGAAGTTTATGTCCATTTACTATTATTTGTTCTTATTTAGTCATGCGGCGGGAAACCCAGTATCCCACCCACCTGAACAGTTGGAAGCAGTCACAGCCCACCTGTATGAATCACCCTATGACCTTTTGTTATAATGCGAAGCCGAATTCCTGTGTCCAATGAACAATGAGATTGTAGGGACCATTGAATTGTATTGTGTGTGGGGCATAAATAGGCAGGCCGACCATATCCAGTTCACTCTCTTCAACGGTTCTCATTGCTGATAATCGGGAGCTGGATATCGAGGCGCATGCGATCGTTTCCCCTTGTGCGTAAGTGTTTCTCCGCAACTATATTGATCTTCTTGTTATTGTGGGCCAATCTCTCTCTCTCTCTCTCTCTCTTCTTTCTCTTCTCCTCTTTCTCTCTTATTTTCCCTTAAATAGTAATTGTATTGTATTTCCTGTGTAGTTATCTGGTTAGGTAGTCTATGTTATATTGTAGTGTATGATTTGTATTTGTATTAATTCTTTTGCAAGTATATCATTCATAATATATATATACTAGGCGTTGGACCCTAAGCCCAGGTATCTGTGTATTTCTTATAGTGTTAAGTATTCTCAGAGCGTCGGTGACGCTAGAACAGCTTTAAAGTTAATAAGGTTACACTAGGTTGCATCTACACCCTATCTCTACACTAAGGTTTTACAGCATATTACATTGTTTATGGTTTAGATACAAAGGTTTAACATTGTGAGCGTCAGCGCCGCTGGTGATCTCCTCGTGGTCCCGAGCGTCCGCTACGCTATAGCGAATCATTAAGTTAGTCAGCAGCCAATAGCGTGCCTGCCCGTGATCTCTTGGCCGTGAGCGAACGTGACGCTTGAGCGTCTCGACTACGGCTAAGCGATTGTTACGCAACGTGCGTACCCTTACGGTACTTAATACGTAGATAGCGTACAGTGTTCTTAGACCTCATAAAGGGTATTATATAAGATAAATATTTAGCTTTATCACTGTAGACGCCAATCATCTTCTATCTATCATTTTGAGTTGGGTAGGTGAGACCGGTGCTAGGGATCCCGGCGGTCAGCATACCTACCCCCAGATCCCGACAGCAGAATGCCAGCGGTGGGGGATGGGGTGAGCGCAACGGAGCCCCTGCGGTCTCGCTGCGCTCTCGACGCAGGTTCTGTTCCCACCCATGAGTGGGAATAGTCCCTGTTAGTCGGCATACCGGGCTTGTGACTGCTCGGCAGTCGGCTGGGTTCCCAAGCGCTGGTCACATGACCGGATCCTATCATTTTATAGAATGTACTTGATCAATTTTGCCTGGAAGCTCGTTGGTTGCTATGGGCAAAATCTCCACTTGTCCACTTCTCCACTCTTTATACTGCTTGAGATGCCTCCACCATATATGCCAACTATTCTGATTATGGCAGCATTGGTGAACTATTCAGACGGCATCTGACGGCTTTGGTGAACTATTCCGTGCATTCAGGACTTTTCTCAGCTGTCTCCAGGCATGTCCAACTTAATTTACTCAGCTAATAAAGGGCCAAGCCGCATACCTAATAGTGGTGGGCACAGCCACTGTATTTAAAGGAGGAGATATAGGTGGGCGTCTGTCTAAACCAATAGCCACTCGCACTCCAGCAGCATGGCGCACCACACCAGTCGCATCCTACAACTCATACACTGCCCTACGTCCTGTCACTTTGGCACCACTTGCCAACTTTGGTGCCACCTACAGCATACGTGACGTGGAGGATGTGAGCAGATGTGTTTAAGACCTGATTCTCTACACCCAAATTATCTGGTCCTTGTCTCTGTACATAGACTGCTAGAACCAATACTCTTAGTGGGCAAATACCTCCCGCCATCATTAATGGATCGCATAGAAATCTTACAGGAAGCATTATACAGTCAAAAGGCAGGGCCTAACGTTGAAAAGTATATATATTAAAATAATCTTAGTGCGCCAAGGCTGCTCCTTGGACCATTAATGGAGAAAAAAAGTGTCACCTTAACACTGGATTGAGTAGAACGATTCACAAATTCCATACAAGTCCATGGGCGCTCATACGTAAAAAATAAAAACAGAAAACCATATAGTGTAATATGTTAAAATTCTTATAACAACAGAAACACTTAAAGTGTCGGCCTCGTACCATAGAGTATTGTCTACTTTTTAAGGCAGACAATAAGCGTGTTAAGGAGCGGATATCATCGGACGGAGAGGAATTCTCTGTCTTGGAATCTTCACTTATAGCCGTCTTTTCACCTTATCAGGATAGCATGTAAAAGAACAGAAAATTCCTCCATAGTGTAACACAATTTTTATTAAAAAACAATTAAAAACAGCAGGGTATAGGTGGTCTCTCACCGTTGGTAATGGTCTACCCCAGAAAAAAGTAGACAAATACAGAAGATTTACAAATGTAGCCAGGCGTCCCCGGAACCGACTGCAGCCCAAATGGTGGTCCTCCTTCTACCCTCTGTCCAAGTCTCACCCTCTGAGCCAACGCGTTTCAACACCTATAATGGTGTCTTTTTCAAGGCATAATGAGAGTGAGTCCTAATCCCTGCCTATATACCCCCATCAATTGATGGTAGGGTCAAACCTATTTCCAGACATAGACTTTCCTATATTCTAAATTCCCCTAAACTAATCCCGTCTTTGCAGCCATTCCATATTATCCTTATTGCCCCGTTTCCCGCCCGGAGCAGTCTCCACCCCCAAGACGGGATTACGGAGCTTCTTCCAATCCGTCACGGCCGGAAATCGACTTCCCAGCTGCCGGAAGTGGGTCAGCGGCATCGTATGTCCACTTCCATTTTCATCCCCACTCGGACGATGTCATAATCACGCTCCTTTAGTTAGCTTCCACGGAGAGTTTTATTGGACGTCCGGGAGGTTTCAAATTCACTTTTGAAAACAAAAAAATTATTGTTCAAAATAAAATTGATACCTTCAATAAGGAATTCTTGTAAACTAGTATCCATATTGGTGTTTTCTAAAGTTCCTCTAACTGCCTCCACACCTTGACAGTGCTCTATGATGGTATATAGTGAACTAACATCTGATGTCACCAGATAATAATCATCACACCAATTGAGAGTCTCTAAAAATTCCAACACATCTCCTGTGTCTTTCAAATGAGATTTATTGCTTACAACCAGAGGTTGAAGGTGGGAATCTATGTATAAAGACAGATTTGCCGTTAGAGAATCTACACCGGAGATTATTGGACGTCCGGGAGGTTTCAAGGGGTCTTTGTGTACCTTTGGTAACACGTATATCGTTGGAATAATAGGACACTCAATAATCCAAAATTTAATTTCCCCTTCTGTTAAGGTCTCATTTTTAACATACTTTTCTATTAAATCTCTCAAATGAGTTTCTATTCTCTTTGTTGGATTACCATGAATTTTTTATACGTGTCTCTATCTTCCAACTGTCTATAAATCTCTGCCTCATACTTGTCCTTATCCATGAGAACCACTGACCCCCCCCCTTATCTGCCGGCTTTATAATTATTTTCTCATTAGTGGACACATTTTTGAGAGCTCTTCTCTCTTTATAGGTTAAATTGTTTTTAATTTTATTGGTGTCTAATTTTTCTAGATCTTCCATCACTAATGCACTAAAAGATTCTAAGAAACAGCCCTTGAGATGAGAAGGGAAAAAGTTTGATTTTGGTTTAAAAGGGGTTACTTTCGAGAGGTCCTGTACTTGTTCCTCATTCGACTTATTTTTGAAGAACTTTTTAAGTGTTAGTTTCCAAATAAACTTTTGGATGTCAATCAATGTATTGAATTGATTAATTTTAGTGGAGGGGGAAAATTTTAACCCCTTTTCCAACAAGGTTCTTTCTTCCTCCAAAAGTATGTGTGAACTCACATTAAATATCTTTACTTTATTTTCAGAAACCTCTCTATTCTCTATATTCAAATCCAAAACTCTTTTCCTTTTCTTTCTGGTGGATTTTTTCTGTTTCAAAGACTTTTTAGGTTTGCCTCCCCTTCTTCCCCTGTGTTTGTATTTCATCTTCCATTGGGGGGCCACCTTCTCCTCTCCTCTCTAAAAAAGGAGTAGAATTGGTATTCTGTAAAGTGGCATACATTATCTATTGGGGTGGTCAAACCTTGGTTCCCTTACTCTGGGGGAATCAAACACTTGTCTACCTCTTTCCTCGTTCTGGCCTCTATTCCTCCACTCTGCAATATTTCTCCTATTATACCATCCTCGTTCATCTATTTTGTTGGGGTATCTCAATCTTTCAACATATTGTGGTCCCCTTTGTTGTTGTTCATCCTTTCTATTCTCATTCCATCTATTTTGATATCTCCTTTCTTTTTTGGACTGGTTCCATTTCGGTTTTTCTGATCTATCTTTCCGAAATGGCTTATTATTTTGAGTAACCATTTTACCATCAGTTTTTTCCCCTCCATTCTTATCTCTAAAGAACTTTTTGATCTTTCTGTCTATCAGAATTTTTTCAGCTCTAAATACTCTTTCTTCTATAGTTTTTTCCTTTTCTTTAAAATCCGGGAGATTAGAAAATGGAGTAGTGAGTCTTTTAAACTCTCCTATCTCCTCATCTAACTTCATCAGATCTTTCTTTCTTTCATCTATAATTAGATGCATGAGGTCAAATGAACAATTTTCAATTATCATATCCCATTTCATTCTAAAACTTTCTGTGGCTGTGGTAAAACTCGCTCTTTTAAGAATTTTTAAAATGTACTTATTTATTCTTTTTGTTTATTCTGGCTATGACGATCTACTGGAAAATGGCTTCCCTACTATGGAAGGACATTTCACTATGCTTCTAGTCCCAATGCTTCTAGAGCGACACCTCTACACAGCAGTTAATTTTATGCCCCACAGTAGTGCCCTAGTTCATGTTATGCTCCATAGTGCCTGCCGTGGCTGGGTGTCCCTGGGGCATCGTAATTTAACACTATTTCATCACTCCATGGCACTTATAGTTTGTTTTATATATATGTAACACCTTCACATAATTTTCTTTTACTCCTCACATTATTCACACATGCAGCAACAGCTGCTCCTACCTCTTTAACCCTATATTTTTTATCACTCCTGCGATGCCCTGGGGTTGTCTGGCTGGGTGGCTCTGGGGTGTCCTGCCCCCCGGACCTGAACCCCTATAGTTAGTGTTAGGGACTTACCCAATGAGAGGCTACCTTGATG
Organism: Pseudophryne corroboree; assembly: GCF_028390025.1. Taxonomy (NCBI): domain Eukaryota; kingdom Metazoa; phylum Chordata; class Amphibia; order Anura; family Myobatrachidae; genus Pseudophryne; species Pseudophryne corroboree. Next base: position 52,285,547 of record NC_086454.1, read on the forward strand.
CGGTGGGTAAGCTCATAGCCCTGGCCAGGAATATGCTAAGTGCCTCTGGTTACTACAGGTTGAGCTAGTGTGAGATAGTGCACCTGCTACCTTTTCCCTTTGTACACTTTACTAAGTCTCAAGCAGAGTAGCACCTCACTACTTAATTAAGGTGTGCAAATTAGGGCCCTTTTCCCTCTGTAACTGATGTATTCATACATTTTTGAAGGTAGGAGACACCTTCACCCTAATTTAGCACCCTGCCCCACCCACCCTCTGATTTTAAATAGTCCAACACTCTAGCCTTTACATTTGGAATGAGCACACTGAGGTAAGACTCCTACATTTTGTTTAATATGGTAGTCCATAATGGGGGGAATTCTCTGGGGTGCGGGGCTCCCTGTGCCTGCCGTGGCTGGGTGTCCCTGAGATATCGTAATTTAACACTATTTCATCACTCCATGGCACTTATAGTTTGTTTTATATATATGTAACACCTTCACATAATTTTCTTTTACTCCTCACATTATTCACACATGCAGCAACAGCTGCTCCTACCTCTTTAACCCTATATTTTTTATCACTCCTGCGATGCCCTGGGGTTGTCTGGCTGGGTGGCTCTGGGGTGTCCTGCCTCCCGGACCTGAACCCCTATAGTTAGTGTTAGGGACTTACCCAATGAGAGGCTACCTTGATGCGGTGGGTAAGCTCATAGCCCTGGCCAGGAATATGCTAAGTGCCTCTGGTTACTACAGGTTGAGCTAGTGTGAGACAGTGCACCTGCTACCCAGTGGCGGATTTAGCGGGGGGCGATTAGGGCGAACGCCCCCCCTACATATACCGGCACCGGGATGGAGGCCGGGTCCCGGCGCGGTATTGGGAACGGGGTGGAGAGCGGTGCAGCGCGGCGGGGTACGAGGAGAGAGAGGAGCGTCCTGACGCGCGTACAGCAACCTCTGTTCTGACCACGCCCCCTCCTTCCTGTACGCGCGTCAGGACGCTCTCTCTCTGTCTTCGTCCTCCGCCGCGCTGCACCGCTCTGCACCCCGTTCCCAATACCGCGGCGGGACCCGGCCTCCATCTATGAGGTGGGAGTGAGTGAGTGTGTGTGAGTGTGAGTGTGTGTGTGTGTGTGTGTGTGTGTGTGTGTGTGTGTCTCCCATTTCTCTCCCCCCCCCCCCCCTCTTCTCCCTGCATTATTTGGCTGAATTTTGCCTCATTCTGTGTGCTATGTCATTTTTGCCCCATACAGTGTGCTATAATGTGATTTTTCCTTCATTCTGCGTGCTATCATGTGAATTTTGCCTCATTCTGCGTGCTATAATGTCAATTTCGGCTCATTCTGCGTGCTATCATGTGAATTTTGCCTCATTCTGCGTGCTATCATGTGAATTTTGCAGGGGCGGATCCAGAAAAAAATTACAGGGGGGGCACCATAAGGGGCGTGGCTTCGTTGGAATGGGCGTGGCTTCGTTGGAATGGGCGTGGTATTGCAGGAAAAGACTACCTTATACCCCAGTTTTGCAACCTGCACGCCCAGACGTTGGCCACCACAGGAAAGAAAAATAATCCTGATTCATGCCCCTTACATTATTTGTAATTTTTCCTCCTTATAGTAATGCCCAGTATACATTATGCCACATACTGCAATGGCCCTTAGACATTATGCCACACACAATAATGCACATGACACAGTATGCACACACCGTAATGCCCCCGACACATTATGCCACACACCGTAATGCCCCCGACACATTATGCCACACACTATAATGCCTGTGACACATTATGACAGGAATTGCAATGCCCGTTATACATTATGCTACACACTGCACTGCCCCTGATACATTATAGCACATACAATGTCTGTGACACATTATGACACACACTGCAATGTCCGTGATACATTATACCACACACTGCAATGCCCGATACATTATAGCACATACAATGCCTGTGACACATTATGCCATACACTGCAATGACCTTGAGACATTATACCACAATGCCCGTGATATAGTATACCATACACCGTAATGCCTGTGACACATACCGCAATGCCCGTTATACCCTATGCCACACACCGCAATGCCCGTTATATATTATGCCACACTGCAATGACCCTGAGACATTATACCACATACCACAATGCCCGTGATATAGTATACTACACATCGTAATGCCTGACACATTATGACACACACCGCAATGTCCGTGATACATTATGCCACACACTGCAATGACCCTGAGACATTATACCACATATCACAATGCCAGCGATATAGTATACCATACACCGTAATGCCTGTGACACATTATGACACACACCGCAATGTCCGTGATACATTATGCCACACACCGTAATGCCCATTACACATTAAGTCCTACAGTAAGGCTTCTAATTACTTTTCAAATACCTGCTCGTTGTCAGGGGTTTCATGCACTGGGTGTCATGCTCGTTGCCAGGGGTTTCATGCTCTTGGTTCCATGCACGGTGCCAGGGGTTTTCATGCTCAGGGTGTCATGCTCGTTGCCAGGGGTTTCATGCACTGGGTATCATGCTCGTTGCCAGGGGTTTCATGCACTGGGTGTCATGCTCGTTGCCAGGGGTTTCATGCACTGGGTGTCATGCTCGTTGCTAGGAGGTAGTCCTTGTTGCTAGGGCTGTGCTCCCAGTGCCACATATGTCCCCAGTGCCAGATATTCCCCCACGGTGCCAGGTACTCACATGCCCCCAGTGCCAAATATAGCCCCCCCCCCCATGTGCCAGGTACACATATACCCCCCCAGTGCCACATATGCCCCCAGTGCCAGATATTCCCCGACAGTGCCACATATGCCCCCAGTGCCAGATATCCCCCCCCAGTGCTATATATGCCCCCAGTGCCACATATGCCCCAGTGCCAGATATTCCCCCCCAGTGCCACATATGCCCCCAGTGCCAGATATCCCCCCCCAGTGCCACATATGCCCCCAGTGCCAGATATTCCCCCCCCAGTGCCATATATGCCCCCAGTGCCAGATATTCCCCCCAGTGCCATATATGTCCTCAGTGCCAGATATTCTCCCCCCCCCTCCCTGCCAAATATGCCCCCAGTGCCAGATATGCCCCCTCAGTGCGTCCCCCCCGCTTCCTCCGCCGCCGCCGCTCCCCCCGCTCCCCTGCTGTTAGGAGGGACACGGAGGGCACAGTGCACGCCTCTCTGTGTCCCTCCTGTGTCTCCGGCGGCCGCGGGTCACTCTAATAAAGGAAGTGCTCACGAACGGCACTTCCTTTATGAGACCCGCGGCCGCCGGAGACCCAGGAGGGACACAGGGAGGCGTGCACTGTGCCCTCCGTGTCCCTCCTAACAGCAGGGGAGGAAACGAGACCGCAGACTGACATGGAATTTTGCCTCATTCTGCGTGCTATAATGTAAATTTCGGCTCATTCTGCGTGCTATCATGTGAATTTTGCCTCATTCTGCATGCTATCATGTCATTTTTGCCTCATACAGTGTGCTATAATGTGATTTTTCCCTCATTCTGCGTGCTATCATGTGAATTTTGCCTCATTCTGCGTGCTATAATGTGAATTTTCCCTCATTCTGCGTGCTATCATGTGAATTTTCCCTCATTCTGCGTGCTATCATGTGAATTTCGGCTCATTCAGTGTGCTACAATGTGAATTTCGGCTCATTCAGTGTGCTATAATGTGAATTTCGGCTCATTCAGTGTGCTACAATGTAAATTTCGGCTCATTCAGTGTGCTATGATGTGAATTTCGGCTCATTCAGTGTGCTACAATGTAAATTTTGACTCATTCAGTGTGCTACAATGTGAATTTCGGCTCATTCAGTGTGCTATAATGTGAATTTCGGATCATTCAGTGTGCTATAATGTGAATTTCGGATCATACTGTGTGCTATAATGTAAATTTTAGCTCATTCTGTGTGCTATAATGTGAATTTCGGCTCATACAGTGTGCTACAATGTGAATTTCGGCTCATTCAGTGTGCTATGATGTGAATTTCAGCTCATACAGTGTGCTATAATGTGAATGTCGGCTCATTCTGTGTGCTGTAGAAACAGAATTTGTCGGCAGACAAGACCCACTTGGCCCATCTAGTCTGCCCCTTTTTTTTTTTTTTTTTTTTACATTATTTTTATCTCTAACCTTATCTGATCCTTATTTCTTTGTAAGAATATCCTTATGTCTATCCCATGCATGTTTAAATTGCCCCACTGTCTTATCCTCTACCACCCCTGATGGAAGGAATGGCGATTAGCCAGTCTGTATCACCAGTGCGCAGGGTTCTCTCCACTAACTGGCAACATTTTATTAGTAATGGCAACAATAGGAAATTTTAGAAGCGAACGGGAAGGGCATAACTAAGTGGGAGGGGCTATGATTAGGGGGAGGAGTCATCATTCTTAAACCGTTCCCCCCTAAAAGTTAAGTCTAGATCCGCCACTGCTGCTACCTTTTCCCTTTGTACACTTTACAGAATACCAATTCTACTCCTTTTTAAGAGAGGAGAAGGTGGCCCCCCAATGGAAGATGAAATATAAACACAGGGGAAGAAGGGGAGGCAAACCTAAAAAGTCTTTGAAACAGAAAAAATCCACCAGAAAGAAAGGGAAAAGAGTTTTGGATTTGAATATAGAGAATAGAGAGGTTTCTGAAAATAAAGTAAAGATATTTAATGTGAGTTCACACATACTTTTGGAGGAAGAAAGAACCTTGTTGGAAAAGGGGTTAAAATTTTCCCCCTCCACTAAAATTAATCAATTCAATACATTGATTGACATCCAAAAGTTTATTTGGAAACTAACACTTAAAAAGTTCTTCAAAAATAAGTCGAATGAGGAACAAGTACAGGACCTCTCGAAAGTAACCCCTTTTAAACCAAAATCAAACTTTTTCCCTTCTCATCTCAAGGGCTGTTTCTTAGAATCTTTTAGTGCATTAGTGATGGAAGATCTAGAAAAATTAGACACCAATAAAATTAAAAACAATTTAACCTATAAAGAGAGAAGAGCTCTCAAAAATGTGTCCACTAATGAGAAAATAATTATAAAGCCGGCAGATAAGGGGGGGGGTCAGTGGTTCTCATGGATAAGGACAAGTATGAGGCAGAGATTTATAGACAGTTGGAAGATAGAGACACGTATAAAAAAATTCATGGTAATCCAACAAAGAGAATAGAAACTCATTTGAGAGATTTAATAGAAAAGTATGTTAAAAATGAGACCTTAACAGAAGGGGAAATTAAATTTTTGATTATTGAGTGTCCTATTATTCCAACGATATACGTGTTACCAAAGGTACACAAAGACCCCTTGAAACCTCCCGGACGTCCAATAATCTCCGGTGTAGATTCTCTAACGGCAAATCTGTCTTTATACATAGATTCCCACCTTCAACCTCTGGTTGTAAGCAATAAATCTCATTTGAAAGACACAGGAGATGTGTTGGAATTTTTAGAGACTCTCAATTGGTGTGATGATTATTATCTGGTGACATCAGATGTTAGTTTACTATATACCATCATAGAGCACTGTCAAGGTGTGGAGGCAGTTAGAGGAACTTTAGAAAACACCAATATGGATACTAGTTTACAAGAATTCCTTATTGAAGGTATCAATTTTATTTTGAACAATAATTTTTTTGTTTTAAAAGTGAATTTTACCTCCAGAAAAGGGGGAACGCCATGGGCACTGGGTTCGCCCCAAGTTACGCTAACATCTTTATGGGTTGTTGGGAAACCAATTATATATGGTCCAACAACCCATATGGGGCGAACCTAGTGTCCTGGCGAAGATATATTGATGACATTTTTTTGGTATGGCGAGGTAGTAGAGAAGAATTAGACAAGTTTTGTGCCTATTTAAATAACGATAGGAATATTGTTCTAACATTTGATATAAGTAAAACAGAGGTGAACTTCCTGGATCTAACTATCTATGTTGAAAGGGGGATCTTGAAGACCAAGAATTACATTAAATCTAATGGCTCTGGGACCTACATCAATAGGAACAGTTGTCACCATGATAGATGGCTGGAATCCATACCATCAGGACAGTTTAAACGGTTAAAAAAGAACTGTTCAGATGTAAAGGTTTTTGAAACACAGGCAAAGGAAATGCAAGATCGTTTTCTAAAGTGTGGATATGATAAAATTAAAATTGATCATGCTTTGGAGGAGGTTAAGGACATTGATAGAAAATCTTTAATCAAAAAATCCTATAAAAAACAAAATGAGAATGGGGATAATAGATATCAATGGGCATTCACTACAGACTTTTCTTCTCAACATAGGAAGGTACATAATATCATTAAAAAACACTGGAAAATATTGAGGAAAGATATGGTGATAGGTAATGATCTTCCACCGCATCCAGCATGTATTTTCAGGAGGGCACCGAATATAAAAGCCAAATTAGTTAGAAGTCTATGTCCCACATCCCCAAAAGGTGTAAAAACCAATACCAAAGGGTTTTTTTAGATGTGGGTCGTGTATGGGGTGTAAGAACATCAAAAACCATTTTGGTATGAAAATTCAAGAGGTCATCATTAATGGGAAGAAAAATACCATCAATGACCTCATCACATGTCATACACCTAACGTCATCTATGGCATTGAATGTACATGTGAAAAATTTTATATTGGACGTACAAGTAGACCTTTAAAAATTAGATTGAGTGAACATCTAAGAAATATAAAAAGGGGTCTTAACGCATGCGTTATCATCCCATTTTAAGGATGTACATAATTGCGATATAAGTCAAATCAAAAAATTTTATGGCCGTAAAAAATTGTGGGGAATATAAGAGGAATTGATATAGCACAGAAGTTGGCAAAGAGTGAAATGTCTATGATTTATGAATATAAAACTTTAATCCCGTTGGGATTAAACAAAGACTTTGATCTTAAATGGTTTTTGTAAAAATGTCTCTTACTGAACGTGCCTTTATTAAATGTACTTATTTATTCTTTTTGTTTATTCTGTCTATGACGATCTACTGGAAAATGGCTTCCCTACTATGGAAGGACATTTCACTATTATGGTAGAATGTCTATCGGTTGATGGGACTACTTCCGGTAAAGACTGATCATTTCCGGCTACGTCATCAGCAACTCCCCGTGGAAGCTAACTAAAAGAGCGTGATTATGACATCGTCCGAGTGGGGATGAAAATGGAAGTGGACATACGATGCCGCTGACGCACTTCCAGCAGCGGGGATGACGATTTCCGGCCGTGACGGATAGGAAGAAGCTCCGTAATCCCGTCTTGGGGGTGGAGACTGCTCCGGGCGGGAAACGGGGCAATAAGGATAATATGGAATGGCTGCAAAGACGGGATTAGTTTAGGGGAATTTAGAATATAGGAAAGTCTATGTCTGGAAATAGGTTTGACCCTACCATCAATTGATGGGGGTATATAGGCAGGGATTAGGACTCACTCTCATTATGCCTTGAAAAAGACACCATTATAGGTGTTGAAACGCGTTGGCTCAGAGGTTGAGACTTGGACAGAGGGTAGAAGGAGGACCACCATTTGGGCTGCAGTCCATTACCAACGGTGAGAGACCACCTATACCCTGCTGTTATTAATTGTTTCTCTAACGTCCTAGTGGATGCTGGGGACTCCGAAAGGACCATGGGGAATAGCGGCTCCGCAGGAGACTGGGCACAAAAGTAAAAAGCTTTAGGACTACCTGGTGTGCACTGGCTCCTCCCCCTATGACCCTCCTCCAAGCCTCAGTTAGATTTTTGTGCCCGAACGAGACGGGTGCAGGCTAAGGGGCTCTCCTGAGCTGCTTAGTGTAAAAGTTTAAAGTAGGTTTTTTATTTTCAGTGAGACCTGCTGGCAACAGGCTCACTGCACCGAGGGACTAAGGGGAGAAGAAGCGAACTCACCTGCGTGCAGAGTGGATTGGGCTTCTTAGGCTACTGGACATTAGCTCCAGAGGGTCGATCACAGGCCCAGCCATGGATGGGTCCCGGAGCCGCGCCGCCGGCCCCCTTACAGAGCCAGAAGAGTGAAGAGGTCCGGAAAATCGGCGTCAGAAGACGTCCTGTCTTCAATAAGGTAGCGCACAGCACCGCAGCTGTGCGCCATTGCTCTCAGCACACTTCACACTCCGGTCACTGAGGGTGCAGGGCGCTGGGGGGGGCGCCCTGAGACGCAATAAAAAAAACCTTTGTTTGGCAAAAAATACATCACATATAGCTCCTGGGCTATATGGATGCATTTAACCCCTGACAATTTTTCCATTAAAAAGCGGGAAAAAGGCAGCCGAGAAGGGGGCGGAGCCTATCTCCTCAGCACACTGGCGCCATTTTTTCCTCACAGCTCCGTTGGAGGAAGGCTCCCTGACTCTCCCCTGCAGTCCTGCACTACAGAAACAGGGTAAAACAAGAGAGGGGGGGCACTAAATTGGCATATTAATATATACAGCAGCTATATTAGGGAAAAACACTTATATAAGGTTATCCCTGTATATATATAGCGCTCTGGTGGGTGCTGGCAAACTCTCCCTCTGTCTCCCCAAAGGGTTAGTGGGGTCCTGTCCTCTATCAGAGCATTCCCTGTGTGTGTGCTGTGTGTCGGTACGCTGTGTCGACATGTATGAGGAGGAAAATGATGTGGAGGCGGAGCAATTGCCTGTGTTAGTGATGTCACCCCCTAGGGAGTCGACACCTGACTGGATGGTCCTATGGAAAGAATTACGTGATAGTGTCGGCACTTTACAAAAGACTGTTGACGACATGAGACAGCCGGCAAATCAGTTAATACCTGTACAGGCGTCTCAAACACCGTCAGGGGCTATAAAACACCCGTTACCTCAGGTCGATACAGACACTGACACGGACACTGACTCCAGTGTCAACGGTGAGGAAACAAACGTATTTTCCAGTAGGGCCACACGTTACATGATCACGGCAATGAAGGAGGTTTTGAACATTTCTGATACTACAAGTACCACAAAAAAGGGTATTATGTGGGGTGTGAAAAAACTACCCGTAGTTTTTCCTGAATCAGATGAATTAAATGAGGTGTGTGATGAAGCGTGGGTTTCCCCCGATAAAAAAATGCTAATTTCTAAAAAATTATTGGCATTATACCCTTTCCCGCCAGAGGTTAGGGCGCGTTGGGAAACACCCCCTAGAGTGGATAAGGCGCTCACACGCTTATCAAAACAAGTGGCGTTACCGTCTCCGGATACGGCCGCCCTCAAGGAACCAGCTGATAGGAAGCTGGAAAATATCCTTAAAAGTATATACACACATACTGGTATTATACTGCAACCAGCAATCGCCTCAGCCTGGATGTGCAGTGCTGGGGTGGCTTGGTCGGATTCCCTGACTGAAAATATTGATACCCTGGACAGGGACAATATATTATTGACTATAGAGCATTTAAAGGATGCATTTCTATATATGCGTGATGCACAGAGGGATATTTGCACTCTGGCATCAAGAGTAAGTGCGATGTCCATTTCTGCCAGAAGAGGGTTATGGACGCGACAGTGGTCAGGTGATGCGGATTCCAAACGGCATATGGAAGTATTGCCGTATAAAGGGGAGGAGTTATTTGGGGTCGGTCTATCGGACCTGGTGGCCACGGCAACGGCCGGGAAATCCACCTTTTTACCCCAAGTCACCTCGCAGCAGAAAAAGATACCGTCTTTTCAGGCTCAGTCCTTTCGTCCCCATAAGGGCAAGCGGGCAAAAGGCCACTCATATCTGCCCCGGGGCAGAGGAAGGGGAAAAAGACTGCAGCAGACAGCCTCTTCCCACGAACAGAAGCCCTCCCCCGCTTCTGCCAAGTCCTCAGCATGACGCTGGGGCCTTACAAGCGGACTCAGGCACGGTGGGGTCCGTCACAAGAATTTCAGCGCGCAGTGGGCTCACTCGCAAGTGGACCCCTGGATCCTGCAGGTACTATCTCAGGGGTACAAATTGGAATTCGAGACGTCTCCCCCTCGCCGGTTCCTGAAGTCTGCTTTACCAACATCTCTCCCCGACAGGGAGGCGGTATTGGAAGCCATTCACAAGCTGTATTCCCAGCAAGTGATAATCAAGGTACCCCTCCTTCACCAGGGAAAGGGGTATTATTCCACGCTGTTTGTGGTACCGAAGCCGGACGGCTCGGTGAGACCCATTTTAAATCTGAAATCCTTGAACACTTACATAAAAAGGTTCAAGTTCAAGATGGAGTCACTCAGAGCAGTGATAGCGAACCTGGAAGAAGGGGACTATATGGTGTCTCTGGACATCAAGGATGCTTACCTCCATGTCCCAATTTGCCCTTCTCACCAAGGGTACCTCAGGTTTGTGGTACAGAACTGTCACTATCAGTTTCAGACGCTGCCGTTTGGATTGTCCACGGCACCCCGGGTCTTTACCAAGGTAATGGCCGAAATGATGATTCTTCTTCGAAGAAAAGGCGTTTTAATTATCCCTTACTTGGACGATCTCCTGATAAGGGCAAGGTCCAGGGAACAGTTAGAGGTCGGAGTAGCACTATCTCAAGTAGTACTACGACAGCACGGATGGATTCTAAATATTCCAAAATCGCAGCTGATTCCGACGACACGTCTGCTGTTCCTAGGAATGATTCTGGACACAGTACAGAAAAAGGTGTTTCTCCCGGAAGAGAAAGCCAGGGAGTTATCCGACCTAGTCAGGAACCTCCTAAGACCAGGCCAAGTGTCAGTACATCAATGCACAAGGGTCCTGGGAAAGATGGTGGCTTCTTACGAAGCGATTCCATTCGGCAGATTCCACGCAAGAACTTTTCAGTGGGATCTGCTGGACAAATGGTCCGGATCGCATCTTCAAATGCATCAGCGGATAACCCTGTCTCCAAGGACAAGGGTGTCTCTCCTGTGGTGGTTACAGAGTGCTCATCTCCTAGAGGGCCGCAGATTCGGCATTCAGGATTGGGTCCTGGTGACCACGGATGCCAGCCTGAGAGGCTGGGGAGCAGTCACACAGGGAAGAAATTTCCAGGGCTTGTGGTCAAGCATGGAAACGTCACTTCACATAAATATCCTGGAACTAAGGGCCATTTACAATGCCCTAAGTCAGGCAAAACCTCTGCTTCAGGGTCAGCCGGTGTTGATCCAGTCGGACAACATCACGGCAGTCGCCCACGTAAACAGACAGGGCGGCACAAGAAGCAGGAGGGCAATGACGGAAGTGGCAAGGATTCTTCGCTCTGCGGAAAATCATGTGATAGCACTGTCAGCAGTGTTCATTCCGGGAGTGGACAACTGGGAAGCAGACTTCCTCAGCAGACACGATCTTCACCTGGGGGAGTGGGGACTTCACCCAGAAGTCTTCCACATGATTGTGAACCGTTGGGAAAAACCAAAGGTGGACATGATGGCGTCCCGCCTCAACAAAAAACTGGACAGGTATTGCGACAGGTCAAGGGACCCTCAGGCAATAGCTGTGGACGCTCTGGTAACACCGTGGGTGTACCAGTCAGTGTATGTGTTCCCTCCTCTTCCTCTCATACCAAAAGTACTGAGAATCATAAGAAGGAGAGAAGTAAAGACTATACTCGTGGCTCCGGATTGGCCAAGAAGGACTTGGTACCCGGAAATTCAAGAGATGCTCACGGAAGACCCGTGGCCTCTACCTCTAAGAAAGGACCTGCTCCAGCAGGGACCATGTCTGTTCCAAGACTTACCGCGGCTGCGTTTGACGGCATGGCGGTTGAACGCCGGATCCTGAAGGAAAAAGGCATTCCGGATGAAGTCATCCCTACCCTGATCAAAGCCAGGAAGGATGTGACCGTACAACATTATCACCGTATTTGGCGTAAATATGTTGCGTGGTGCGAGGCCAGGAAGGCCCCTACAGAGGAATTTCAACTGGGTCGATTCCTGCATTTCCTGCAAACAGGACTGTCTATGGGCCTCAAGTTAGGGTCCATTAAGGTTCAAATTTCGGCCCTGTCAATATTCTTCCAAAAAGAACTAGCTTCTGTTCCTGAAGTTCAGACGTTTGTCAAGGGAGTACTGCATATACAGCCTCCTTTTGTGCCTCCAGTGGCACCTTGGGATCTCAATATAGTTTTGGGATTCCTAAAATCACATTGGTTTGAACCACTCACCACTGTGGACTTAAAATATCTCACATGGAAAGTGGTAATGCTGTTAGCCCTGGCTTCAGCCAGGCGTGTTTCAGAATTGGCGGCTTTATCCTATAAAAGCCCTTACCTAATTTTTCATACGGACAGGGCAGAATTGAGGACTCGTCCTCAATTTCTCCCTAAGGTGGTTTCAGCATTTCACTTAAACCAGCCTATTGTGGTGCCTGCGGCTACTAGGGACTTGGAGGATTCCAAGTTGCTGGACGTAGTCAGGGCCCTGAAAATATATGTTTCCAGGACGGCTGGAGTCAGAAAATCTGACTCGCTGTTTATCCTGTATGCACCCAACAAGCGGGGTGCTCCTGCTTCTAAACAGACGATTGCTCGTTGGATTTGTAGTACAATTCAGCTTGCACATTCTGTGGCAGGCCTGCCACAGCCAAAATCTGTAAAAGCCCATTCCACACGGAAAGTGGGCTCATCTTGGGCGGCTGCCCGAGGGGTCTCGGCTTTACAACTTTGCCGAGCAGCTACTTGGTCAGGGGCAAACACGTTTGCTAAATTCTACAAATTTGATACCCTGGCTGAAGAGGACCTGGAGTTCTCTCATTCGGTGCTGCAGAGTCATCCGCACTCTCCCGCCCGTTTGGGAGCTTTGGTATAATCCCCATGGTCCTTTCGGAGTCCCCAGCATCCACTAGGACGTTAGAGAAAATAAGAATTTACTTACCGATAATTCTATTTCTCATAGTCCGTAGTGGATGCTGGGCGCCCATCCCAAGTGCGGATTGTCTGCATTACTTGTACATAGTTATTGTTACAAAAATCGGGTTATTGTTGTTGTGAGCCATCTTTTCAGAGGCTCCTTCTGTTATCATGCTGTTAACTGGGTTCAGATCACAAGTTGTACGGTGTGATTGGTGTGGCTGGTATGAGTCTTACCCGGGATTCAAAATCCTTCCTTATTGTGTACGCTCGTCCGGGCACAGTATCCTAACTGAGGCTTGGAGGAGGGTCTTAGGGGGAGGAGCCAGTGCACACCAGGTAGTCCTAAAGCTTTTTACTTTTGTGCCCAGTCTCCTGCGGAGCCGCTATTCCCCATGGTCCTTTCGGAGTCCCCAGCATCCACTACAGACTATGAGAAATAGAATTATCGGTAAGTAAATTCTTATTTTTTTTAATAAAAATTGTGTTACACTATGGAGGAATTTTCCGTTCTTTTACATGCTATCCTGATAAGGTGAAAAGACGGCTATAAGTGAAGATTCCAAGACAGAGAATTCCTCTCCGTCCGGTGATATCCGCTCCTTAACACGCTTATTGTCTGCCTTAAAAAGTAGACAATACTCTATGGTACGAGGCTGACACTTTTTAAGTGTTTCTATTGTTATAAGAATTTTAACATATTACACTATATGGTTTTCTGTTTTTATTTTTTATGTATGAGCGCCCATGGACTTGTATGGAATTTGTGAATCGTTGTAACGTTGAAAAGTGTCATTTACTTCACCCACAGTAATCAGCAGCATCTCCAGGGGTGTAGCCAGAACGTTGTGGACCCATTATCAACATTTTAAAGAGGCCCCAGTCCCAATGCTTCTAGAGCGATACCTCTACACAGCAGTTAATTTTATGCCCCACAGTAGTGCCCTAGTTCATGTTATGCCCCATAGTAGTGCCCTAGTTCATTTTATGCCCCATAGTAGTGCCCTGGTTCATTTTATGCCCCACAGTAGTGCCCTAGTTCATTTTATGCCCCATAGTAGTGCCCTTGTTCATTTTCTGACCCATAGTAGGGTCCTAGTTCACATTATGTTACATTGTAGGGCTGCCAGTAAACATTATGCCACACAGTATCCCCAACTCACGTTATGCCACACAGTATCCTCAGCTCACATTATGCTACAGTGTTCTCAACTCACATTATGCCACACAGTGTTATGAGCCACGGCTGTGGCTCATTCCTGTTTTGCATTTTGGTTATGTATTTTATGTTATACTTCTGTTTATGTTCCCCGTGGGTGTCATGGGGTGTTCGGAGCTCGCCCTTAAGGAGAGGGTACTGTTATGAACCACAGGTAGTGGTTCATTCCTATTCTATGTTTATAGTTGTCTTGCAGGCCAGGATTTCCCGTTGCTCTGGTTTTAGAAGACTCTTGTTTGCTGCCGGTGGTGAGTCTGTGTGATTGCAGCTTGTTCCCATGTGTTCAGCCTCACCTGTTGATTGCACCTCTCAGTTGTGCAGCAGGGAAGCTGCACGACATAATTAATTAAGACTCTGTTATATTCTGGCTCAGTGCAATTCACAGACGCTGGTGATATTTCCAGAGTTCCAGAGTTCTTGAGTTCTGAGCTAGTCCCTGCCAGTTCCTGAGCTCCTGTCTAGCAGTGTCTGTCTAGCTGCTTCGAGTGTCGGTTCCAGTGTCGGTTCCAGTGTTTGATCCCGTGTCCTGCCGTGAAACGTTCCTGTCCAGAAGTCCTGTTGCTTTGTCTGTTCCTGGTCAAGTATCTGGCTTCTTGGTGTCCACCGGTCTGTCGTTTGGGATTCTACCTGTCCTCCGATTCTGAGAGCCTGTGTCGGCTACATTGGTGGTTCCCGTCCGTTTGCCAGTATTTGTACCGGTTCCGTGAGTAGCGGCTTTGCCGCGTCCGTCGGCCTAGGCCGCTGTATTCCTTGGTTATATCTGTCACTGGTGTTTTGCAGAGGGTTCTGCATATGCTGTCACCGCCGGTACACAACAGTATTGTGCCGGCGTGTGGACAGCATTTCCTTTGTTGTTCTTTTCCTTTGGCGGCGTGCCGCACATATACTTAGTTTTAGGGTTGTTAGTAGCCCCTAGCCTTCTGTTTGCTTTAGTTAGAGGTCCCCTTGTTATTATCCTGTCTCGGTTCACGCCTTGTCTCATTCTAAGACCTGGGGGCATCGGAGTTGGGCAGACCTAATCCGCCCTTCAAACGCGGCTGCCGTGGGCCCAAGAAACCATAGTCACTCAGGCGTGAACTGACCACACGGGTGAAACAATGGAAGTAGGGTGCTAGGGGCTATTTCCACACCACACCTTATTTCAGCGTCACGTTCTGGTGCTCTGGACTCACTACGCAACATCTCCCTTGTTCTGAGCACCAGGAACCTAACACACAGTGTCCTCAACTCACATTAGGCCGCACAGTATCCCCAACTCACATTATATCACACAGTATCCTCAATTCACATTATGCCATACAGTATCCCCAACTCACATAATGTCACACAGTATCCTCAGCTCACATTATGCCACACAGTGTCCTCAACTCACATTATGCCGCACAGTATCCCCAACTCACATTATGTCACACAGTATCCTCAGCTCACATTATGCCAGTGTCCTCAACTCACATTATGCCGCACACTATCCCCAACTCACATTATGCCACACAGTATCCTCAACTCACATTATGCCACACAGTGTCCTCAACTCACATTATGCCCCACAGTATCCCCAACTCCCATTATGTCACACAGTGTCCTCAACTCACATTATGCCACACAGTATCCTCAGCTCACATTATGCTACACAGTGTCCTCAACTCACATTATGCCACAGTGTCCTCAACTCACATTATGCCGCACAGTATGCCCAACTCACATTATGTCACACAGTATCCTCAATTCACATTATGCCATACAGTATCCCCAACTCACATTATGTCACACAGTATCCTCAATTCACATTATGCCATACAGTATCCCCAACTCACATTATGTCACACAGTATCCTCAGCTCACATTATGCCACACAGTGTCCTCAACTCACATTATGCCACACAGTATCCCCAACTCACATTATGTCACACAGTATCCTCAGCTCACATTATGCCAGTGTCCTCAACTCACATTATGCCGCACACTATCCCCAACTCACATTATGCCACACTATCCTCAGCTCACATTATGCCACACAGTGTCCTCAACTCACATTATGCCCCACAGTATCCCCAACTCCCATTATGTCACACGGTGTCCTCAACTCACATTATGCCACACAGTATCCTCAGCTCACATTATGCTACACAGTGTCCTCAACTCACATTATGCCACAGTGCCCTCAACTCACATTATGCCGCACAGTATCCCCAACTCACATTATGTCACACAGTATCCTCAATTCACATTATGCCATACAGTGTCCTCAACTCACATTATGCCGCACAGTATCCCCAACTCACATTATGTCACACAGTGTCCTCAACTCACATTATGGCATTCGTACAGTGTCCTCAGTTCATATTATGCCACATTATAGTGCCCCAGTTCATATTATGTCACAATATAGTGCCCACACTTCATATTGTGCCACAATACAGTGCCCAGTTCATATTATGCCACATTACAGTGCCCAGTTCATATTATGTAACATTAAAATGCCCTCCAATTAATTTTATATCACATTACAATGAACTGGTCCAGGAGCATAACTAGATATTTTGCAGGCCACAAGGCAAAAGTTTGTAAGGGCCCCTATGTATCACCCAATGGGGAAAAAATTAAATAACACATGTATCTGTGGCAGGGAAGATTGGCCCCTCTCAGCTCTGGCCCCATAGCAGCTGCACTGCCTGCACCTATGGTAGCTATGCCCTGTATATAACACATGTAACTGTGACATGGAAGGTGGCCCTCTCAGCTCTGGCCCCATAGCAGCTGCACTCCCTACACCTATGGTAGCTACACCCTGTATATAACACATGTAACTGTGACAGGGAAGGTGGCCCTCTCAGCTCTGGGCCCAATAGCAGCTGCACTCCCTGCACCTATGGAAGTTTCACCCCTGTATATAACATGTGTAACTGTGACAGGGAAGGTGGCCCCTCTCAGCACTGGGTCCTATAGCAGCTGCACTCCCTGCACCTATGGTAGCTATGCCCTTGTATATAACACATGTAACTGTGACAGAGAAGGTGGCAACTCTGAGCCCCATATCAGCTGCACTGCCTGCACCTGTGGTAGCTACGCCCCTGTATATAATACATGTAACTATGACAGGGAAGGTGGCCTCTCTCAGCTCTGGCCCCATAGCAGCTGCACTCCCTGCACCTATGGCAGCTACACCCTGTATATAACACATGTAACTGTGACAAGGAAGGCGGGCCCCATAGCAGCTACAATCCCTGCACCTATGGTAGCTACACCCTGTATATAACACATGTAACTGTGTCAAGGAAGGCGGGCCCCATAGCAGTTACGCTCCCTGCACCAGTGGTAGCTACACCCTGTATATAACACATGTAATGGTGACAGGGAAGGTGGGCCCCATAGCAGCTACGCTCCCTGCACCTGTGGTAGCTACACCCTGTATATAACACATGTAACTGTGACAAGGAAGGCGGGCCCCATAGCAGCTACACTCCCTGAACCAATGGTAGCTACACCTTGAGCATCTCTCCTCCTGGAACTCTCCTGTGTGGGGGACATTTAACAGTTGGCAAGTATGTTGTGTTCCACTTTCCAGGAGGCAAGTAGGGTGTGAATGGGTGCTGTAGGGATCTCATCTTTTGCACTTTAGACTTCCAATAAAAATGCTGTTGCTATGACCCCATGATGATTCCTTAACCACTTAACTGGCATGGTCGTATCAGATGCGACCACACCAGGATGGGCTTTCCCTGACATGGTCGCATCTGATGCGACCAGTCAGAAACGCCCAGTGGGCTGCTGTGGTAAGAGATTCTTCCCACAGCCGCCAAAGTAAGAAGGACCTCCCGGCCCCTATGGAGCTTATGGCTTCTGTAGATTGTCCGGATCACTGTAGCAACAGTGATCGGGAAGCCCGGCTTCACCCCCTCCCCCCGGCGGCTACAGAGAGCAGCAGCCGCCGGGATGTCAGCACTGCTCGGCTCAATGTACCCGGCGGCTGCAGAGAGCAGCAGCCGCCGGAATACCAGCGCCACTCGATTGAATGTACCCGGGGGTAGAGATGGCTACTGACTCACTGTCTCAACACAGTGACTCGAATCATCAGGAAGTGTGAATGATTCAAGTCACTCACTGTTTAATGAGTCGAGACAGCTACAGCAGCAGCCTCTCTCAGCCAGAGGGAGGAAACTCAGTGTGTCCTTCAGTCAGTGTCTTCTGCTGAGTGTCTTTAGCTGTGATTGGCCAGAGGCTATACCAGGTGACACCCAGTGGGAGGGGGGAGGGAGCAGTCACAACTCACCAGTCAGTGAGTGCTGTGCTGCTGCGCCTGATCCATTTCATGAATCATGATTCATCCTGAGTCTGCGTGTGAGTTGAGACAGTTGTACACTGTGTAGACTCAGTGACTCAGTGGATGGATCTGATTCATGCAGCATAAGCCTGTGGTACAGGGCTCTCAGCTCAGTGCTCACTGATCCTGCTCAGTGTGATTGTGGGTGGCAAACTCCCTGGAGGCTAGATAGTGGATAATATAATAAATCCAAGCCCACCTAAAATCATCCAATTAGCAAAGTATGCAAAATAAAAAATACAATTTTTATTTGGTTTAGTTACAGACTGAATGATGTGTTTCATGGCTGTTAAGCTTTCTCTCCTCAACCAGAAGTAATGTGCATATTCTGTAACTAGTATGCAATAAGTGGTTATTAATAATATATCAACATAACAGTGAATCTATGGGGTAAATTTACTAAGATGGGAGTGCTATTTAAGATGGGATGTTGCCCATAGCAACCAATCAGCTTCTACTTCTCATTTATCTAGCACCTTCTAGAAGATAATACCTAGAATCTGATTGGTTGCTATGGGCAACATCCCATCTTAAATAGAACTCCCATCTTAGTAAATTTACCCCTATGTTAATATTAGTGATGAGCACCGGAAATTTTTCTGGTTTTGTGTTTTGGTTTTGGGTTCGGTTCCGCGGCCGTGTTTTGGGTTCGAACGCGTTTTGGCAAAACCTCACCGAATTTTTTTTGTCGGATTCGGGTGTGTTTTGGATTCGGGTGTTTTTTTCAAAAAACCCTAAAAAACAGCTTAAATCATAGAATTTGGGGTTCATTTTGATCCCAAAGTATTATTAACCTCAATAACCATAATTTCCACTCATTTTCAGTCTATTCTGAACACCTCACACCTCACAATATTATTTTTAGTCCTAAAATTTGCACCGAGGTCGCTGGATGGCTAAGCTAAGCGACCCAAGTGGCCGACACAAACACCTGGCCCATCTAGGAGTGGCACTGCAGTGTCACGCAGGATGGCCCTTCCAAAAAACACTCCCCAAACAGCACATGACGCAAAGAAAAAAAGAGGCGCAATGAGGTAGCTGTGTGAGTAAGCTAAGCGACCCTAGTGGCCGACACAAACACCTGGCCCATCTAGGAGTGGCACTGCAGTGTCACGCAGGATGGCCCTTCCAAAAAACACTCCCCAAACAGCAGCACATGACGCAAAAAAGAAAAAAAAGAGGCGCAATGAGGTAGCTGTGTGAGTAAGCTAAGCGACCCTAGTGGCCGACACAAACACCTGGCAAATCTAGGAGTGGCACTGCAGTGTCACGCAGGATGGCCCTTCCAAAAAACACCCCCCAAACAGCACATGACGCAAAGAAAAATGAAAGAAAAAAGAGGTGCAAGATGGAATTGTCCTTGGGCCCTCCCACCCACCCTTATGTTGTATAAACAGGACATGCACACTTTAACCAACCCATCATTTCAGTGACAGGGTCTGCCACACGACTGTGACTGAAATGACGGGTTGGTTTGGACCCCCACCAAAAAAGAAGCAATTAATCTCTCCTTGCACAAACTGGCTCTACAGAGGCAAGATGTCCACCTCATCATCATCCTCCGATATATCACCGTGTACATCCCCCTCCTCACAGATTATCAATTCGTCCCCACTGGAATCCACCATCTCAGCTCCCTGTGTACTTTGTGGAGGCAATTGCTGCTGGTCAATGTCTCCACGGAGGAATTGATTATAATTCATTTTAATGAACATCATCTTCTCCACATTTTCTGGATGTAACCTCGTACGCCGATTGCTGACAAGGTGAGCGGCGGCACTAAACACTCTTTCGGAGTACACATTTGTGGGAGGGCAACTTAGGTAGAATAAAGCCAGTTTGTGCAAGGGCCTCCAAATTGCCTCTTTTTCCTGCCAGTATAAGTACGGACTGTCTGACGTGCCTACTTGGATGCGGTCACTCATATAATCCTCCACCATTCTTTCAATGGGGAGAGAATCATATGCAGTGACAGTAGACGACATGTCCGTAATCGTTGTCAGGTCCTTCAGTCCGGACCAGATGTCAGCATCAGCAGTCGCTCCAGACTGCCCTGCATCACCGCCAGCGGGTGGGCTCGGAATTCTGAGCCTTTTCCTCGCACCCACAGTTGCGGGAGAATGTGAAGGAGGAGATGTTGACAGGTCGCGTTCCGCTTGACTTGACAATTTTGTCACCAGCAGTTCTTTGAACCCCAGCAGACTTGTGTCTGCCGGAAAGAGAGATCCAAGGTAGGTTTTAAATCTAGGATCGAGCACGGTGGCCAAAATGTAGTGCTCTGATTTCAACAGATTGACCACCCGTGAATCCTTGTTAAGCGAATTAAGGGCTCCATCCACAAGTCCCACATGCCTAGCGGAATCGCTCTGTGTTAGCTCCTCCTTCAATGTCTCCAGCTTCTTCTGCAAAAGCCTGATGAGGGGAATGACCTGACTCAGGCTGGCAGTGTCTGAACTGACTTCACGTGTGGCAAGTTCAAAAGGTTGCAGAACCTTGCACAACGTTGAAATCATTCTCCACTGCGCTTGAGACAGGTGCATTCCACCTCCTATATCGTGCTCAGTTGTATAGGCTTGAATGGCCTTTTGCTGCTCCTCCAACCTCTGAAGCATATAGAGGGTTGAATTCCACCTCGCTACCACTTCTTGCTTCAGATGATGGCAGGGCAGGTTCAGGCGTTTTTGGTGGTGCTCCAGTCTTCTGTACGTGGTGCCTGTACGCCGAAAGTGTCCCGCAATTCTTCTGGCCACCGACAGCATCTCTTGCACGCCCCTCTCGTTTTTTAAATAATTCTGCACCACCAAATTCAAGGTATGTGCAAAACATGGGACGTGCTGGAATTTGCCCATATTTAATGCACACACAATATTGCTGGCGTTGTCCGATGCCACAAATCCACAGGAGAGTCCAATTGGGGTAAGCCATTCTGCGATGATCTTCCTCAGTTGCCGTAAGAGGTTTTTAGCTGTGTGCGTATTCTGGAAAGCGGTGATACAAAGCGTAGCCTGCCTAGGAAAGAGTTGGCGTTTGCGAGATGCTGCTACTGGTGCCGCCGCTGCTGTTCTTGCGGCGGGAGTCCATACATCTACCCAGTGGGCTGTCACAGTCATATAGTCCTGAGCCTGCCCTGCTTCACTTGTCCACATGTCCGTGGTTAAGTGGACATTGGGTACAACTGCATTTTTTAGGACACTGGTGAGTCTTTTTCTGAGGTCTGTGTACATTTTCGGTATCGCCTGCCTAGAGAAATGGAACCTAGATGGTATTTGGTACCGGGGACACAGTACCTCCAACAAGTCTCTAGTTGCCTCTGCAGTAATGATGGATACCGGAACCACGTTTCTCACCGCCCAGGATGCCAAGGCCTCAGTTATCCGCTTTGCAGCAGGATGACTGCTGTGATATTTCATCTTCCTCGCAAAGGACTGTTGGACAGTCAATTGCTTGGTGGAAGTAGTAAAAGTGGTCTTACGAGTACGACTTCCCCTCTGGGATGACCATCGACTCCCAGCAGCAACAACAGCAGCGCCAGCAGCAGTAGGCGTTACACGCAAGGATGCATCGGAGGAATCCCAGGCAGGAGAGGACTCGTCAGAATTGCCAGTGACATGGCCTGCAGGACTATTGGCATTCCTGGGGAAGGAGGAAATTGACACTGAGGGAGTTGGTGGGGTGGTTTGCGTGAGCTTGGTTACAAGAGGAAGGGATTTACTGGTCAGTGGACTGCTTCCGCTGTCGCCCAAAGTTTTTGAACTTGTCACTGACTTATGATGAATGCGCTGCAGGTGACGTATAAGGGAGGATGTTCCGAGGTGGTTAACGTCCTTACCCCTACTTATTACAGCTTGACAAAGGCAACACACGGCTTGACAAATGTTGTCCGCATTTCTGTTGAAATACTTCCACACCGAAGAGCTGATTTTTTTTGGTATTTTCACCAGGCATGTCAATGGCCCTATTCCTCCCACGGACAACAGGTGTCTCCCCGGGTGCCTGACTTAAACAAACCACCTCACCATCAGAATCCTCCAGGTCAATTTCCTCCCAAGCGCCAGCAACACCCATATCCTCCTCATCCTGGTGTACTTCAACACTGACATCTTCAATCTGACTATCAGGAACTGGACTGCGGGTGCTCCTTCCAGCACTTGCAGGGGGCGTGCAAATGGTGGAAGGCGCATGCTCTTCACGTCCAGTGTTGGGAAGGTCAGGCATCGCAAACGACACAATTGGACTCTCCTTGTGGATTTGTGATTTCGAAGAACGCACAGTTCTTTGCTGTGCTTTTGCCAGCTTGAGTCTTTTCATTTTTCTAGCGAGAGGCTGAGTGCTTCCATCCTCATGTGAAGCTGAACCACTAGCCATGAACATAGGCCAGGGCCTCAGCCGTTCCTTGCCACTCCGTGTGGTAAATGGCATATTGGCAAGTTTACGCTTCTCCGACGACAATTTTATTTTAGATTTTTGAGTCCTTTTTTTACTGATATTTGGTGTTTTGGATTTTACATGCTCTGTACTATGACATTGGGCATCGGCCTTGGCAGACGACGTTGCTGGCATTTCATCGTCTCGGCCATGACTAGTGGCAGCAGCTTCAGCACGAGGTGGAAGTCGATCTTGATCTTTCCCTATTTTTGGAACCTCAACATTTTTGTTCTCCATATTTTAATAGGCACAACTAAAAGGCACCTCAGGTAAACAATGGAGATGGATGGATACTAGTATACTTATGGATGGACGAGCGACTGCCGACACAGAGGTAGCTACAGCCGTGGACTACCGTACTGCGTCTGCTGCTAATATAGACTGGATGATAATGATATAAAATATATATATATATATTACTACTGCAGCCGGACAGGTATATATTATATAATGATGGACCTGCTGGACACTGTCAGCAGCACTGCAGACTCCTAAAGTAAGCTACTAGTAGTATCAAGAAGATAGAAAAAAAAAAAACACCACAGGTAGGTGGTATACAATTATGGATGGACGAGCGACTGCCGACACAGAGGTAGCTACAGCCGTGGACTACCGTACTGCGTCTGCTGCTAATATAGACTGGATGATAATGATATAAAAAATATATATATATCACTACTGCAGCCGGACAGGTATATATTATATAATTAATGACGGACCTGCTGGACACTGTCAGCAGAATGCGTTTATAGAATAAAAACACCACACGACGAGTGTTTAACTTTTTCAGGCAGACAATCACAATATACTGGTGGTCAGACAGTGGTCACTGGTCAGTCACACTGGCAGTGGCACTCTGGCAGCAAAAGTGTGCACTGTTAAATAATATGTACTCCTGCTACTGCTCCCCAGTCTCCCCCACAATTAAGCTGTGTGAGCTGTGAGCACTCAGCACAGTCAGATATACATAGATGATGCAGCACACTGAGGCTGAGCACAGATATGGTATACTGTTACTGTGTCACTGTGTATCGTTTTTTTTCAGGCAGAGAACGGATTATATTAAATAATAATATAATAAAAAAACTGCACTGGTGGTCACTGGTCAGTCACTAGTAAACTCTGCACTCTCTGAGTACTCCTAAGCTCCAGTAAATCAAGTGTCTCACTCTCACTCTCTCTCTTCTAATCTAAATGGAGAGGACGCCAGCCACGTCCTCTCCCTATGAATCTCAATGCACGTGTGAAAATGGCGGCTCCTTATATAGAATCCGAGTCTCGCGATAGAATACGAGCCTCGCGAGAATCCGACAGCGGGATGATGACGTTCGGGCGCGCTCGGGTTAGCCGAGCAAGGCGGGAAGATCCGAGTCTGCCTCGGATCCGTGTAAAAAGGCTGAAGTCGGGGGGGTTCGGATTCCGAGGAACCGAACCCGCTCATCACTAGTTAATATATTATTAACAATCAGTGCATAAGCAGCTGCCTCCCCCAGATGCACTGCACAATCACTGCAGCTGAATAACTCCATCCATGAGTCCAGCACTGATCTGCCAGCACTGGCAACTCACTGATTCATGTGCAGTCTCTGCAATACATTAAAATACAAATGAGTCATGACTCATGTGCCGAGACACTGACTCGAGACACTTCACTGAACTGAGTCATGTGTCTCAACTCAGTTCAGTGAATCACTTTGCCCATGACTACCTGGGGGCTGCAGGGAGCAGCAGCCGCTGGGAACACACTGTGCATATTGGGAGGGGGAGGGGGGGGGGGGGGGGAATAATGCCTATGGAGGTGGTGTGGGGGAAAATAGTAATATGACGCTGGGGGAGTGTTTTAAATTAATTTTAAAAAATACACTGACGACAGGAGGAGGGTATCCGTTCACATGGTCGACCATGTTATGGTCGACAGTCATTAGGTCGACCACTATTGGTCGACATTGACATGGTCGACATGGGCACATGGTCGACACGTGAAAGGTCGACACATGAAAGGGTCGACATGAGTTTTTTAACTTTTTTTTCTTTTGGGGAACTTTTCCATACTTTACGATCCACATGGACTACGATTGGAACGGTAAAGTGTGCCGAGCGAAGCGGTAGCGGAGCGAAGGCACCATGCCCGAAGCATGGCGAGTGAAGCGAGCCATGCGAGGGGACGCAGTGCACTAATTGGGGTTCCCAGTCACTTTACGCAAAAAACGACACCAAAAAAAGTTAAAAAACTCATGTCGACATTTTCATATGTCGACCTTTCATGTGTCGACCATTTTCATGTGTCGACCATGTGTCCATGTCGACCATGTCAATGTCGACCAATAGTGGTCGACCTAATGACTGTCGACCATAACATGGTCGACCATTCATACCGGAACCCAGGAGGAGGAGGGGGGTGCAGAAAAAAAAAGAAAATAGCAAGTAATTTTATTATGGGAGCCAGTGGACAAGGGGTGGTGTAAGACACCCCCTAAGCATATTAAAAAATAATAATACAATTAAATATAGCTTTAAAAGTGCTTTTTAAACTATATTACATTAAAAAAAAAACGACAATTTCTGACCGGTTTTGCTGGCAAAAAAATTGTCAGTTAAGTGGTTAAGGTGCTCGTTACTGTATATCAGAGCACCTCTATTCAATGGAAGATGATAACTATGGCCGTAATTGAGAGAAGCCATAGTACTCACAGTCCCGCATTGAAAACACCTTCATGGAGTGCAAGAGGTTTACATAATATGTTTAAAAAGCAAATTTGTTTTTCAGGACCTTAAAAGAATCCCCCTTATATAATATGCCTATGGGTAACACACCTGGTGGAAGCGCAGGCAAAGTACTGGAAAGGCATTGGGTGAGACATGCGGCTCATTCTATTTTCTCCAGACTCCCTAGCTGTATCTACAGTATTATGATGAAGAAGTCGGTAAAGTGACAGATTCTGCATACTAAACTCTATGCTACGGGGCGATATTTTGCTTTGAAGTGTAAAATCAGGATGCAGTAACACTGTATAGAAGAATTAGACTTCTCTCTTGCTGACTGTCAGGAATAGATGATCCAGGGATAGGCTGCAGTAAAGTGTTAACCTTGAGACCTCCGCTTTTTGTATACATTCCTGTTTACAAATCAGTTATTCACGTTGTGAGAAGAGAGATTTTTTTCCGAAATTCCATTGGGTTCAGCTTTGCCCTTTGGTATAGATTTGTCACTTTGGAGAAGGATCGCTTATAAATCCATAACCCAGCTCAAATTGAGCTTTAAGATAAGGGACTATCCATTTGGGACCCTTTTATAGAGGCGAACATCGTCCCAAAAATCACTTTTGGTCGGAATATTGTCCACCATATCAAACCTAAGTGTTTGAACTTTTCAAGGAATATTGTTGATCACACTAATTCAAGAGTAACAATAGGAAATAACATCACAAAGGATTATAGTTTGAGCGGTATAACCGACCACACCGGATTTTATTAACAGTCAGATCATTTTGTAGATCCAATGCATGCCATTTTCTTGGCCCACCATAAATCAAAATACATCCGGGCAGCTCCCTTTGAGGACACCAATTCATTAAGTTATTAAGTTTTTAGACACCTTTTTAAACCCCTGAAGAAATCCGCCAGGACGAACCGCGTAGGGTTCGTCGATTGTTGTACACTGTCCTCTTGCTTCAAGTGTCCTCTTTTGAGCTCACACCGTTAGGTGAGGAGGTCACTTTGTTATACCATCTGAGCAATTTGATGTGTGTCCAATTGATCGTGTATTTTATACAAAACCTTGTAATAAAAATCTTTTTTAACCAACATTTCAGTACTAATTAATTGTATTTTTGTCGGGTGATTATCTTTCTGGTGAGTGGGTTTCTCTATAGGCCCCAATTGTGAAGGCAATAATTGGAATGGAATTCAAGAGAACCTGCGACCACGTGTTGCGAATTGAATATTATTCAATCAATTGATATGTTATAACGCACTCTGTTGTTTGGTTGTTTTTATTCATTTCTAAGTACCCGCCAACAGGGGGACTTTCAGTTGTGCTGCTCACTCTAAGTGCAGGAAAGGCATTTCTTTTCTTTTATATATATATATATATATATATATATATATATAAATAATAATTTTACAGATAGATCCACAGTTGTATGTACATGTGACTCTATCATATCTATTAACATGTATATACATGTGCCAGTATATCCGTAGTGTTTTAGTGTGATCAGTCTCAAACTATTGACTCCCAGTTACTCCAAGACGGCAAGAGTCCAGGGATGTAGCTAGGATGGTGCAGCAAGTGCCATGGCACATAGCACCGCAAGGCAGAGGATGCTTTTCGGCGGCACCTGCCAATTATCTGTTTGAATCATATTCACTTGTATCTAGTGTCTTCCTACTTGATCCCCGGCATCTCCTTGCATCCCTTATCTCCTCCCTGGCCGAATCACCCTGCCCTTCTGTCCCTAAGCACCTACAGTGACATCATTTATTTAAGGCACACATTTAAAAATACTATCATAGCTCGGATCTCCTCACCTCTTACATTGTAGTCATATACATTGTACATCGAGCTATTTGCTCCTGCAAAGGAAACCTAAGAATTCTAACTATATGAAAGCTACTGGTAATTTAGAAAAAAATAATGAGCATTGCAGCTGAGCAGATCTATGTAGTATGTGGCTCCAGCCTGGGATTGTATGTGTGGCTGCTCATTACATACAGTAGATCTGCCTAGTTGCAATGGTTTTGAACTGACAATTACAAGTAGCTTTATATAGTTAGAATTCACGTTTCCTATGCAGGGACAACTAGCTCCATGAGTAAGGTGTCTGACTGCCATGTTAAGCTGGGTACACACTAGAAAGATATTTGGTTGAGCAATAAACAATATATCTGTAGTGCATCGGTGGGTGTGTACACCAGAACAGCGTCGATCACAGGTATATTAGGCCGGCTCGGCAGCACAACACAACCAATACCAATATAGCTGCGTGTATGGCTGACCCATCTGCCAACGACAGGAACCACCGACAATGACATCACAGCCCAGTCTGGCCCAATGTATCAAGCGGTGGATTGGTAATTATGTATATGTACCAAATTAGCCACTCTGTCGGTGGATCCATTGGCATAGTGCTTAATCCGATTTACACTCCAGCCAAGGTCTACTGCCAGAGTTACAGAGATCTGAGGTTATTTTCACCATCCCGCAGAACTTTGGATAATGCTCTATCTACATTTAACAACTCTTCTCTATGGCACAATTCCAAAAACTTGGGTCCACAGATCTACCCACATACGGCCTTATGGGATAATGTGGACTGAAACAGCAAGTCTATGGAGCATCATCAACTTGCCGATCTTCCGCAGGATAATTACTCACCTCTATGCAGGTGAATACAGGTACAGCAACAATATGATACATCCCATGAATGGTTTTAGGGTATGCGGCCGGTTAGCATTCCGGCACTGGGGATGCCGGCAGTCAGGTTACTGATGCCGGAATCCCAACTCCACTCGAAATCCGGGCACCAGAACACTGAATGCTGACATCCCAAGGGTAAGTATCGGTCCTCCTGTTAGAGTTAGTACCTGGGGGTGGGGGTGCGATTGGACACTAGGGGGGAGGATTAGCAGTAGCCGCCACCACCCCAGAGTCTTAGCCCTAGTTACCACCTCCTGGGTTTTAGTACTAGCCGCCACCCCTACTATTTAGCCCTAGCCGCCACCCTAGACAGGTTAGTGTTAGGTTAGGGGGTAGGGGAGGGGTAAAATAATTACTCCATCCCTTGCCGGCATTCTCATGGTCGGTAATGTGACTGCCGGCATTCCAACCACGGGATCCCATATCACACCCAGTTTTAGAGATGCTTAAAACTATAAGACACTGGATTTAACTAATAATGGAACCCTAATAATACCGTGTCCCCAAAGGAACCTTAATAATGCCATGTCTCCAACGGAAATCTTACTTTCTTTGGCACACCTCCCGCATCGGGTTGCTACAATTTATTTGATTTGAATGGGAACTATTGAGGTTTTTTTTTGCTGTTGTGTAAGTGGGTAGTAGATATGGGTGATACTTCTGAGGATGAGTGGAGAGGAATGCTGAAGCCATGAAGGTTGGATTCCATCAGTTTCCAAGACAGATTCATCTAACTCTTCAGCTAAACGGAACTGAACTCAATCTTATACAGACGTTCAAAGAAGGAATGAGAGATTCCTCCATCTGTCCCTAGCGTAGGAGGATACATTCTTTCATCATATTGTATGTGGTCTTGCAGCATAATCAACCATTTTTGTTCAATGAAGTGATTCAGTACTTAAATGATGTGTTAGTAAAACCCTTTACATGTGATACCGGAATGTCCAGATCACACTATGCTGCATAATTACGACACAATACAACAAACATTGGGGGTCATTCCGAGTTGATCGTAGATGTGCTAAATTTAGCACAGCTACGATTATGTTCCCAGACATGCGGGGTGACGTCCAGCACAGGGCTAGTCCGCCCCGCATGTCAGGCCCCCCACCCCGCGCGCGCAGCGGCGATACTTTTGTACTTGTGGAGTAACTCATGGCCAGCGCAGCTCCTGCTTCTGGCCGGGAGTTGATCTTCGCTGCCCCTGGTCGCAGCGGCTGCATGTGACGTCATGCAGCCGCTTCGGCCTGCCCCCCCCCCCCCCCCCACAGTCCGGACACGCCTGTGTTGGCCGGACCGTGCCCCCATAACTGCGGCCAAATGCCGCCGTGCCGCCCCCTTCTGCCCAGCGACCACCTCTGTCTGTCAATCAGGCAGAGGCGATCACTAGGCGATGGCCTATGGCCATCCGGCATGCGCCGGCGCACTGCGGCACCAGCGCATGCGCAGTTTTGACCCTCGATCGCCGCAATAAACTACAGCGAGCGATCGGGGCGGAATGACCCCCATTAATTATTGCAAGAAAATGTATTTCCCATTTACACGTCACCTAAATTCTCTAGTGTGAGGCACAATATAGGCTAGAGATGTGCTACCACATTTTACATCAGTATACATAGACACAAGTCTGAGACTTATTACAGGTTGAGTATCCCATATCCAAATATTCCGAAATACGGAATATTCCGAAATACGGACTTTTTTGAGTGAGACTGAGATAGTGAAACCTTTGTTTTCTGATGGCTCAATGTACACAAAGTTAGTTTAATACTCAAAGTTATTAAAAATAAGAATTTACTTACCGATAATTCTATTTCTCGGAGTCCGTAGTGGATGCTGGGGTTCCTGAAAGGACCATGGGGAATAGCGGCTCCGCAGGAGACAGGGCACAAAAAAGTAAAGCTTTACTAGGTCAGGTGGTGTGCACTGGCTCCTCCCCCTATGACCCTCCTCCAGACTCCAGTTAGGTACTGTGCCCGGACGAGCATACACAATAAGGGAGGCATTTTGAATCCCGGGTAAGACTCATACCAGCCACACCAATCACACCGTACAACTTGTGATCTAAACCCAGTTAACAGTATGACAACAGAAAGGGCCTCTTAAAGATGGCTCCTTAACAATAACCCGAATTAGTTAACAATAACTATGTACAAGTATTGCAGATAATCCGCACTTGGGATGGGCGCCCAGCATCCACTACGGACTCCGAGAAATAGAATTATCGGTAAGTAAATTCTTATTTTCTCTATCGTCCTAAGTGGATGCTGGGGTTCCTGAAAGGACCATGGGGATTATACCAAAGCTCCCAAACGGGCGGGAGAGTGCGGATGACTCTGCAGCACCGAATGAGAGAACTCCAGGTCCTCCTTTGCCAGGGTATCAAATTTGTAAAATTTTACAAACGTGTTCTCCCCCGACCACGTAGCTGCTCGGCAGAGTTGTAATGCCGAGACCCCTCGGGCAGCCGCCCAAGATGAGCCCACCTTCCTTGTGGAGCGGGCTTTTACAGTTTTAGGCTGTGGCAGGCCTGCCACAGAATGTGCAAGTTGAATTGTGTTACAAATCCAACGAGCGATCGACTGCTTAGAAGCAGGTGCGCCCAACTTGTTGGGTGCATACAATATAAACAGCGAGTCAGATTTTCTGACTCCAGCCGTCCTTGCAATGTATATTTTTAAGGCTCTGACAACGTCCAACAACTTGGAGTCCTCCAAGTCGCTAGTGGCCGCAGGCACCACAATAGGTTGGTTCAGATGAAATGCTGATACCACTTTAGGGAGAAAATGCGGACGAGTCCGCAGTTCTGCCCTATCCGAATGGAAGATTAGATAAGGACTTTTATAAGATAAAGCCGCCAATTCAGATACTCTCCTGGCAGAGGCCAGGGCTAGTAACATAGTCACTTTCAATGTGAGATATTTCAAATCCACCTTTTTCAATGGTTCAAACCAATGGGATTTGAGGAAATCTAAAACTACATTTAGATCCCACGGTGCCACCGGAGGCACCACAGGAGGCTGTATATGCAGTACTCCCTTGACAAAAGTCTGGACCTCAGGGACAGAGGCCAATTCTTTTTGGAAGAATATTGACAGGGCCGAAATTTGAACCTTAATGGATCCCAATTTGAGACCCATAGATAATCCTGATTGCAGGAAATGTAGGAAACGACCCAGTTGGAATTCCTCCGTCGGAACCCTCCGATCCTCGCACCACGCTACATATTTTCGCCAAATGCGGTGATAATGTTTCACGGTGACTTCCTTCCGTGCCTTAATCAAGGTAGGAATGACTTCTTCTGGAATGCCTTTCCCTTTTAGGATCTGGCGTTCAACCGCCATGCCGTCAAACGCAGCCGCGGTAAGTCTTGAAAAAGACAGGGACCCTGCTGTAGCAGGTCCCTTCTCAGAGGTAGAGGCCACGGTTCGTCCGTGAGCATCTCTTGAAGTTCCGGATACCAAGTCCTTCTCGGCCAATCCGGAACCACTAGTATTGTTCTTACTCTTCTTTGCCGTATGATCTTCAATACCTTTGGTATGAGCGGCAGAGGAGGAAACACATACACTGACTGGTACACCCAAGGAGTTACCAGTGCGTCCACAGCTATTGCCTGTGGATCTCTTGACCTGGCGCAATATTTGTCCAGTTTCTTGTTGAGGCGAGACGCCATCATGTCTACAATTGGTCTTTCCCAACGGTCTATTAACATGTTGAAGACTTCTGGATGTAGACCCCACTCTCCCGGATGAAGATCGTGTCTGCTGAGGAAGTCTGCTTCCCAGTTGTCCACGCCCGGGATGAACACTGCTGACAGTGCTATCACGTGATTCTCCGCCCAGCGAAGAATCTTGGCAGCTTCTGCCATTGCACTCCTGCTTCTTGTGCCGCCCTGCCTGTTTACATGGGCGACCGCCGTGATGTTGTCCGACTGAATCAACACCGGCTTTCCTTGCAGGAGAAGTTCCGCCTGGCTTAGAGCATTGTAGATTGCTCTTAGTTCCAGAATGTTTATGTGAAGAGACTTTTCCAGACTCGTCCATACTCCCTGGAAGTTTCTTCCTTGTGTGACTGCTCCCCAGCCTCTCAGGCTGGCGTCCGTGGTCACCAGGATCCAATCCTGAATGCCGAATCTGCGGCCTTCTAATAGGTGAGCCTTCTGCAACCACCACAGAAGTGACACCCTTGTCTTTGGTGACAGGGTTATTCGCAGGTGCATCTGCAGATGCGACCCTGACCATTTGTCCAACAGATCCCTTTGGAATATTCTTGCATGGAATCTGCCGAATGGAATTGCTTCGTAAGAAGCCACCATTTTTCCCAGGACTCTTGTGCATTGATGTACTGACACTTTTCCTGGTTTTAGGAGGTTCCTGACCAGATCGGATAACTCCTTGGCTTTTTCCTCTGGAAGGAAAACCTTTTTCTGAACCGTGTCCAGAATCATTCCTAGGAACAGCAGACGAGTTGTCGGGATTAAATGGGATTTTGGAATATTCAGAATCCACCCGTGTTGTCTTAGCACCTCTTGAGATAGTGCTAAAGCTGTCTCCAGCTGTTCTCTGGACCTTGCCCTTATTAGGAGATCGTCCAAGTATGGGATAACTAATACGCCTTTTCTTCGAAGAAGAATCATCATCTCGGCCATTACCTTGGTAAAGACCCGAGGCGCCGTGGACAATCCGAACGGCAGCGTCTGAAACTGATAGTGACAGTTTTGAACAATGAACCTGAGGTACCCCTGGTGTGCGGGGTAAATCGGAACGTGTAGATACGCATCCTTGATGTCCAAGGATACCATAAAGTCCCCTTCTTCCAGGTTCGCTATCACTGCTCTGAGTGACTCCATCTTGAACTTGAACTTTTTTATGTAGAGGTTCAAGGACTTCAGATTTAGAATAGGCCTTACCGAGCCATCCGGCTTCGGTACCACAAATAGAGTGGAATAATACCCCTTTCCTTGTTGTAATAGGGGTACTTTGACTATCACCTGCTGAGCGTACAGCTTGTGAATGGCTTCCAACACCCTCTCCCTTTCGGAAGAGACGGTTGGTAAGGCAGACTTCAGGAAACGATGAGGAGGATCCGTCTCTAATTCCAACCTGTACCCCTGAGATATTATCTGCAGGATCCAGGGGTCTACCTGCGAGTGAGCCCACTGCGCGCTGTAATTTTTGAGACGGCCCCCCACTGTCCCCGAGTCCGCTTGAGAGGCCCCAGCGTCATGCTGAGGTTTTTGCAGGAGCCGGGGAGGGCTTCTGTTCCTGGGAAGGAGCTGCCTGTTGGTGTCTCTTCCCTCTTCCTCTGCCTCGTGGCAGGTACGACAAGCCCTTTGCTCTCTTATTTTTGTAGGAGCGAAAAGGCTGCGGTTGAAAGGTCGGTGCCTTTCTCTGTTGGGGAGTGACTTGAGGTAAAAAAGTGGATTTCCCGGCAGTAGCCGTGGCCACCAAGTCTGATAGACCAACTCCAAATAACTCCTCCCCTTTATACGGCAAAACCTCCATGTGACGTTTTGAATCCGCATCGCCTGTCCACTGTCGTGTCCATAAGGCTCTTCTGGCTGAAATGGACATAGCACTCACCCGAGATGCCAGTGTGCAAATATCCCTCTGTGCATCACGCATATAGATAAATGCATCCTTTATTTGTTCTAACGACAGTAAAACATTGTCCCTATCTAGGGTATCAATATTTTCAATCAGGGATTCTGACCAAACTACTCCAGCACTGCACATCCAGGCAGTTGCTATAGCTGGTCGTAGTATAACACCTGCATGTGTGTATATATTCTTTTGAATAACTTCCATCTTTCTATCTGATGGATCCTTAAGTGCGGCCGTCTCAGGAGAGGGTAACGCCACTTGTTTGGATAAGCGTGTGAGCGCCTTGTCCACCTTAGGGGGTGTTTCCCAGCGCGCCCTAACCTCTGGCGGGAAAGGGTATAATGCCAATAACTTTTTTGAAATTATCAACTTTTTATCAGGAGCAACCCACGCTTCATCACACACGTCATTTAATTCTTCTGATTCAGGAAAAACTGTTTGTAGTTTTTTCACACCATACATAATACCCTGTTTTACGGTATCTGTAGTATCAGCTAAATGTAACGTCTCCTTCATTGCCAAAATCATATAACATGTGGCCCTACTGGAAAATACGTTTGAATTTCTACCGTCGTCACTGGAATCAGTGCCCGTGTCTGGGTCTGTGTCGACCGACTGAGGCAAAGGGCGTTTTACAGCCCCTGACGGTGTTTGAGGCGCCTGGACAGGCATTAATTGATTGTCCGGCCGCCTCATGTCCTCAACTGACTGTTTAAGGGAAGATAAACCATCACGTAATTCCACAAATAAAGGCATCCATTCTGGTGTCGACCCCCTGGGGGGTGACATCTGCATATTTGGCAATTGCTCCGCCTCCACACCAATATCGTCCTCATACATGTCGACACCACGTACCGACACACACCGCAAACTCACAGGGAATGCTCTAATGAAGACAGGACCCACTAGCCCTTTTGGGGAGACAGAGGGAGAGTCTGCCAGCACACACCACAAAGCGCTATATATACAAGGGATATCCTTATATTAAGTGCTCCCTTATAGCTGCTTTAATATATATATATATAGCCATTAATGTGCCCCCCCTCTCTGTTTTACCCTGTTTCTGTAGTGCAGTGCAGGGGAGAGACCTGGGAGCCGTTCTGACCAGCGGAGCTGTGACAGAAAATGGCGCCGTGTGCTGAGGAGATAGGCCCCGCCCCTTTTTCGGCGGGTTCTTCTCCCGCTATTTTTCCAGTCAGGCAGGGGTTAAATATCTCCATATAGCCCCTATGGGCTATATGTGAGGTATTTTTAGCCTTGTATAAGGTTTATATTTGCCTCTCAGAGCGCCCCCCCCCAGCGCTCTGCACCCTCAGTGACTGCCCAGTGAAGTGTGCTGAGAGGAAAATGGCGCACAGCTGCAGTGCTGTGCGCTACCTTATGAAGACTGAGGAGTCTTCAGCCGCCGGTTTCCGGACCTCTTCACGCTTCAGCATCTGCAAGGGGGTCGGCGGCGCGGCTCCGGGACCGGACTCCACGGCTGGGCCTGTGTTCGATCCCTCTGGAGCTAATGGTGTCCAGTAGCCAAGCAGCAAATCCACTCTGCATGCAGGTGAGTTTACTACTTTCCCCCTAAGTCCCACGTTGCAGTGATCCTGTTGCCAGCAGGACTCACTGTAAAGAAAAAAACCTAAACTAAACTTTCTCTAAGCAGCTCTTTAGGAGAGCCACCTAGATTGCACCCTTCTCGTTCGGGCACAAAATCTAACTGGAGTCTGGAGGAGGGTCATAGGGGGAGGAGCCAGTGCACACCACCTGACCTAGTAAAGCTTTACTTTTTTGTGCCCTGTCTCCTGCGGAGCCGCTATTCCCCATGGTCCTTTCAGGAACCCCAGCATCCACTTAGGACGATAGAGAAAATATTGTATTAAATGACCTTCAGGCTGTGTGTATAAGGTGTATATGAAACATAAATGAATTGTGTGAATGTAGATACACTTTGTTTAATGCACAAAGTTATAAAAAATATTGGCTAAAATGACCTTCAGGCTGTGTGTATAAGGTGTATATGTAACATAAATGCATTCTGTGCTTAGATTTAGGTCCCATCACCATGATATCTCATTATGGTATGCAATTATTCCAAAATACGGAAAAATCCCATATCCAAAATTCCTCTGGTCCCAAGCATTTTGGATAAGGGATACTCAACCTGTACTTGAATGAGATTATACATAGGGCCTGGTTCATTGTTGGATGCAGCAGTAGCAGCGGCGATGGGCAGAATGGATTGTATTGTAGTGGTAAGAGTCTGCATTGGGGAAGACCAGAGTGGAGACAATTGCAATAATCAATGCAGGAGATAACGAAAGCACGGATTAGAGTTTTTGCAGCGTCTTGTGTTAGATAAGGGCATATTCTGAATGGTTTTTTTAGATGCATGTTAAGGACAGTTCAGAGTCAAGGATGACACCTAGGCAGCGAGCTTGTGGGGTAGGGTTGATTGTCGAGTTAACAACAGTGATAGAGATATCAGGTTGGTAACTACTATTGGTCGGTGGAAATATAATTAATTCTGTATTGGAAATATTAAGTTTGAGGTGGGGAGATGACATCCAAGAGGAAACAGCAGAAGAGCATTCAGTGACACAGACCAATACAGATGGTGACAAATCTGGGGAGGATAAGTAGATTTGGATATTATCTGCATACATGATACTGAAATCTGAAAGAGCTGATTAGTTTACCAAGAGATGTGGTATAGATAGAGAAAAGCAGAGGACCCAAGACTGAGCCTTGCGGTACTCCAGCTGAGAGAGGTAGCGAAGAGGAGGTGGATTCAGAGAAACGAACACTGAAAGAGCGATTGGATAGGTAGGATCATGAGAACCAAGAAAGGGCTGTGTCCTGGAGACCTAGGGATTGTAGTGTTTGTATGAGAAGAGAGTGGTCAACAGTGTCAGATGCAGCAGAGAGATCTAGAAGAATAAGTAGTGTGTAATGTCCTTTAGACTTCGCAGTGACCAGATCATTCACTACCTTAGTCAGTGCTGTCTGACAGAAGGGACGGTAGTTTGAGACAGAGAGGTAGGGTGAGAATGTTGTATGGGAGTAATCACTGCATGCTTGCCTGGTGATGGAAAGATACCAGTAGAGCAATTACAGAGTTTAGTAATGGTTGAGATAAGCACAGGAAACAGAGCTGTACCTCCAAGATTTTTCACGTGCTGCACCACTTCTCTGGAATTCCCTACCTCTCTCCCTCAGGCTCTCCACCTCTCTACAAAACTTCAAACGGGCTCTCAAGACCCACTTCTTCACCAAACCCAGCCAAATCTCATCCTAAACCTCTGTTCCACACTCTCTATGTACCCCATCTGTCTCACCCCTGTCTGTCTACCCCTCCCCTTTAGAATGTAAGCTCTCACGAGCAGGGCCCTCTTCCCTCATGTGCTTACCCTTTTCTTACTTTAATAATCTTCAACTGCACCAAATCCAGCAGTCTTCTGCCACCTGATACTTATTCCAATGTCATCTGCTGATGTAATTATGTTTATTTACCCTGTACTTGTCCTATATTGTAGTCAACTGTAAGTTGCTGTTTTCCTGGTTGATTATTTGTTTATGTACTCTTAATTGGGCGCTGCGGAACCCTTGTGGCGCCATATAAATAAAGGATAATAATAATAATAATCTGTAAGGCGACAGGATAAAGGGGAGAGGTACATGTAATGTTGACATTTAGGATAGTCACTTACCGGAACCCTGGAGGACCCAAGGTCTGACCCAGAAGTGACATTACCATAGAGACCCAGAAGATGCCGCAGGAGCTGCTGCAGCCATCAAGACAAGGTAAGTCACTGCAGGACCACCAGGATGAAATGTCGACATTCTAGCATATCAACATTTCATCACCATCTACATGATCAATGTCGACACAGTCAATGTTGGAATTTTGACTGTCGACATTTTATAGGCAACTGAACTGGCTAGGAGTAGAATGGACAAGTAAGGATGGTTACTATGGGT
The DNA here is from genome assembly GCF_028390025.1 of Pseudophryne corroboree. Lineage (NCBI taxonomy): Eukaryota > Metazoa > Chordata > Amphibia > Anura > Myobatrachidae > Pseudophryne > Pseudophryne corroboree. The sequence goes on from NC_086454.1 coordinate 52,323,280, forward strand.
CTGATACAGATATGTATGCAATGCTGATATTTATTAGCGATTATCGGCAGTCAGGGACTGTTTGGGGGCGGTTGGCAGTCATGGATTGTTTGGAGGCGATTGGTAGTCAGGGACTGTTTGAGGGAGATTGTCAATCTCCCCCAAACAGTCCCTGACTGTCAATCTCCCCCAAACAGTCCATGATTGCCAGTCAGGGACTGTTTGGGGGAGATTGGCAGTCAGGGACTGTTTGGGGCAGTTGGCAGTCATGGACTGTTTGGGGGAGATTGGCAGTCATGGACTGTTTGGGGGAGATTGGCAGTCATGGACTGTTTGGGGGAGATTGACAGTCAGGGACTGTTTGGGGGAGATTGGCAGTCATGGACTGTTTGGGGGCGGTTGGCAGTCATGGACTGTTTGGGGGAGATTGGCAGTCAGGGACTGTTTGGGGGAGGTTGGCAGTCATGGACTGTTTGGGGGAGATTGGCAGTCATGGACTGTTTGGGGGAGGTTGGCAGTCATGGACTGTTTGGGGCGGTTAGCAGTCATGGACTGTTTGGGGGAGATTGGCAGTCATGGACTGTTTGGGGGAAATTGGCAGTCATGGATTGTTTGGGGCGGTTGGCAGTCATGGACTGTTTGGGGGAGAGTGGCAATCAGGGACTGTTTGGGGGAAATTGGTAGTCATGGACTGTTTGGGGGAGATTGGCAGTCAGGGACTGTTTGGGGCAGCTGGCAGTCAGGGACTGTTTGGGGGCGGATGCCAGTCAGGGACTGTTTGGGAGAGATTGGCAGTCATGGACTGTTTGGGGGAGATTGGCTGTCATGGACTGTTTGGGGAAGACTGGCAATCAGGGACTGTTTGGGGGAGATTGACAGTCATTGACTGTTTGGGGGCGGTTGCCAGTCAGGGACTGTTTGGGGGAGATTGGCAATCAGGGACTGTTTGGGGGAGATTGACAGTCATGGATTGTTTGGGGGGGGGTTGCCAGTCAGGGACTGTTTGGGGCAGTTGGCAGTCAGGAACTGTTTGGGGCGGTTAACAGTCATGGACTCTTTGGGGTGGTTGGCAGTCAGGGACTGTTTGGGGGCAGTTGGCAGTCAGGGACTGTTTGGGGCGGTTGGCGGTCAGGGACCCTTTGGGGTGGTTGGCAGTCAGGGACTGTTTGGGGGCGGTTAGCAGTCAGGAACTGTTTGGGGGGTGGTTCTGGGGAGTGGCAGAAAATTTGTAGATGTATCCTGACTATTTTCTGGGCATGTCTCTGCCTATATCTGCATTCTTGTATGCAGGAAACATGATTCCAGTGTCTCAGTTCTGCGTGATCACTCAGATTATCAGAGGATGTATTAGCGTACATATCTGAATCAGGCCCATAGGGCCATATGTCACCCTGTCTAACAGAGAGTTGCCGGGGCTGTAGTGTCATAGGAGAACACACAATATACATCTACAAGGCAAGTGCCTTAACAGGTTCTTAAACTATCACAAGAAAACTAGAAAGTGCCTCAAAGTGCCCAACACAGTTCTAAAAACATATATGGAAAGTTCCCATGCTTATTTTTGATAGCAAAAGGTATTACTTTGTGGTGTGAGTGTGAACATTCCGTTATGCACAATTTCTTTGTAGAAATGTGTCAAACTCAAAACAGTTATAAAAATAAGTGTAATGTAATTATTATAACCAGTTATTTATATAGCGCACACATATTCCAGAGCGCTTTACAAAGAATATTTGGCCATTTATATCAGTGGGGCTTACAATCTATATTCCCTATATATTACCACATACACCCTAGCTTTCATTTTTGTTGGGAGCCTATAAACCTGCCATTATATTTTATGAGTGTGTGAGGACCCTGGAGTACCCAGGGGAAACCCACACAAGCCATACCTCCCAACTTTGTCTGGCCCGGACGAGGAACATTTGCACGTCATTAGTGCACGGATGAAATTAGGGGGCGTGGTACTGTGGTTCTCACGGGAGATGCAGATGTCGCGAGCCACGTCCCCATTTTCATCACTGTGGAGGCATGCCCAGCACTCTGGGAGCTGCTGGCTACGCCCCCAGTCCCTCCCTCCTGTGAATCATACTTGCCTGCCTTGAAAACCTCTTCAGGAGATGCCCAGAGAGGAAAGGCAGGAGGGCGGCGATGGGTGTGGGGCCGGACTAATTGTTTCATTAGGCTCCACCCACTCACTGGAAAATTGCCATGATTGGAGTGTATTTGCATAGGGGTGGGGCTAAATTACACAAATAGCATAGAATCACATCATTAGGCCCCGCCCCCTCTGCCGAGACCGCTGTTTTAGTGTAATTATCTCACCACTCTGCCCACTCTTCTGGGGCTGTGGGGGACTAATTGAAAAACTGTGTGTCACCCGCAGGATCCCGGAGAGTAGGCAAGTATCTGTGAATAGATGCCATGCATCATCTATTCACCGCTGAGCGAGCCTCCCAACTCCCCCCCCCCCCCCCTTCCTCCTCGGGACACTGCGGCCCGTGGGTGGAACAGCGGGACAGTGTCCGAAAAACAGGACTGTCCCACAAAAAAATCGGGACAGTCGGGAGACACAGTATGTGCACGCACAGGGAGACTATACAATCTCCACACAGTTAGGCCCCATTCATACTAGCCAGTGCCGTTACTAGGTATTTTAGCGCTGTGTGCAAGAAACGGCATTGGCATCCCCCCCTATGCAAGATAGGAGCAGTGCACGACGCAGGCGCGCAAAAAATATATAGGGGTGTGGCTTAATGGGGAAGGGGCGTGACCACAAAATAATACCAATTCATACTACGGTGCATAGTAGTCTCCATTATTCAAATTACGCTGCACAATAGCGCCACTACACCAGGTAGAGCCCCTTTTTACACATTACGGCAGACAGCGTCCCCCTTTTTACACATTACGGCAGACAGCGTCCCCCTTTTTACACATTACGGCAGACAGCGTCAACTTTTTTACACATTACGGCAAACTGCATTCCTTTTTACACATTACGGAAGATAGCGTCCCCCTTTTTACACATTGCGGCAGTCACGAGAGAGAGAGAGAGAGAGGAAGGGAGAGAGAGAGAAAGGGAGAGAGAGAGGAAGGGAGAGAGAGAGAAAGGGAGAGAGAGATACTTACCATCTCTCCCCACTGGCAGTCAGGCTCCCCGTGCAGGCAGATGATCACAGATCCCGGGCAGAGGAGAAGGAGGAGGAGGGAGGGGGACTGGAGCCGCAGCAGCGCTATGTCATTGGTAGTAGCGCCGCTGCAGCAGCCCCCTCTTCTTCCTCATTGGCTGCCCGAAGCTGAGAATGCTGGGATGAGGGAACCGCATCCCAGCATTCACAGCAGCGCCGGGCAGCCAATACAGAAGGAGAGAGGACTGCTGCAGTGGCGCTACTACCAATGACATAGCGCTGCTGCGGCTCCAGTCCCCCTCCCTCTTCCTCCTTCCCTGCCTCCGGCGCAGCTGCTGCTCTCCTTCCAGTGCGGCGCACGGCACACAACAGACGGCTTGTAATGAGTCAGTTTGACTCATTACAAGCCGCTGGCCGTGCGCCCTCAGAGTAACTGCGCTGTGTGCCAGGCACACAGGTAGTTACGGCGCTGATACTAGCTGCCACGGACCGGCACGGCAAATTCCCGGAAGGCTTTTTGCCATGCCGGGATTGTAATGAATACATAAGCCCATTGGGTCCTTTCACACGGACGCAGCCCGGTCGCTGTATTGCAGCCGGAAATATCCACTGAATAGGATGGCTGCCGGGCTGTGCTGTCCCTGAAGGCAGTGGAGTATGTGTGTGAGAATGGCCTCTTACACACACACACACACACGCACACGCACACGCACACGCACTGCCGGACGGCAAAAAAAAGGACTATTGTCCAGCTTTTTGCCATCCGGTCAAAACTGGCGTGTGTGAAATAGCCGTTAGGGCTCTAGTGGGAATCGAACCCATGACCTCAGTGATGCCAAAATCTATTTCTTTTTATATACTCCAGTACCTTAAACAATCCCTACTACTCCGTTTAAGTGGCATAGTAACCAGAAGTTCAATCCAAGAGACTCACATTCTGCACAAAGGTTCTAAGAGTGCATAATAGGCAGAGGCGTAACTAAGGCAGGCCCAGCAGAGGGGAGCGCCGATGGCGGCCAGGGCATCATGCCCACCCGCCCCCGTCCCGCTGCAATGTGAGGGGAGGAGAGCGCAGCGTCTCTCCTGCCCCTCAATGTGCTCACTGTGTGTGTCTGTCTGGTCTCTGGCGGCGTTAGCCAATCAGAGCTTGTGGACCGGCTCCTGATTGGCTGCTGGTCCGCGAGCTCTGACTGGCTAACGAACCGGCGCCACATTTAAGATATCCGCTGCCCTCTGCTATGTGAGGGGAGCTGCACTCTCCTCCCCTCACATAGCAGAGGGCAGCGGTGACGGCTGGGATCCTGACTGAAGTAAGCGGCGGGGGGGGGGGGAGGGGGGAGGGGGTATCTGGCACCGTGGGGCATTGTAACTGGCACTGTGGGGCATTGTATCTGGCACTGTGGGGCATTGTAACTGGCACTGTGGGGCATTGTACTGGCACTGTGGGGCACTGTGGGGTATTGTATCTGGCACTGTGGGGCACTGTATCTGGCACTGTGGATCTGACACTGTGGGGCAATATGTATCTGGCACTGTGGGGCAATGTATATCTGGCACTGTGGGGCACTGTGTGTCTGGCACTGTGGGGCACTGTATCTGGCACTGTGGATCTGACACTGTAGGGCAATATGTATCTGGCACTGTGGGGCAATGTGTATCTGGCACTGTGGGGCACTGTGTATCTGGCACTGTGGGGCACTGTGTATATGGCAATGTGGGGCATTGTATCTGGAACTGTGGGGCACTGTATCTGGCACTGTGGGGCATTGTATCTGGCACTGTGGGGCATTTTATCTGGCACTGTGGGATAATATGTATCTGGCACTGTGGGGCACTGTATCTGTCACTGTGGGGCAATATGTATCTGACACTGTGGGGCACTGTATCTGGCACTGTGGATCTGACACTGTGGGGCACTTTGTATCTGGCACTGTGGGGCACTGTGTATCTGGCACTGTGGGGCAATTGTGTATCTGGCACTGTGTAAAAAGGGGACTCTGCATGCGTACTGTGCAAAAATTGAATGAAGGTGTGCTGAGAGACGACACAAGGGGTAGGTGATAGTGTGCTGAGAGGCAACACAGGGGTGATAGTCATGTTGGCACACCCCATTTTCAGTGGCCACATCCCTTCTGGTGCATGGCCACGCCCTTTTTTGGTGCGCATGCACATACTTCTTTTTGTGGGTGTTTTGGTTTTTTTGGGATGGGGGGGGGGGGGCGGGGCGCCACTCTTCATCTTGCCCTGGGCTCCGAAAACCCTAGTTACGCCTCTGATAATAGGTTTGGCTGAAAACACTTTTTTACTTTGATTCCAACAAGTCAAATTACACTTCTGTGCTCTGGGAGGCTCTAAACCTAAAGCAACCAGCTACAACCTTGCATCCAATTGCATACCTCCCAACATGACCCTCTCCAGGAGGGACAGAATGCTCTGCTTCTGGACTTCCTTCTTACTGTATGATTGCCATCACCTGTGCTGAAACACCTTTCTTACCCATTCACCTGTTCAACACAGGTGGCGGCAATCATAAATTAAGAGAAAAATTCAGAAGCAGAGCATTGTGTCCCTCCTGGAGAGGGTTATGTTGGTAGGTATGCAATTGTACCTGTACACTCATTTTGCTCAGTAATATCCAGCTTTGACCACTTTTCAATCTAAAACACACAGCAAACCCCTCACTAAAGATAGTTCATATAACATCAACCCTCAAAGTGCAAGTATTGTTCAACTATATGTAAATGAGTTTTAGCAAGCCTGTACACCTTTGCATTATGGGGGTTATTCAGGTTTGTTAGAAAACCAAAAAAAATCTAAATCTCTCTGCACATGTTACATCTCCCCCACCTGCAGTGCAACATGGTTTTGCCCAATTGCTGACTTTTTTGGTTTGCTAACAAACATGAATAAGGCCCTATGATCTGCCACATGTATGCAGGTACGGCAAAACCGCCACAGTTAGAAAAATAATTTCTCTAAATACTCACAGAGTTTGTTCACTATATTTGCAGATCTCAGAGTCTTAAAATAGTGAGCGCTACATTTTCTCCTATTTAGAGTTCCCCTCCCAGTATGTTACAATTAGTATAGAGTTTGCTGCCCTCTGCTGGCAATACTGAAGAATTAGCAAAATTCTGAGGCCATATTATACCACTTTCAGACAGAAAGGTCTGAAAGTCCCGGCAATTACCCAACTTTTCAATGCCGGGTCATTTTGCCGGGACCTATCTGACCCCCCTTTCACACAGACATGCAAATTACCGGGTCGATAATTTCGACCCGGAAATTTGCAGATCAACACGGGTATTTTGTCTGTGTGTGAAAGGTTCAACCCGTGTCGAAATTCCCGTGTCTCCGACCCTGGTAAATGCATCACAATTTAAAAAGACATAGGCAAATTTGGGGGGGGGGGGGGGGAGGAGGTTCTAATATTATTTTTACTAAAGCAATAGCCGCAGAGCCGGCCTTAGGCATAGGCAAACTAGGCAATTGCCTAGGGCATCTGGTATGCCTAGGGGCTCAAGCAGCTTCTGCTGATTAAAATGATATGCGGCATGCCTATATTCTGTGTGCAGCATTTTGTATGCAGATACAGCCACAGTCGCACACAATATATAGGCATGCTGCATATCATTTTAATCAGCAGAAGCAGCTTGTGCATCCTAGCCACATAGCAATGCAAATAAGATGCATTTTCATAAAAAATAGGCACCCGACGTTAGCAGAGCTGCCAGTTGACTCACGCCAGGAACTATATGTGTCATTATTTGTATAAGGGCATTAATAATGTGTAACATGTGTAAGGGGTACTATGTGTGTCATTAGGTGTATAAGGGCACCAATAATGTGCGGCATGTGTGTAAGTGACATTATGTGTATAAGGGCATTAACAATGTGCGGCATATATGTAAGGGAAATTATTATGTGTATAAGGGCATTAATAAGGGTTGGCATAATGTGTAAGGCGCACTATGTTTATAAGGACATTAATAATGTGTGTCATATGTGTAAGGGGCATTATTGTGTGGTATTATATGTATAAATGCATTACCAATGTGTGGCATTATGTGTATAAGGTGCTCTACTGTGTGGCGTAACGTATAGAAAGGGCACTACTGTGTGGTCTAATGTGAATAAAGAGCAATATGGTGTGGTGTAATGTGAATAAGGAGCAATATGGTGTGGTGTAATGAGAATAAAGAGCAATATGGTGTGGTGTAATGCGAATAAAGAGCAATTCAGTATGAGGTTATGTGAATGAGGGGTACTACTGTGAGAATTAACGTATATAAGGTAAATTGGTACTACTGTGTGATGTAATGTGAATAAGGGACACTATCGTATGATAAATTGTGAATAAAGTTGCACTACTGTGAGGCATAATTTGAATTGGGGGTACTATTGTGTGGCCATGCCCCTTGCCAGCAAAACACAAACCTTTTTGGTCTGTGCGCCGAATGTGCACATTGTTCTTATTTAAATTACAGGGAGTAGGAAAACAAAAAATGGACTGCTATGGGTGGGGGGTGATGGTGCTGGGAAAGGGGTGCAGGGTCAGAGGCGGAACTAGCGGTGGTGCTAGGGGGCACCAGCCAAAATCTTGCCTAGGGCATCATATTGGTTAGGGCCGGCTCTGAATAGCCGCAGCATGAAGTATAGGGTACTAAATGGAGCTGCTGAAACCAGCAGCAGCTTCTCCTATCACGTCTGTGGTGTGCGTGGATCTAAGCAATCAATCAGTGCATCAGACCATAGAGGCCAGAGAGCAGCTGCCAGCAAGAAGAGACAGACATCTTACCATGAGGTGTGAGAATGTATGTTGAGAAAGCTCAGTACTGTCTTCTACTGGTTACGTCATGTATTGTATTCACTATGATATGTTTAACCTTTTCCTGAACATTGATGTTATTTATATGAGATAAATATGTTTGATTCATAAAGTTTGTTTTTCAAACGATCTCCCTTACAGACACTGGCGTGCGCAGCACATTTTATTAGGGGGTGCACCATCGGAGGGGTGTGTCTAGCACCGCCTTATGGGTGTGATTAGCACCATCTATTGATGGTCAACGCATATAAAATATCCACCTTTGTACCAATCCTAATAAAGCAGATACATTGTCAGATGTTGTGGTGTGCACCAAACAAACACCCCTGATGGCACTCACTGCAATTACACTGCTCCTCCTCAGCCTGGTCTGGCTCCCCCTCTCTTTCCCCTGCAAGATGCAGCAGCTTACTTACAAGTCAGTCACTCACTGACACTGACAGTCACAGACTAGTTACTGTTGCTGCTGGAAAAACAAAAACAAGTGACGTGTCAATGCTGCTGCCAACCGCCTGCCAGTATTGAATTTGTCTTCCTAAGAGGAACGCTGGCTGCATGCTGCTCCTCATCAGTGGCTGGTGTTGGCATAGCGTAGAAGGAGAGAGGAGAGCGTGTGACGGGTAGGCGTGCGAGCAGCATGACGTAATCACATCACATCACACTGTTTTTGTACATGGTGGTGGAGCTGGGAATTTGAAAGACGGTGGCAGTGGCACCCATGATTAACCTAGGCGTCTGGTCAGTAATGCAGTCCTGCAGGGTGCAGCGCAGAGGGGACAGTAATCAGCCTGCTCAGCAATCTCTGCATCAGGCATGTGAGATCGGGGTGCCAGACATTAGGGGGTGCCTGTGCGCACCAGGCACCCCCCCTGCGCACACCTATGCTTACAGACCAGCTATAACATTCAACTCATTCTTTTTATGTGCTCAAGCATTGGGAAATCCCCCTTTAGAAATCCTGCCTTTACCGCTGAAAGGCACTAATGACCAGCAAAAAGCCAATAAAGTGACTACAGCAACAAACCACTACTAAAAGTGCGTCATAACATTTGCAAACACTAATAAAAATGGCATATACTAGTTTGCAAGTTGTTAAATATTGCATAAAAAAAAGAAGTAAAAAAAGAAGTACACTTTACTCGGTTATGCAACAAGGTAATCTTTTCTTTACATCCTTTAGGTTGCGCAATACCTTAATTAGCAATGTGCAGATAATCATGGCCAGGCATGCCATCTCTACATACAGACATAGACCCCACACTTCAGTTAGTCAAGCTTGTCAGTCAGGGCTTCTATTTTGGGATCAAAGATCTAGGTGTTGAAATATTATCAATGGACATGAAAGAACCAAACATCTACAGTACAGATGCAAGAGATGTCGGTCCCATAGGAAACGTATCTAAAGAATAACGGTTCACTTTTAAGATGTAAAGTAGTTTTTCTTTGGTCCTCTGTGTAGAGTAGAAAATATAAAAATATGATGGCGCAAACACAGATCGTAGATCGTGTTCAGAAAGATTGCTGGACCTGGGGACCATGATCCTGGTGCAGATTTACACGCGAAACAATAATGATTACGGTGGTCATTCCGAGTTGATCGCTAGCTGCATTCATTCGCTGTGCAGCGATGAGGCAAAAAACTGGCACTTCTGCGCATGCGGCGCAATGCGCACGCGCGACGTACTATTACAACGAACAATGTAGTGTCACACAAGGTCTAGCGAAGCTTTTCAGTCGCACTGCTGGCCGCAGAGTGATTGACATGAAGTGGGCGTTCTGGGTGTCAACTGACCATTTTCAGGGAGTGTTCGAAAAAACGCAGGCGTGCCAGGAAAAACGCAGGCGTGGCTGGGTGAACGCAGGGCGTGTTTGTGACGTCAAAACAGGAACTGAACAGTCTGAAGTCATCGCAAGCGCTGAGTAGGTCTTGAGCTACTCTAAAACTGCACAAAAAAACTTTGCCGCCGCTCTGCGATCCTTTCGTTCGCACTTCTGCTAAGCTAAAATACACTCCCGGTGGGCGGCGGCATAGCGTTTGCATGGCTGCTAAAAACTGCTAGCGAGCGAACAACTCGGAATGACCACCTACGTCCGCACGTGTTCACAGACTATAAAGTTGTACTAGCGCTGATGGAGCAAAAAAGTAAATTAAATAAATTAAAAATAAATATCACCTATAGTACAAAGAGCAGCTAAAAACTCTAGGGATGACCAATACCGCCCCCAAAAGAGACACAGAGGTGTATTGGTTCTAATCATATATTAAAAAAATGTGGTTGCCTAGGCAATCTATTTGTTTAAAAGTTTAATTCTCAACTCACGTGGAATAGATATATTCTGCGTAATGACTAGTAAATATGCTTGGCAAATGACCAAAGAGCACTAGGTACAGTAGTTTTCTCAAGAATGTTTTTTTAATATGCGGTACAACACATGAAAATAATGATAAAAGCTATATATATAAAAAAATAGTAAATAAAAACAGTATAATAGAATGGAAAGGAGCTGAGCTTGACAAAGAGCCCTGAGCGTCTTGAAACGCGTTGGAATTGAACCCTGAGGACGCAATGACTCTCTGCCTTGGACTGCTGATCTTACCCAGTATTGCCTTGGAGCCCATGCAGTGTAATTATCTGGATATAGGGGATTATTCAGGTTTGTTATCAAACCAAAAATGCACGCTAATAGGCAAAAAACATGCTGCACTGCAGGTGGGGCAGATGTAACATGTGCAGAGAAATTAAGATTTGGGTGGGTTATATTGTTTCTGTGTGTGGTAAATAGTATCTGCTTTTTAAATTTCAGTTTGAATACATCCCAAGCACTCCAGGTTTTAAGGCTATCCCTGGTTGAGCACAGATGTATAAATAAAATTGACTGAAGCACTAATTAAGTCACCTGAGCATAGCTTGGTTATCCTTAAAGCCGGGACAGTTAAGGTGCCTTGAGGGGCGAGTTTGGGATCTATACTAATATTATAAGAACGTTGTGGTTGTCTTCTTGTTCCAAGTTAGCGCAAACGCTACAGAACAGATTTTCATCTTGAGTCATCAACTTAAAGCTGAGCAATAACGAAACCAAAATTTATTGGCACCATCAATGCAAGAGATAGGAAAATGTCTACCCCCCCCTCCCCCCCACCCCCCGTAAACATACTGACTTGGGAAAAACATCGGGTGTGGATCGGTGGGTTGACAGTAACTAGGTTGACAGTCATCAGGTCGACCACTAATGGTCGACAGTGACGAGGTTGACACCTGAAATAGGTCGACACGGTCATTAGGTTGACATGACGACATGGAAAAAGGTTGACATTACTTTAAAAAAAAATAAAAAAATGATGTTGTTTTCTTCGTAAAGTGACCGGGAACCCCAATTAGTGCACCGTGTCCCCTCGCATGGCGACTTCAGGCAAGGTGTTTCACGCAGGTTACTATTCCCAATCGTAATCCACGTGGATTGTAAACTATAAAAAAGTACAAAAAATGAAAACAAAATGTGAAAAACTCATGTCGACCTTTTCATGTGTCAACATTTGCCATGTCGACCTAGTGACCATGTCGACCAGTAGTGGTCGATCTAATGACTGTCGGCCAAAGTGTTGTGGACGTAAAGATCGGACACCAAAAACACCAGTGAAGGCAAAGAAAGCAAGACTAGCCAGAGGATCTGAAAACCAGCAAGAAAGAGAATAAAGGCTTTAGGGGGTAATTCAGAGTCGATCGCAGCAGCAAATTTGTTAGCAGTTGGGCAAAACCATGGGGGTCATTCCGAATTGTTTGCTCATTATTTTTTTCTCGCAACGGAGCGATTATTCGCTAATGCGCATGCACAATGTCCGCAGTGCGACTGCGCCAAGTAAATTTGCTATGCAGTTAGGTATTTTACTCACGGCATTACGAGTTTTTTTCTTCGTTCTGGTGATCGTAATGTGATTGACAGGAAGTGGGTGTTTCTGGGCGGAAACTGGCCGTTTTATGGGAGTGTGTGAAAAAACGCTACAGTTTCTGGGAAAAACGCAGGAGTGGCTGGAGAAACGGAGGAGTGTCTGGGCGAACGCTGGGTGTGTTTGTGACGTCAAACCAGGAACGAAACTGACTGAACTGATCGCACTGGAAGAGTAAGTCTCGAGCTACTCAGAAACTGCACAGAGAAGTCTTCTCGCAATATTGAGAATCTTTTGTTCGCAATTTTGCTAAGCTAAGATTCACTCCCAGTAGGCGGCGGCTTAGCGTGTGCAAAGCTGCTAAAAGCAGCTTGCGGGCGAACAACTCGGAATGAGGGCCCATGTGCACTGCAGGGGTGGCAGATATAACATGTGCAGAGAGTTAGATTTGGGTGAGTTATTTTGTTTCTGTGCAGGGTAAATACTGGCTGCTTTATTTTTACACTGCGATTTAGATTTCAGTTTGAACACACCCCACCCAAATCTAACTCTCTCTGCACATGTTACATCTGCCCCACCTGCAGTGCACATGGGGGGTCATTCCGAGTTGATCGCTAGATAAAAATGTTCGCAGCGCAGCGTTTAAATGAAAAAGTGGCACTTCTGCGAATGCGGCGCAATGCGCACGCGCGATGTACTTTCACAACAGCCGACATAGGTTTACACAAGATCTAGCGAGGATTTTCATTTGCAATGTCCGCCACAGAGTGATTGACAGGAAGGGGGCGTTTCTGGGTGTGAATTGACCGTTTTCAGGGAGTGTATGGAAAAACGCAGGCGTGCCAGGAAAAACGCAGGCGTGGCTGGGAGAATGCAGGGCGTGTTTGTGACGTCAAATCCAGAACTGAACAGTCTGAAGTGATTGCAAGCGCTGAGTAGGTCTGAAGCTACTCTGAAACTGCATAATATTTTTTTTGTAGCCGCTCTGTGATCCTTTCGTTCGCACTTCTGCTAAGCTAAAATATACTCCCAGTGGGAGGCAGCATAGCGTTTGCACGGCTGCTAAAAACTGCTAGCGAGCGATCAACTCGGAATGACCACCTTGGTTTTGCACAACTGCTAACAAATTTGCTGCTGTAATCAACTCTGACTTAGGCCTTTAATTCGCAACATTCTCTGCCCAGTAATGAAATGAAATGAAAGAAGAGCAAGAAATTCATCTACTTTAAGGTCGTGAGGATCAAGTTCTGATAAGATCTTCAGAATTAGGGATTGCACAGCAGGAACGATTAGCCTTGGATAATGTCACAGGGAATGTCGTTTTTCGCACTGGAGCCTAAAAAAGGATAGTGGTTTCACCCATAGACAGTGGTTTCACTCATTGATTATGCCAATCAGGCACAACCACCACTGACGACCTTACAATCGCTACTAAACGAGAAGCTTCCACTATCTAAAGATTTTCTTTGTGTGAACTGAGCATACAATGCTCACGTATCGAATCCAAGGGCAAATATACCGTCTTATAGGGTCTCTGTAACCGGCAATTAATGATACTTCCAAATTCCTTCAAATATACTTCACTGCAGATTTTTTACAAAAGGCTCAAACAAGAGTGTGCCATATTCCAAACTTAAATTCTCTTATAGTATCAAAGCTGCAAAGAATACTTCATGAAGAAACCCTTACATAGAGTTTAAAACTGCCCTTTATTATGTTACTTCATCAAAAGTCGTAAGAAACAAGGGGGGTAATTCCAAGTTGATCGCAGCAGGAAATTTTTTAGCAGTTGGACAAAACCATGTGCACTGCAGGGGAGGCAGATATAACATTTGCAGAGAGAGTTAGATTTGGGTGGGTTATTTTATTTCTGTGCAGGGTAAATACTGGCTGCTTTATTTTTACACTGCAAATTAGATTGCAGATTGAACACACCACACCCAAATCTAACTCTCTCTGCACATGTTATATCTGCCTCCCCTGCAGTGCACATGGTTTTGCCCAATTGCTAACAGAATTCCTGCTGCGATCAACTTGGAAATTACCCCCAATGTCAGAATAATGGACATAGGGCCAGATGCATCATCGCTTGGAAAGTGATAAACTGGAGAGTGAAAAAGTACCAGCCAATCAGCTCCTAACTGCCATTTTTCAAACACAGTCTGTGACATGGTAGTTAGGAGCTGATTGGCTGGTGCTTTTTCACTGTCCATTTTATCACTTTCCAAGCGATGATGCATCTAGCCCAAAGTCACATTTGTTTTCTTAGGAGACTTCAGACAGGCGCGGCCAGTGATCACAAGAGGCACCACAGCGGATGAGGTGAATACTTGTGTGAATCAGAATCAGCGTTATTGGCCAGGTGTACCCATGTACACTAGGATTTTTTTTGCGGTACAGTACAGTGCATTGCCAAGCAGCAACATGAAGCGGGAATACATAGCATAAGAAGGGTGAAAAATATAGCATACATTACAAACATTACACGTATGAGTTCATACTGCACATTGCAACTGTACAATAGACTCGGCATATTAGACATATTATACATGTAAGACTAAAAACGAAGGCTGCTTGGCAGAGCAGCACCGAGGCAGCCATCAGTGGCGCCAACTAGAACTCAAACAATGCACATAGGGGGTCATTCTGACCCGATCGCACGCATGCCAGATGGCCGAAGGCCGTCGTTACCTAGCGATTGCCTCTGCCTGATTGACAGGCAGAGGCGTTCGGTGGGCGGGAGGAGGCGGCACAGCGGCGTTTAGCAGCCGTTTTCAGGGCGTGGTCCCGCCAACGCAGGCGCAGTCGGGCCGTATGGGGGGTGGGCCGCAGCGGCTGCGTGATGTCACACGCAGCCGCTGCGACCCGGGGCAGCGACGAGTAACTCCCGGCCAGCCACAGCAGCAGCGCTGGCTGGGAGTTACTCTTAAAGTACAAAAGCATCGCCGCTGTGCGATGCTTTTGTACTTGTGCGGGGGGAGGGGAGCCGGACTGACATGCGGGGCGGACTAGCCATGTCCGTATGTCGGAATGACTCTCCATAATACAAAAGATAACACAAAATGGGGAGATTGCAGAGTCCTAAAGTTTAGAGTAGGGTTCCAACAAAACCATCAGGTCCATGTATTTTTCATCCCATCCACAAGCGCACCAGATAAGGCAGCCATGTTGGGCACACTATGAAGGTTACACTGTGGGAGATGAGCCATACAAGGACCAAATGCATGTGTAACAGGAAAAATTGATGTGAATGTGGTTACAGGAGTAGGTGTTGATGGCGGTGTTCGTATCTGAATTCTTCACCCGGGATCACTTCTTAATCCGGATCAGCTGCTGGTAACCTAGGCAGAGGAACAAGGAACCCCAAACCCAGCGGACCCAAAAGACAGGTCACCACACGTTAGGACGGTGACAAAGAATTTATTATACTGGATCAGGAAGAGTGGTCACCGTTATTGCTCTCAACTTTGTATTAAAAAGGAATAATACCGTTCACAATTTCAGCATAAGGAATACAATCCGTACATATATCAGTACATAGATAACATCAATCTGGAGAAATTAACATTTAAATGACATTTTCCGACATTTATCCCCGGTGACTCTATAAGGTCTCTGTTACTCAGGTTTTGCTCTGACTAAAACTAGTGTGGTTAGTCTTGGAATCGTATCCAGTCATTAATTAATCCGTTTTAGCATAGACTATGTATACCCTTTGATTGTCCCTCCAGCAAAGTTAGTGGTGCGTAATGAGAAAAGGTTACAGTTCACAGCAAGCAGATTATTGGGAGTAGAAGAAAGAAACATACAAACTGCAAGCAATATTCAGCCAATAAGGCAAGCATGCATAAGCTGGCAAGTAGAGCAGGAGTCTAGTATCATGCAAGTGGTAGAGCTCGGCTAAAATGTAGCAAAGATGAGCATGTTTCAGACACAACAAAGCGGCTAAGCGAAGTCGGATCCTGGCTATAATGAATATTGTGGTGTGCTGACTAACGGTCTATGAAACAGGGATGACAATGTCTCTCTCTCCCTCAGCCTCTTGCTTCCGTAGCTCTATTAGTGAGTGACAGCAAAGTCTGATTTACGGTCTCACTGTGCTAGCTACTACTTTGGGGCAAGGTTCAATTGAAATACAGGCAGGGTGACAGCTTCATACAGGTAACACTGGCAAGTGAAATTCCGCTGGCTCCTTTTATTTATGTACAAGAAGAGATCCTTTACTAATTCACACACTGGGACTGTACAAGGTCTCACTCTCTCTCTCCCTCTCTATATCTGGTAGTGATAGCGGGTGGAGGGCAGGGAGGCTGTTATTACTACTAGGAGGCAAGGGGCACCGGTCCTTTGAAACTGACACTGTGGTGGTAGAGAAGGGGCTGTGTACCTGTGATCAACGACGGTTCCCTTCAGCTGTAATAAGACTGCTGGTGGCGATCGAGTCCCGGCTCCCTGGGTTGTAGTTGGCAGCTCTCCTCAGCACAGTCAGACTGACGGCAGTTCCCCTCAGTGGCTGACAGATGAGCTGCGGCGGTCAGTTCCTGGCTCCAGTCTCTGCGGCGGCTCCATCTCCCTCTGGTAGCGGCCACTATGTTCTCTCTGCGGCGGCTGGCGGGTCCTCGTTCAGCGGCGGCTGGCGGGTCCTCGTTCAGCGGCGGCTGGCGGGTCCTCGTTCAGCGGCGGCTGGCGGGTCCTCGTTCAGCGGCGGCTGGCAGGTCTTCTTTCAGCGGCGGCTGTCGGATCCTCGTTATCCGTCCCGGCTCCCGGCTCTCCACAGCACCTGTCGTCTCCCCTGGTCTCCACAGCGCTTCCCTCAGTGATTCTCAGCCCGGCTTCCTCTTCTGCGCGGCAGCTCCCACCAGTTCCAAAGTCTCCTCAGCACAGCACCAACGGCTCCCCGCGGCCCCCCTTAAATAATCGTTTTTTTCAAATTCCCGGATGCTTCCCGCTCTGAGCAGCAGCGATCGGGAATCCCCAGGTCCTTGTGCCCCCCGTGTTTTGGGGCTGCAGCTCACATCATCCGAGGACTAGGAGAAAGCGTATTAACCCCTTCTGTGTTACTGAGCTCATTAAGGGCTAATGGAGTGGTATATGTGTATATAGATATATCAGAGTATCACACATGTATGGGAAAACTGACACGTGTGTAGGAGTTAGTGATGTGCACCGGAAATTTTTCGGGTTTGGTGTTTTGGTTTTGGGTTCGGTTTTGCGGCCGTGTTTTGGATTCGGACGCGTTTTGGCAAAACCTCACCGAAATTTTTTTGTCGGATTCAGGTGTGTTTTGGATTCAGGTGTTTTTTTCAAAAAAAAAACTCAAAAACAGCTTAAATCATAGAATTTGGGGGTCATTTTGATCCCAAAGTATTATTAACCTCAATAACCATAATTTCCACTCATTTTCAGTCTATTCTGAACACCTCACATCTCACAATATTATTTTTAGTCCTAAAATTTGCACCGAGGTCGCTGGATGGCTAAGCTAAGCGACCTAAGTGGCCGACACAAACACCTGGCCCATCTAGGAGTGGCACTGCAGTGTCAGACAGGATGGCCCTTCAAAAAAATTGTCCCCAAACAGCACATGATGCAAAGAAAAAAAGAGGCGCAATGAGGTAGCTGTGTGACTAAGCTAAGCGACCCAAGTGGCCGACACAAACACCTGGCCCATCTAGGAGTGGCACTGCAGTGTCAGACAGGATGGCACTTCAAAAAAATACTCCCCAAACAGCACATGATGCAAAGAAAAAAAGAGGCGCACCAAGGTCGCTGTGTGACTAAGCTAAGCGACACAAATGGCCGACACAAACACTTGGCCCATCTAGGAGTGGCACTGCAGTGTCACGCAGGATGGCCCTTCAAAAAACTACTCCCCAAACAGCACATGATGCAAAGAAAAAAAGAGGCGCAATGAGGTAGCTGTGTGACTAAGCTAAGCGACCCAAGTGGCCGACACAAACTTCTGGCCCATCTAGGAGTGGCACTGCAGTGTCACGCAGGATGGCCCTTCAAAAAAATACTCCCCAAACAGCACATGATGCAAAGAAAAATGAAAGAAAAAAGAGGTGCAAGATGGAATTGTCCTTGGGCCCTCCCACCCACCCTTATGTTGTATAAACAGGACATGCACACTTTAACGAACCCATCATTTCAGTGACAGGGTCTGCCACACGACTGTGACTGAAATGACTGGTTGGTTTGGGCCCCCACCAAAAAAGAAGCAATCAATCTCTCCTTGCACAAACTGGCTCTACAGAGGCAAGATGTCCACCTCCTCCTCATCCTCCGATTCATCACCCCTTTCACTGTGTACATCCCCCTCCTCACAGATTATTAATTCGTCCCCACTGGAATCCACCATCTCAGGTCCCCGTGTACTTTCTGGAGGCAATTGCTGCTGGTGAATGTCTCCACGGAGGAATTGATTATAATTCATTTTAATGAACATCATCTTCTCCACATTTTCTGGAAGTAACCTCGTACGCCGATTGCTGACAAGGTGAGCGGCTGCACTAAACACTCTTTCGGAGTACACACTGGAGGGAGGGCAACTTAGGTAGAATAAAGCCAGTTTCTGCAAGGGCCTCCAAATTGCCTCTTTTTCCTGCCAGTATACGTACGGACTGTCTGATGTGCCTACTTGGATGCGGTCACTCATATAATCCTCCACCATTCTTTCAATGGTGAGAGAATCATATGCAGTGACAGTAGACGACATGTCAGTAATCGTTGCCAGGTCCTTCAGTCCGGACCAGATGTCAGCACTCGCTCCAGACTGCCCTGCATCACCGCCAGCGGGTGGGCTCGGAATTCTTAGCCTTTTCCTCGCACCCCCAGTTGCGGGAGAATGTGAAGGAGGAGCTGTTGACGGGTCACGTTCCGCTTGACTTGACAATTTTCTCACCAGCAGGTCTTTGAACCCCTGCAGACTTGTGTCTGCCGGAAAGAGAGATCCAAGGTAGGTTTTAAATCTAGGATCGAGCACGGTGGCCAAAATGTAGTGCTCTGATTTCAACAGATTGACCACCCGTGAATCCTGGTTAAGCGAATGAAGGGCTCCATCCACAAGTCCCACATGCCTAGCGGAATCGCTCTGTGTTAGCTCCTCCTTCAATGTCTCCAGCTTCTTCTGCAAAAGCCTGATGAGGGGAATGACCTGACTCAGGCTGGCAGTGTCTGAACTGACTTCACGTGTGGCAAGTTCAAAGGGTTGCAGAACCTTGCACAACATTGAAATAATTCTCCACTCCGCTTGAGACAGGTGCATTCCACCTCCTTTGCCTATATCGTGGCCAGATGTATAGGCTTGAATGGCCTTTTGCTGCTCCTCCATCCTCTGAAGCATATAGAGGGTTGAATTCCACCTCGTTACCACCTCTTGCTTCAGATGATGGCAGGGCAGGTTCAGGTATTTTTGGTGGTGCTCCAGTCTTCTGTACGCTGTGCCTGAACGCCGAAAGTGGCCCGCAATTCTTCGGGCCACCGACAGCATCTCTTGCACGCCCCTGTCGTTTTTTAAATAATTCTGCACAACCAAATTCAAGGTATGTGCAAAACATGGGACGTGCTGGAATTTGCCCAGATGTAATGCACGCACAATATTGCTGGCGTTGTCCGATGTCACAAATCCCCAGGAGAGTCCAATTGGGGTAAGCCATTCTGCGATGATCTTCCTCAGTTGCCGTAAGAGGTTTTCAGCTGTGTGCGTAATCTGGAAAGCGGTGATACAAAGCGTAGCCTGCCTAGGAACGAGTTGGCGTTTGCGAGATGCTGCTACTGGTGCCGCCGCTGCTGTTCTTGCAGCGGGAGGCAATACATCTACCCAGTGGGCTGTCACAGTCATATAGTCCTGAGTCTGCCCTGCTCCACTTGTCCACATGTCCGTGGTTAAGTGGACATTGGGTACAACTGCATTTTTTAGGACACTGGTGAGTCTTTTTCTGAGGTCTGTGTACATTTTCGGTATCGCCTGCCTAGAGAAATGGAACCTAGATGGTATTTGGTACCGGGGACACAGTACCTCAATCAAGTCTATAGTTGGCTCTGAATTAACGATGGATACCGGAACCACGTTTCTCACCGCCCAGGCTGCCAAGGCCTCAGTTATCCGCTTTGCAGCAGGATGACTGCTGTGATATTTCATCTTCCTCGCAAAGGACTGTTGTACAGTCAATTGCTTACTGGAAGTAGTACAAGTGGTCTTCCGACTTCCCCTCTGGGATGACGATCGACTCCCAGCAGCAACAACAGCAGCGCCAGCAGCAGTAGGCGTTACACTCAAGGATGCATCGGAGGAATCCCAGGCAGGAGAGGACTCGTCAGACTTGCCAGTGACATGGCCTGCAGGACTATTGGCTTTCCTGGGGAAGGAGGAAATTGACACTGAGGGAGTTGGTGGTGTGGTTTGCAGGAGCTTGGTTACAAGAGGAAGGGATTTACTGGTCAGTGGACTGCTTCCGCTGTCGCCCAAAGTTTTTGAACTTGTCACTGACTTATGATGAATGCGCTGCAGGTGACGTATAAGGGAGGATGTTCCGAGGTGGTTAACGTCCTTACCCCTACTTATTACAGCTTGACAAAGGCAACACACGGCTTGACACCTGTTGTCCGCATTTGTGTTGAAATAATTCCACACCGAAGAGCTGATTTTTTTTGTATTTTGACCAGGCATGTCAATGGCCATATTCCTCCCACGGACAACAGGCGTCTCCCCGGGTGCCTGACTTAAACAAACCACCTCACCATCAGAATCCTCCTTGTCAATTTCCTCCCCAGCGCCAGCAACACCCATATCCTCATCCTGGTGTACTTCAACACTGACATCTTCAATTTGACTATCAGGAACTGGACTGCGGGTGCTCCTTGCAGCACTTGCAGGGGGCGTGCAAATGGTGGAAGGCGCAAGCTCTTCCCGTCCAGTGTTGGGAAGGTCAGGCATCGCAACCGACACAATTGGACTCTCCTTGGGGATTTGTGATTTCGAAGAACGCACAGTTCTTTGCTGTGCTTTTGCCAGCTTAAGTCTTTTCTTTTTTCTAGTGAGAGGATAAGTGCTTCCATCCTCATGTGAAGCTGAACCACTAGCCATGAACATAGGCCAGGGCCTCAGCCGTTCCTTGCCACTCCGTGTCGTAAATGGCATATTGGCAAGTTTACGCTTCTCCTCAGACGCTTTTAATTTTTTGGGTCATTTTACTGATCTTTTGTGTTTTGGATTTTACATGCTCTGTACTATGACATTGGGCATCGGCCTTGGCAGACGACGTTGATGGCATTTCATCGTCTCGGCCATGACTAGTGGCAGCAGCTTCAGCACGAGGTGGAAGTGGATCTTGATCTTTCCCTATTTTTTTAACCTCCACATTTTTGTTCTCCATATTTTAATGCGCACAACTAAAAGGCACCACAGGTATACAATGTAGATGGATGGATAGTATACTTATGGACGACGAGTGACGACACAGAGGTAGGTACAGCAGTGGCCTACCGTACTGCTATATACAGTATAATAAATGGACCTGGTGGACACTGTCAGCAAACTGCTAAACTAGTATAAAGAAAAAAAGCCACCACAGGTATACAATGTAGATGGATGGATAGTATACTTATTATTATTAATGGATGACGAGTGACTGACGACACAGAGGTAGGTACAGCAGTGGCCTACCGTACTGCTATATACAGTATAATGGACCTGGTGGACACTGTCAGCAGACTGCTAAACTAGTACTACTAGTATAAAAAAAAAAGCCACCACAGGTATACAATGTAGATGGATGGTAGTATACTTATGGACGACGAGTGACGACACAGAGGTAGGTACAGCAGTGGCCTACCGTACTGCTATATACAGTATAATGGACCTGGTGGACACTGTCAGCAGACTGCTAAACTAGTACTACTAGTATAAAGAAAAAAAGGCACCACAGGTATACAATGTAGATGGATGGATAGTATACTTATGGACGACGAGTGACGACACAGAGGTAGGTACAGCAGTGGCCTACCGTACTGCTATATACAGTATAATGGACCTGGTGGACACTGTCAGCAGACTGCTAAACTAGTATAAAGAAAAAAAGGCACCACAGGTATACAATGTAGATGGATGGATAGTATACTTATGGACGACGAGTGACGACACAGAGGTAGGTACAGCAGTGGCCTACCGTACTGCTATATACAGTATAATAAATGGACCTGGTGGACACTGTCAGCAAACTGCTAAACTAGTATTAAGAAAAAAAGCCACCACAGGTATACAATGTAGATGGATGGATAGTATACTTATTATTATTAATGGATGACGAGTGACTGACGACACAGAGGTAGGTACAGCAGTGGCCTACCGTACTGCTATATACAGTATAATGGACCTGGTGGACACTGTCAGCAGACTGCTAAACTAGTACTACTAGTATAAAAAAAAAAGTCACCACAGGTATACAATGTAGATGGATGGATAGTATACTTATGGACGACGAGTGACGACACAGAGGAAGGTATAGCAGTGGCCTACCGTACTGCTATATACAGTATAATGGACCTGGTGGACACTGTCAGCAGACTGCTAAACTAGTACTACTAGTATAAAGAAAAAAAGCCACCACAGGTATACAATGTAGATGGATGGATAGTATACTTATGGACGACGAGTGACGACACAGAGGTAGGTACAGCAGTGGCCTACCGTAGTGCTATATACAGTATAATAAATGGACCTGGTGGACACTGTCAGCAAACTGCTAAACTAGTATAAAGAAAAAAAGCCACCACAGGTATACAATGTAGATGGATGGATAGTATACTTATTATTATTAATGGATGACGAGTGACTGACAACACAGAGGTAGGTACAGCAGTGGCCTACCATACTGCTATATACAGTATAATGGACCTGGTGGACACTGTCAGCAGACTGCTAAACTAGTACTACTAGTATAAAAAAAAAGCCACCACAGGTATACAATGTAGATGGATGGTAGTATACTTATGGACGACGAGTGACGACACAGAGGTAAGTACAGCAGTGGCCTACCGTACTGCTATATACAGTATAATGGACCTGGTGGACACTGTCAGCAGACTGCTAAACTAGTACTACTAGTATAAAGAAAAAAAGGCACCACAGGTATACAATGTAGATGGATGGATAGTATACTTATGGACGACGAGTGACGACACAGAGGTAGGTACAGCAGTGGCCTACCATACTGCTATATACAGTATAATAAATGGACCTGGTGGACACTGTCAGCAAACTGCTAAACTAGTATAAAGAAAAAAAGCCACCACAGGTATACAATGTAGATGGATGGATAGTATACTTATTATTATTAATGGATGACGAGTGACTGACGACACAGAGGTAGGTACAGCAGTGGCCTACCGTACTGCTATATACAGTATAATGGACCTGGTGGACATTGTCAGCAGACTGCTAAACTAGTACTACTAGTATAAAGAAAAAAAGGCACCACAGGTATACAATGTAGATGGATGGATAGTATACTTATGGACGACGAGTGACGACACAGAGGTAGGTACAGCAGTGGCCTAACGTACTGCTATATACAGTATAATAAATGGACCTGGTGGACACTGTCAGCAAACTGCTAAACTAGTATAAAGAAAAAAAGGCACCACAGGTATACAATGTAGATGTATGGATAGTATACTTATGGACGACGAGTGACGACACAGAGGTAGGTACAGCAGTGGCCTACCGTACTGCTATATACAGTATAATAAATGGACCTGGTGGACACTGTCAGCAAACTGCTAAACTAGTATAAAGAAAAAAAGCCACCACAGGTATACAATGCAGATGGATGGATAGTATACTTATTATTATTAATGGATGACGAGTGACTGACGACACAGAGGTAGGTACAGCAGTGGCCTACCGTACTGCTATATACAGTATAATGGACCTGGTGGACACTGTCAGCAGACTGCTAAACTAGTATAAAAAAAAGCCACCACAGGAGTGTTTTTCAGGCAGACAAATGTATACTGGTGGTCACTGTCAGCAAAACTGTGCACTGTACTCCTGCTATAGCTGCTCCCCAGTCCCCACAATTAAGCAGTGTGAGCACTCAGCACAGATATATCATGCAGCACAGTGAGCACAGATATGGTATGGAGCGTTTTTTTCAGGCAGAGAACGGATAAAAAAAAACTGGTGGTCACTATCAGCAAAACTCTGCACTCTACTCCGAGTCCTAATAGCTGCTCCCCAATCCTCCCCACAATTAGTAATAAAACAAGCAATCAACTGTCTCTTCTACAATTATAAACGGAGAGGACGCCAGCCACGTCCTCTCCCTATCAATCTTAATGCACGTGTGAAAATGGCGGCGACGCGCGGCTGCTTATATAGAATCCGAATCTCGCGAGAATCCGACAGCGGGATGATGACGTTCGGGCGCGCTCGGGTTAACCGAGCCATACGGGAGAATCCGAGTATGGCTCGGACCCGTGTAAAAAGGGTGAAGTTCGGGGGGGTTCGGTTTCTCGGAAACCGAACCCGCTCATCACTAGTAGGAGTATGCTATACCCTGCATGGAAAGATCCAAATGAAGCACACCCTGCCCACTGAGGAACCATCCAAGGCAGCCATGTGGGGCGCACTGCGTAGGTTACTGCTGGCAGGGTGTGCAACCAATGGAGGTACACATTACAGGAATAGCACACAGTGGGGTGGAAGTACACTGTAGGAAGAAAGAGAAGAGAAAAACACATTTGCAGGAAAACTGTACTAACATTATTTTGGAAAAATTATAAATGTCCTGGTCTCATGAGAGCAGTGCGGGTGGGTGTGAGAATGTGGGGAGCAGTGCGGGTGGGTGTGAGAATGTGGGGAGCAGTGCGGGTGGGTGTGAGAATGTGGGGAGCAGTGCGGGTGGGTGTGAGAATGTGGGGAGCAGTGCGGGTGGGTGTGAGAATGTGGGGAGCAGTGCGGGTGGGTGTGAGAATGTGGGGAGCAGTGCGGGTGGGTGTGAGAATGTGGGGAGCACACTAATGTCCAATGGAACTGACCTAGCAAAGTCAAGCACTCAAGTACGTGGCATAACGTAAAATTGTTGTCATTAACTACTAACATGAGAGTCAGTCTGGGTGGTGATGCCTGCGACCATGAATTTTTTGAAATTCTACTGAACCTTGACAAGGGGAAAATACCTGAGGTAAATGGTGAAATATGCCTTTAAACATCACTCTGCCAAGTTGTCTCTACTTTGGAACAACTTATTGAATAAGTGTATGGACATTTCGAGACAATTGCCACTCAAGACGTCTCATGGTTATGCGAATGTGTGATCCTTGCACAGTGGTGCAAGTAGAAATATTTTTTTAGTGGTACTGAGTGTCAAAAAATGGGCGTGGTCATGTGGTGTGAGGGGGCATGGCCACATGCTGCTAGTGGCTACATGACACTGGCAGCGTGGCCACACGACAGCCCCTTTTTTTTTTAATCTGGAGGCAAGGCTAAACATATATAGTAATGCCTCCAGTATAGTAGAAATATATAGTGACACCTCCAGTATAATAGAAATATATAGTAATGTCCCCAATTTAATAACAATATATAGTAATGCCTCCATTATAACAGGAAAATACAGCCACTGTCGCACTCCCAGTTACCCTGACAAAGTGGGAGGAGCCGTCATGCTGCCAAGTCTTCTTGCTTTGTGGCACATTATAATTGCGGTAATGGTAAAGTGTGTGGCAGGTGGTACTGTGTACCCGCTGCCAAATTCTTATGGGTACACCGTACCCGAGCGTACCGCTGTCCTTGCACCAAAGAACTTACAAGTTTACCCTATTGACAATTATACATTGGAGATGTTCCAGGGGAGATGATTGTCATGAATGTAGAAGATGCAGTGCACTATCCTCCTGAATTCCTAAATAATCTATAAGTGTCAGGCAGGGGCCTTTTAAGAGAGGTGGGGGCCCGTGTGCAGACTCCAGGTGGTCCTCCTCCTCCTCTCCATGGCGCCGTAGGCTCTGGTACTGTGCCGTAATCTACTGCACATGCACAGCTCTCCGGAAACATCAGGATGGGTGCGGGTCATTAGGTCGACCACACTTGGGTCAACAGTCATTAGGTCGCCCACTATTGGTCGACATGCATTAGGTCAACATGGTCACTAGGTCGACATGATCATTAGGTGCACATGAACAATGTCGACATGAGTTATTTAACTTTTTTTGGTGTCGTTTTCTTCGTAAAGTGACGGGGAACCCCAATTAGTGCACCGTGTCCCCTCGCATGGCTCGCGGCTTCGGGGCAAGGTGCCTCGCTCCACTACCTCTGTGCTCGGCACAGGTTACTATTCCCGATCGTAGTTCACGTGGATCGTAAAGTATGAAAAAGTCCAAAAAATTAAAGAAAAAGAAATTGTGAAAAACGCATGTTGACCTTTTTTTCATATCGATCTAGTGACCATGTCGACCTAATGCATGTGGACCAATAGTGTTCGACCTAATGACTGTCGACCTAAGTGTGGTCGACCTAATGAACGTATCCCGTCAGGATAACCCGCACATCTAACAACCTTGAAAGTTGGGGTGCCAATAATACTGAGGAGAAACGTGTATCCGCCTACATTGTGCAATGGGACACAACGGAAAGTTCCATCTCTTCAAAGAACGTTATAGAGGCCGCTATACTGACAGCGTGCGGTAAAAGTGAACATTGATTTATTCCTCAAATGCCTCTAATTCCCAATAACTTTTCCTTCCAGTTTAATAGACTTCAGTTCCCAGTGAAGGTCTGCTTTGCGATGACAATGAACAAGTTGCAAGGTCAGACTCTAGTAAAGTAGGGGTGCACCTGAGAACTGTCGCTTGTCACATGTTCAGCTTTATGTAGCCTGCTCCCGAGTCAGTGCAACCAGAGAGATCTTTATATTTGCACCAATGCAATACAGCAGAAGCCACAAATACTGTATACAGGGAAGGCCATTCAAAATAAAGGCTTGGGAGCAAATTATAGCGGAAAATGTCCAATCAATGTGACTAGCGAGACCCCCATGTGTGTGCTTATCTTATCAAAGGGGGTCATTCCAAGTTGTTCGCTCGCTAGCAGTTTTTAGCAGCCATGCAAACGCTGTGCCGCCTCCCACTGGGAGTGTATTTTAGCTTAGTAGACGTGCGAATGAAAGGATCGCAGAGCGGCGGCAACATTTTTTGGTGTAGTTTTAGAGTAGCTCAATACCTACTCAGCGCTTGCGATGACTTCAGACTGTTCAGTTCCTGTTTTGACGTCACATACACGCCCTGCGTTCGCCCAGCCAAGCCTGCGTTTTTCCTGGCAGGCCTGCGTTTTTTTGAACACTCCCTGAAAACGGTCAGTTGACACCCAGAAACGCCCACTTCCTGTCAATCACTCTGCGGTCAGCAATGCAACTGAAAAGATTCGCTAGACCTTGAGTGAGACTACACCGTTCGTTGTTATAGCACTTCGCGTGTGCGCATTGCGCCGCATACGCATGCGCAGAAGTGCCATTTTTTTGCCTCATCGCTGCACAGCGAACGAATGCAGCTAGCGATCAACTCGGAATGACCACCAAAGACTCCAGATATTATATGGGTCATAATAAGATTTTAAACCTACCGGTAAATCTTTTTCTCCTAGTCCGTAGAGGATGCTGGGGACTCCGTAAGGACCATGGGGTATAGACGGGCTCCGCAGGAGACATGGGCACCATAAAGAACTTTTAGTATGGGTGTGCACTGGCTCCTCACTCTATGCCCCTCCTCCAGACCTCAGTTAGAGAAGCTGTGCCCAGAGGAGATGGACAATATGAGGAAGGGCAAGATTCATACCAGCCCACACCAACCACATTGTATAACCTGGAATACACACAACCAGTTAACAGTATGAACAAAAAACAGTATCAGTCAAAGACCAATCCCAACTGTAACATAACCCTTATGTAAGCAATAACTATATACAAGTCTTGCAGATTCAGTCCGCACTGGGACGGGCGCCCAGCATCCTCTACGGAATAGGAGAAAAAGATTTACCGGTAGGTTTAAAATCTTATTTTCTCTTACGTCCTAGAGGATGCTGGGGACTCCGTAAGGACCATGGGGTTTATACCAAAGCTCCAAACCGGGTGGGATAGTGCGGATGACCCTGCAGCACCGATTGAGCAAACGCGAGGTCCTCATCAGCCAAGGTATCAAACTTGTAGAATTTTGCAAACGTGTTTGAACCCGACCAAGTAGCTGCTCGGCAAAGCTGTAACGCCGAGACGCCTCGGGCAGCCGCCCAAGAAGAGCCCACCTTCCTAGTGGAATGGGCCTTTACCGAATCTGGTAACGGCAATCCAGCCGTAGAATGAGCCTGCTGAATCGTGTTACAGATCCAGCAAGCAATAGTCTGCTAAGACGCAAGAGCGCCAACCTTGTTGGCTGCATACAGGACAAACAGAGCCTCTGTTTTCCTAACCCTAGCCGTCCTGGCTACATAAATTTTTAAGGCCCTGACTACATCCAGGGACTTGGAGTCCTCCAAGTCACCCGTAGTCACAGGCACCACAATAGGTTGGTTCATATGAAATGAAGAAACCACCTTAGGCAAAAATTGAGGACGAGTTCTCAACTCAGCTCTATCCACATGGAAAATCAAATAGGGACTCTTGTGCGACAAGGCTGCCAATTCGGATACCCGCCTTGCAGATGCCAGGGCCAATAACATGACCACCTTCCAAGTGAGACATTTTAATTCCATCGTTTGAAGAGGTTCAAACCAGTGAGATTTTAGGAACCTTAACACCACGTTAAGGTCCCAAGGTGCCACCGGGGGCACAAAAGGAGGCTGGATGTGCAGCACTCCCTTCACAAAAGTCTGGACTTCTGGGAGAGAAGCCAATTCCTTCTGAAAGAATATAGATAGGGCCGAAATCTGTACCTTAATGGAGCCTACCTTCAGGCCCATATCCACTCCTGTCTGTAGAAAGTAGAGAAAACGGCCCAGATGGAAAGCTTCCGTAGGAGCATTCTTTGCTTTACACCAAGATACATACTTCCTCCAAATACGGTGATAATGTTTAGCCGTCACCTCCTTCCTAGCCTTTATCAGAGTAGGGATGACTTCCTCCGGAATACCTCTCCCGGCTAGGATCCGGTGTTCAACCGCCATGCCGTCAAACGTAGCCGCGGTAAGTCTTAGAATACGCAGGGCCCCTGCTGCAACAGGTCCTCCCTGAGAGGAAGAGGCCACGGATCTTCTGTGATCGTTTCCTGAAGATCCGAATACCAGGCCCTTCGAGGCCAATCTGGAACAACGAGTATCGTTTGCACTCTTTTTTGTCGTATGATTCTCAATATTTTTGAGATGAGAGGCAGAGGAGGGAACACATAGACCGACTGAAACACCCATGGTGTCACTAGGGCGTCTACCGCTACTGCCTGCGGGTCCCTTGACCTGGCACAATACCTCCGAAGCTTTTTGTTGAGGCGTGACGCCATCATGTCTACTTGAGGAAGTCCCCAACGACTTGTTATTTCTGCAAAGACTTCTTGATGAAGACCCCACTCTCCTGGATGGAGATCGTGTCTGCTGAGGAAGTCTGCTTCCCAGTTGTCCACTCCCGGTATGAAGACCGCTGACAGAGCGCTTACGTGATTTTCTGCCCAGCGAAGAATCCTGGTGGCTTCCGCCATTGCTACTCTGCTCCTTTTCCCGCCTTGGCGGTTTATATGAGCCACGGCTGTGACGTTGTCTGATTGAATCAGAACCGGTAGGTCGCGAAGAAGATTCTCCGCTTGTCGAAGGCCATTGTATATGGCCCTTAATTCCAGCACATTGATGTGTAGACAAGCCTCCTGGCTTGACCATAGTCCCTGAAAATTCCTCCCTTGTGTGACTGCTCCCCATCCTCGGAGGCTCGCGTCCGTGGTTATCAGAACCCAGTCTTGAATGCCGAATCTGCGACCCTCTAGAACAGTGTTTCCCAACCACGGTCCTCAAGGCACACTAACAGTCCTGGTTTTAGTGATATCCAGGCTTGAACACAGGTGACATAATTAGTACCTCAGTTATTTTGATTTAACCATCTGTGCTGAAGCCTGGATATCACTAAAACCTGCACTGTTGGTGTGCCTTGAGGACCGTGGTTGGGAATGCCTGCTCTAGAAGGTGAGCACTCTGCAGCCACCACAGGAGAGACACCCTGGCCCTGGGGGACAGGCTTATCTTCTGATGTATCTGTAGATGGGACCCCGACCACTTGTCCAGAAGGTCCCACTGAAATGTCCTCGCATGGAACCTGCCGAAGGGGATGGCCTCGTAAGCTGCTACCATTTTCCCCAGAACTCGAGTGCATTGATGAACAGACACTCTTTTTGGTTTTAGCAGGTCTCTGACCATGTTCTGGAGGTCCTGGGCTTTTTCCATTGGGAGAAAATCCCTCTTCTGTTCTTTGTCCAGAATCATGCCTAGGAATGATAATCGAGTCGTTGCTTTGGCAGATTGAGAATCCAACCGTGCTGTTGTAGCACTCTCAGGGAGAGTGACACGCTTTTCAGCAATTGATCTCTTGATCTCGCTTTTATCAGGAGATCGTCCAAGTACAGGAAAATTGTGACTCCCTGCCTGCGCAGGAGTACCATCATCTCCGCCATCACCTTGGTGAAAATCCTCGGGGCCGTGGAAAGCCCAAACGGCAACGTCTGAAACTGGTAATGACAGTCCTGTACAGCGAATCTCAGGTATGCCTGATGAGGAGGATATATGGGGACATGAAGGTATGCATCCTTTATGTCGAGTGGAGATCATCGCCCGGAGTGATTCCATCTTGAATTTGAACTTTTTCAAGTACAGGTTTAGGGATTTTAGATTTAAAATGGGTCTGACCGAGCCATCCGGCTTCGGGACCACGAACAGAGTTGAATAGTACCCTTTCCCCTGTTGGACTAGGGGAACCGTGATAACCACTTGCTGTTGACACAGCTTTTGAATTGCAGCTAACACTACTGCCCTCTCTGGGGGAGAAGTTGGCAAGGCCGACTTGAAAAATCGGCGAGGGGGCCCCTCTTCGAATTCCAGTTTGTAACCTTGGGAAACAATTTCCATCACCCAAGGATCCACATCTGACAGAATCCAGACCTGGTTGAAGAGTCGAAGACGTGCCCCCACTGGCGCGGACTCCCTCAGTGGAGCCCCAGCGTCATGCAGTGGATTTAGTAGAAGCCGGGGAGTACTTCTGCTCCTGGGAACTAGCCGGAGCAGACGCTCTCTTCCCTCTACCCTTACCTCTGGCGAGGAAAGATGAGCCCCGACCTCTTCTGGACTTATGCGACCGAAAGGACTGCATCTGATATTGTGGAGTTTTCTTTTGCTGTGGGGGAACAAAAGGCAAAAAGGTAGATTTACCCGCGGTAGCTGTGGCAACCAGGTCCGCGAGACCTTCCCCAAATAAAACTTCACCTTTGTATGGCAAAACCTCCATATGCTTCTTTGAGCCGGCATCACCCGTCCATTGGCGGGTCCATAGGGCTCGCCTAGCAGAAATCGCCATGGCGTTGGCTCTCGAACCTAGCAGCCCCACGTCTCTTTGAGCGTCCCTCATATATAAGACTGCGTCTTTAATGTGACCTAAGGTCAATAAAATGGTATCCCTGTCTAGGGTATCAAGGTCATCTGACAAGGTATCTGTCCAGGCTGCAACTGCACTACACACCCATGCCGATGCTATTGCCGGTCTGAGTAAAGCACTCGTATGCGCATAAATAGATTTTAAAGTAGTTTCCTGTCTGCGATCAGCAGGATCCTTGAGGGCTGCCGTGTCCGGAGACGGTAGCGCCACCTTCTTGGACAGGCGCGTTAAAGCCTTGTCCACCCTTGGTGAGGATTCCCAACGTACCCTGTCCTGTGCAGGGAAAGGATACGCCATAAGAATCCTTTTGGGAATCTGCATTTTTTTATCTGGAGTTTCCCAAGCTTTTTCAAATAAAGCGTTCAGCTCATGAGATGGGGGAAAGGTTACCTCAGGTTTCTTTTCCTTATACATGCATACCTTCGTGTCAGGGACCGAGGGGTTCCCAGTGATATGCAAAACATCTTTTATTGCAATAATCATATAATGAATACTTTTGCCCACCCTTGGGTGTAACCTCGCATCATCGTAGTCGACACTGGAGTCAGAATCCGTGTCGGTATCAGTGTCTGCTATTTGGGATATGGGACGTTTATGAGACCCAGAAGGGCCCGGTGACCCAGTTGAAGCCGTGGATTGACTCCCTGCTTTTTCCCTGGACTCTGCTTTGTCCAATCTTTTATGTAATAAGGTCACATTTGCATTTAAAACATTCCACATGTCCATCCAATCATGAGTCGGCGTCGCCGACGGAGACACCACAATCATCTGCTCCACCTCCTCCTTAGATGAGCCTTTCCGCTTCAGACATGCCGACACACGCGTACCGACACCCACACACACACACACAGGGATATATCTATAAGGGGACAGTTCCCCAACAAGGCCTTTTGGAGAGACAGAGAGAGAGTATGCCAGCACACACCCAGCGCCAACTCACACTGGAAACAAATTCCCAGATATAGCGCTTTTATATATAATAACCGTGTAATACACTCACTGCGCCATACAAGTGCCCCCTCCCTATTTTTCTGCCCTCTGTCACCGTGTTCAGCAGGGGAGAGTCCGGGGGGCCACTGTCGCTGCAGTGCTTTGTGGAGAACATGGCGCTGGTTAGTGCTGAGGGACCAAGCTCCGCCCCCTCCAGCGGCGGGCTTCGGTCCCGCTCAATTTTATAAAAACTGGCGGGGGATTTATCCACTAGCTGCTTCCGCAGCCTATATCAGTACAATGCCAGCCTAGAGGTTTATATTGCTGCCCAGGGCGCCCCCCCTGCGCCCTGCACCCAACAGTGCCTGCCAGTGTGTGTAGTGTGTGGGAGCAGTGGCGCGCAGCGTTACCGCTGCGCGCTTACCTCAGGGAAGATCTGAAGTCTTCTGACGCCTTGAAGTCTTCTTTCTTCTTATACTCACCCGGCTTCTGTCTTCCGGCTCTGTGAGGAGGATGGCGGCGCTGCTCTGGGACGAACGGCGGGGTGAGACCTGCGTTCCGACTCCCTCTGGAGCTAATGGTGTCCAGTAGCCTAAGAAGCAGAGCTTATCATTTAAGTAGGTCTGCTTCTCTCTCCTCAGTCCCACGATGCAGGGAGCCTGTTGCCAGCAGAGCTCCCTGAAAATAAAAAACCTAACAAAATTATTTTTCAGAGAAACTCAGGAGAGCTCCCCTGTAATGCACCCAATCTCCTCTGGGCACAGGATCTAACTGAGGTCTGGAGGTGGGGCATAGAGGGAGGAGCCAGTGCACACCCATACTAAAAGTTCTTTATGGTGCCCATGTCTCCTGCGGAGCCTGTCTATACCCCATGGTCCTTACGGAGTTCCCAGCATCCTCTAGGACGTAAGAGAAATAATGTTTACAGACCTTTCCTTGGCCCTTTCCATTCAAATAATAAAATACAACTTGGCAATTATACCTAGATACTGTAGGTAAATCATTGAATCTTCTCATGGGACCCTCAATCTATAACTGATTAGGTTTACCTAGCTGCTCTGTAACAGCTGGATTGTTACTTCGCAGACATAGAGGTATGCCCATTTGTAGAACCACTTAGGTGATTTCTCCCCAGCTTTTACTAGACATTTGGAAGTTTAACATTAACTCAATTTTAAACTGCTTTTAGCTAAGAGGAGATTTCATACATCCCCAGATAAACCTTTACGTTTAAAAGGGGTTTCACTCTGATCACTAATATGTGAAATGCGCAAATCAACCAGGCAATTTAATTTCAGGACAATAAATACTAGATAAATGTGTTAGTTCATTTTGAGTCCCCCCCCCCCCCTCCTTCACCATGAGAATTATGTAGCATACTTGCTGACTAGTTAGCCAGATGCCCATAGGAGGCTGAAGAGGGAGGCTCAGGTAGCAGGTGCGGATTGTGTGGTGCCATGAGTCCCTTCTCTGCATCCCTGCCCCCACTGCCCAGTGCCATGACTCACCGCACTGTGCGGAGTCACAACGCATTTCACCGCTAATCATGTCATCTAGCCCCTGGATGTCTCACTTCTCTGCTGCTCTTGTCTTATTGGGACATTCGGAAGTCTTCAAAACATTTTAGGAGGACAGGAAAGTATTCTGTGTGGGCTTTGGGAGTCCCATTACGGTGGCCAATCCCCGGGGTTTTAGCCTAAAATTGGCCGGCATTGAATTGGATTTCGGGATTAGCCACCAGCTGCTTTTTTTCAATGCCAGGCAGCGCTGAGCATCATCAGCAGGCGGCTCAGGTGCTGCCCGGCTCTCCTTGCCTCGGCTGAGCCCACTGCGCAGCGTGATATGATGTCAGAGGTCACGCTGTGCAGCCTAACACCAGCCGCGCGGACCGCCAGCACCTGCAGCTTACCTTCCCATCCGTAGCACTCCGCAAGCTGACCAGGAGGGGGCCCTTGAATCATTTAATTAATTTTAAAACCAACAACCCAATCTCAGGTATCGTTTTTCAATCCCGAATAAAAGGATTGAAAAAAACGGCCCGGTATTGGCCACCCTAAACTCCATTATATCTCTCAAGATGATTACTCGCTGTTGTGTTAAGTAACACCACATGTCAGATGTGATATTTTCTAATTATTATGATTATTTAATGATGGTTTTTAATATTAAAGATTTCCAGCCATTGTTGTTATTTCTTGAACTCTGCCCTGTATATCCTTATATAATTAGTTCTTCTTTATCATTTTTAATTACTTAAAGCATTCATCAGGGATTGCTTTTTATAATTAGCTGGAGGCGCTGTAATTTTCTTTTATATATTTCAATAGTTGCCTTCAGCGGTCAATTTGCCTCCAACCTCTTATACTTGCAGCCTCATTTACTGAATTGTTAATTAATTGTTTATTTACTATTAGTTTTTATTTGGTAGTGGAAATTTTTCCACTATTTATAGTCAATATATCTCGCAGGCTGACTGTCATTGTGTTAAATCACATCAGGTGTGGATTCAGTATGATATCCCGGAATTCAGGGTCCCAGCAGTCAGGAGGCCGACTCCGGGATCCCGACAGCCAGAATATTGTCGACGAGCACAGCGTGACCCCTTGCGGGCTTGCTGCACTCTCCGGGCTTCGTGCCCGGTGGCGACCGGGGTGGTGGTGTTGTCATTACTATTATTATTATGCAGAGTTATACCCCTTTCACACCAGCAGCTTTGAACACGGGTTATTGGCGCCTGAGTGCGCATAACCCGTGATCCTGTGCGGTGTGAAAGGTACCAGAGGCAATATACCGGGTTGAGTGACCCGGTATTTCAACCCTGCTAGCGAGTAGGGTTGAATGCGTGTTCATCCCGGTTCGCTGTGCGGTGTGAACGGGTGCCGGGTCAGTGCGACCCGTTTCCCGTTCACAGTGTGTGGACGGGCGGCGCTTGGAGATCATGTGATCGCCCACACTGTGTCACCGCCGACGTCACCAACCCGGCATATTGGCGGGTTGCAGTCTGCGGTGTGAAAGAGGGTATTGAGGCGGGGTCGCACACTGGGAGCTCCCGTGTCAGGATCCCGGGTGCGACACGCCTCAGACGGTATGAAAGTGGTATTATACACACATGTAGAGCATGATGTAAATAAATAATATATACTACAATGATGGGCGTGCACAAATGAGCTTACAATCTAAGAGGCGTGAGTAAACATAAGTAGTAAAATAATTAGAGAAATTATAATCGTTGTGAAAAATGTGTGTGGCATTTAACATGCAAAAGTAAAAAAGGGCTTACAATTGTGATTGGCAGGAGGTAATAATAGAGGACTCTTGCATATTAGAGGTTCTAAGGTTCCACCAGGCAAGTGTGGTACCACTTATCCCAAGGAAGAAGAGTCTAGATGCAAGGCAGTTTTCACCAATAAATCCCCGTAAGAGGATATGGTCTTCACTACGCCACGCAGCCCCTGGGGAAGAAGTAGACGTAACTGGGAAGGATTAAGATGGACACAAGAATACTGGAGTAGGCAGTAGGCAAAGTCAAACAGGCTCGGCCTTAGCAGGCAAAGAATGGTTAAGCTTTAGTCTTACCGGCAGGCTGAGTAATCAATTTACTTACAAGCCAATAAAAAACATGATGTAAATCATTGTTAACAGTTTATTAACAGTTTCATATATAGCTACAGCATATTATGGTGCACTTTACAATTATGAACAAACAGTAATAAAACAAGACTGGATAATAACAATCTATAGAAAAATAGATAGGAATGGATATACAAGGATAGGTGCTACCTATAGCATTATGGCTCCAGCCATATTGCAAAGGTTCTTGGTGGGCTGTATGATATGGTCACACAGCAATGTTGGTGAAGGGTCAGGAGGGTGTGAGAGTAAAGAAAGAGAAAATATGTGAGGTTATGTGTGGACTGTATAGAGTAGGATAGCTGACGGAGGTTATGTGGGTGGGTCTGGAATATGATAAGCTGCCTGAAGAGGTGCGTTTTCAGGGAACACTTAAAGGTTTGGAGACTAGAGGAGAGTCTTATTGCACATGGGAGGGCATTCCACAGAGTGGGAGCAGCCCACAGAAAGTCCTGTAGACGTGAATGGGAGCTAGCAATGAGTGTGGATGAGAGATCTTGTGCAGAGTGGAGAGGTCGGGAGATACTTTGAGATAAGTGATGTTTCAAGAGATGTACATTAGTGTAGTATGGTTAATGGCCTTATGTGTAAGTAAAAGTAATTTATATTGAATTCAGTAGAATACAAGTAACCAATGGAGGGACTGACAGAGCGGTGCAGCAGACGGTGAACGTTTAGCGAGGAAGAGTAGCCTCGCAGCTGCATTCAGAATGGATTGTAGAGGTGAAAGTCTGTATTAGGAAAAACCAGTGTTTGTATGAGATGAGAGCAGGGGGATTGTCATCTCTTTGCTCCAAGGGGATATCCAGACCTGGGCTTTTGGTTTGAAATTGACCATTCAGCCTTTCGGCCAGTTACTGCCTTCTTTGATGCCCTAGGCATACTATATGATGACTCTAATAGAGCAGCATCAGTAGAAGCCCATTTGTGTTCCCTAAAGCAGGGATGGAATTCCAATGAGGTATGCTGTACTGAATTCCATTGGCGGGCAAATGACAGCGGCTCTAATATTCCCGCATTATGGAGTCAGTTCCGTTTGTGCCTCACGAAAGAGATTAAGGAGTACCTTGTTCAATATCCAGCTTCAGAATCCTTAGACAGGCTCATGCAGCTGGCCATTAGAATTGACAGTCGAATACGGGAGAGAAGAACAGAAAGAGAACTGTTGCCTTTGCCGTCTCAGGCAGTAGTTCCTGAACCCACAGAGGATCCAGTGGAATCGATGCAGATCAGGACGTTCCGGTTAACACCAGAGAAGAAGACCAAGAGACGAACCTTTGGTCTGTGTCTCTGTTGCAGTGGCAAAGGACATCTTGCTCATTTCTGTCCATTTAGGCGTATCTTCAATTTCTCTTTCTAATTCAGTTTTGATTTCAGCCCAGTTAATTACTGGTGAAAGGGAGACTAAGGTCCTGGCCTTCTTGGATAGTGGGGCCGCTGAAAACTTTATGGACTTTGCCTTCGCCGAGTCTCTTGGAGTCTCTGATGAGGAATTGGACTCTTCCATCACTAACTGTGGCCTTGACGGGAGTCCTTTCCTAAATGGACCAGTTAATTTCCAGACACCGCCCCTCCAGTTGAATATTGGCGCCCTTGACTCTGAGACCCTCTCTTTCTTCCTAATGCATTGCCCCATGGGCCAAATTGTTTTGGATTTACCTTGGCTCAGAAGGGTGTGGTATAGAAGTTAGACAGTTAAGAGATATACAGTCATTAGGTCAACCCCATATACTCGACAGTCAAAATGTTGAGGTGTTATTTTGTGTTTTTAAACATTTTTTACCAAAATTTGTTGAAATGCGTTCGCTCGCCACGCTTCACACGCCACAAGGTTACTAAAGGTATAAAGTTTGTGACATGGTTAGTAAAAGAGGCAAAAGTTGTGAAACCATCCAAAATAACATGTGTCGATATTTTGACCATGTCGACCATATGGTGTTGACCTAATGATTGTCTATCTTTTAACTGTCTGTCTATACATTAGAACCCAGTTCAGAAGCCATAATACAGTAGTAAATTGGAAGACGGGTGAACTCATTAATTGGAGTTTAGTTTGTTCTGCCGGTTGTCTCACCTTGCCTATCAGAGTTCTGCAGACCATTCCTGAAGGACTGCCACCTCCATACCTATGCTGATGTTTTCTCTAAGAGGAAGGCAGACTCTCTCCCTCCTCATCATCCATATGACTGTGCCATTAACCGGGTCCTAGGCTGCCAGACTCCCAAAGGGCAGGTTATATGCTCTTTCCTTGCCT
Source organism: Pseudophryne corroboree (assembly GCF_028390025.1). Taxonomy (NCBI): domain Eukaryota; kingdom Metazoa; phylum Chordata; class Amphibia; order Anura; family Myobatrachidae; genus Pseudophryne; species Pseudophryne corroboree. The sequence continues at coordinate 52,361,531 of NC_086454.1, forward strand.
GAAACCGAGGCTACGGAGAATTATATTGAGAATTATATTCAAGAGAATCTCAGTAAGAGCTTTATTCTACAGTCCAAGTCACCTGTAGGTGCAGGCTTCTTCTTCGTTGCGAAGAAGGATGGCTCACTGCAACCTTGCATCAACTACCATGGTCTTAATAAAGTCCTCGTTAAGAACTCGTATCCATGGCCCCTCAACTCAGTCCTGTTTGATCAACTGCGGGAGGTAGTAATATTCTCCAAGATTGATCTCCGAGGAGGCAAACAATCTTATTCGGATAAAAGAGTGAGATGAATTGAAAACGGCTTTCAATAATCACTCGAGGCATTACCAGTACCTGGTCATGCCGTTTGGGCTATCCAATGCTCCTGCAGTGTTCCAGGACCTGATGTTCTTCGGGAATTTCTGGGTATGTCCAGTTCTTTCTTCAGAATCTTAGAGAAAATAACCTCTACGCTAAAATGGAGAAGTGCAAATTTGAGATGGCAAAGACTTGATTTTTGGGGTATATCATCTCCCCCTAAAGGCTATAGCACATATTAAAATACAGTACATCATTTATTTTTATTTTTTAAAACAAAGATAAAATGTACAGATAAAAATCGAGATAAAAATAGAGCATAGGATAATCTTATTTAGCAGGTGGTCATAGAGGAAATGACCAACGCATTTCGTCCTTTAGACTTCTTCAAGGGGTACCTCTGTGTAAAATAAAAATCCTTTGTTAAATGTCATATTGAATATCCAGATTCTTCTTTGTATAGAACCTGTGAGGTATCTGCACATCTTTGATCTTTATAATTATGACACCATTGGTCGCTTAAACCCTATCCCCAACTATTACATACTCTTTTTCACAGTAATTTACCACCACTGCTTACTTAGGGGACAGTTGACGACCATAGAAATTGGGAGTGTCTGAAAAATAGATCAATAACAAGGTAGATATATTCTCACAAGTCGTGCCGCATTCTTATATATATATATATATATATATATATATATATATAATAGATCGATCGATCGATAGATAGATAGATAGACTGTTTAGCTGGGTACATACTGACCGATATAATGGCCATCCTTTTGAACGACCGATATATCGCTGTCGGCCAGTGTGTACCAATGATATGTCTGTGAACGCGTTGGCCCTGCTTCACATACGATGACCAATATATCTACAGAAACATTGGTGCATCGTTGTGTGTGTACGGGCGGTCACTCAGTTGACCTCCCGTACACATACTGCAGATGACGGCGGTGACTGACAGCTGAACTGAGCGGGCGCATGTAAATGCCTGCCCAGTTCGTAACGTTAGTCATGACGGATCGGGCAGTGTTTATACACAACGCACTGCCCGGTCGGCCTATAGATATATCTGCAGATACATTGATCTGCAGATAAATCGAGCAGTGTGCACCCACCGTTAGTCTGTTGCATCTTATTGCAACTTTTTATTTTGCGCTTTTATTTTCCAAAATCAAGTATTTGGAAACCCTAATCCCGAAATTCTGCATATGCCAATGAAACAAAGAACTATTGCATCAGTTGAGATAATAAATTTACAGCAATTGTTTCACCATTTTCATATATTTGCTTAGAAAGTGTTTTATGAATCAATAAAACTTATTTTTTTTCACTCTACTGTAGTATATAATTATCATTTAAAATGCTTAATGCTGACATGTGTTATTATATCAATAGACCTCTAGAGGGCAGCAAAGAAACATATTTCAGAACTCCGAGCTGTCTTTAAGCCAGTCATTCAACTAAATATATTTTCTGCTATCACATACTCTATAGGCCATTGTATTTTTAGTACACATACTATTTTTATCTTACCATTTCTTTAAAATAAATTTATTAATTATTTATTTTTAAAAAACATTTTACACTGCTTGGGACAAAATTGTACGTTTTATAACCGAGGGCTTTGTGCAGTAAGGGGGTAATTCAGATCTGATCGCTAGCAAGTGATTTTTGCACTGCTGCGATCAGATAGTCGCCACCTACAGGGGGAGTGTATTTAGCTGTGCAAGTGTGCGAACGCATGTGTAGAGGAGCTGCACAAACTGATTTTGTGCAGTCTCTGTGCAGCCCAGGACTTAGCCGCTGCGATCACTTCAACCTGTTCGTTACCGGAAATTGATGTCAGGATCCCTCCATGCAAACGCTTGGACACGCCTGCGTTTTTCCAACCCCTCCCTGAAAATGGTCAGCTGCCACCCAGAAACGGGTGTGGTTCATCAAATCGACAATGTTTAGGTCGACCACTATAGGTCGACAGTCACTAGGTCGACATGGATGGAAGGTCGACAGGGTTTCTAGGTCGACATGTGCTAGGTCTAAAGGTCGACATGAGGATTTTTTATTTTTTTTGGTGTCGTTTTCTTCGTAGAGTGACTGGGATCCCAAATTAGTGCACCGCGTCCCCTCGCATGGCTCGCTTCGCTCGCCATGCTTCGGGCATGGTGCCTTCACTCCGCTACCGCTTCGCTCGGCACACTTTACCGTTCCAATCGTAGTCCACGTGGATCGTTAAGTATGAAAAAATTCAAAAAGAGAAAAAAAATGTGAAAAACTCATGTCGACCTTTAGACCTGTCGACCTAGCACATGTCGACCTAGACACCCTGTCGACCTTCCATCCATGTCGACCTAGTGACTGTCGACCTATGGTGGTCGACCTAAACATTGTCGACCTAGACACTGTCGATCTTCAGACCGGATCCCCCCTGAAACACCTTCTTCCTGTCAATCTCCTTGCGATCGCCTTTGCGAACGGATGCGTTGCACAAACCCATTGCTGAGCAGCGATCCGCTTTGTACCCGTGCGATGCACCTGCGCATTGTGGTGCATACGCATGCTCAGTTTGGTTCTGATCGCTCGCTAGCGATCAGGTCTGAATTACCACCTAAGTTCTGAGAAGTATGGTGGTGTATGCGTAAGATTCATGGAGTAGAATACAGCACTTAGGGGCATATTCATTATCCTTTAAATGTCACAATTTCTACACTCCGCAGTCCCATTAAAGTCGGTTAAAGTATATTTATATATCTTTTTTGTTCTATTTTTTTTCGTATTAATATTACATTGTTCTTGTATTTTTCATTTGTATTGCCAGCATCATGTCTTTTGCTATAACTTATAGCCATTAATCCAGGGTCTGACTGGCCCACAGGGGAACAGGGGAAACCACCGGTGGGCCCTACTGCCTGTGGGCCCTCCTCCTCCTCTAGGGATCAAGTTCCAGACTATCCTAATGTACTGGATTTATGTATTATACATATATTCCATTATACTTCACAATAATTTGGTTTATTATATAGTCACCAAGGGGCACAAAACATGTAATGGTTAGCCAAACCTCTGTGGTGGCTGGGCACGCCCCCACTGGAACCTGGCTACACCTTTAAGCATGGGCCGTACAGCAGCATTTCCCCGGTGCCGACACTGCATTAATCCGTCTTTAGCTATCATGGGACTTTCCATCTATTTATGATCCCAGTGACCTTATGCTTCTGTGTCCCTAGTATATACATTGCCTAGGTATTGTGTTGATTATCTATTGCTATATTGTTCTTGTGCATCTCTCTTCTTGTAACGTTTGCTATGTTGTGCTACAGGTTTCCATGGTGATGGGCCGCTCTAACGTGCATTGCGTCTCTTTTGTGATGACGTCATCGGCGCTCGGCCGGGAGGCGGCCAGCTTGCGCTGAAATGCAGAGTGGTGGGGGATATAAGGTGAGTTGAGTTTCTGTTGTTTTGTATCCTGATGACAATTCAAATTAATTGAAACGTTGATACTGACCCGGGGTCCAGTTGTCTTTCTTTATCCAGCCGCGGGTGTCGCATATCTCCCTGTTTTATACTGCTACATGCTTTTGTGAGGGCACCAGCTGCAATTACCTTTATGTGAGTGCCGAATACCTACCCAATCTTATATATATATATATATATATATATATACATACACACTGCTCAAAAAAATAAAGGGAACACTTAAACAACACAATGTAACTCCAAGTCAATCACATTTCTGTGAATTCAAACTGTCCACTTAGGAAGCAACACTGATTGACAATCAATTTCACATGCTGTTGTGCAAATGGAATAGACAACAGGTGGAAATTATAGGCAATTAGCAAGACACCCCCAATAAAGGAGTTGTTATGCAGGTGGTGACCACAGACCACTTCTCAGCTCCTATGCTTTCTGGCTGATGTTTTGGTCACTTTTGAAAGCTGGCGGTGCTTTCACTCTAGTGGTAGCATGAGACGGAGTCTACAACCCACACAAGTGGCTCAGGTAGTGCAGCTCATCCAGGATGGCACATCAATGCGAGCTGTGGCAAGAAGGTTTGCTGTGCCTGTCAGCGTAGTGTCCAGAGCATGGAGGCGCTACCAGGAGACACGCCAGTACATCAGGAGACGTGGAGGAGGCCGTAGGAGGGCAACAACCCAGCAGCAGGACTGCTACCTCCGCCTTTGTGCAAGGAGGAACAGGAGGAGCACTGCCAGAGCCCTGCAAAATGACCTCCAGCAAGCCACAAATGTGCATGTGTCTGTCTACTCAAACAATCAGAAACAGACTCCATGAGGGTGGTATGAGGGCCTGACGTCCACAGGTGGGGGTTGTGCTTACAGCCCAACACCGTGCAGGACGTTTGGCATTTGCCAGAGAACACCAAGATTGGCAAATTCGCCACTGGCGCCCTGTGCTCTTCACAGATGAAAGCAGGTTCTCACTGAGCACATGTGACAGATGTGACAGAGTCTGGAGACGCCAAGGAGAACGTTCTGCTGCCTGCAACATCCTCCAGCATTACCGGTTTGGCAGTGGGTCAGTAATGGTGTGGGGTGGCATTTCTTTGGGGGGCCGTACAGCCCTCCGTGTGCTCGCCAGAGGTAGCCTGCCATTAGGTACCGAGATGAGATCCTCAGACCCCTTGTGAGACCATATGCTGGTGCAGTTGGCCCTGGGTTCCTCCTAATGCAAGACAATGCTAGACCTCATGTGGCTGGAGTGTGTCAGCAGTTCCTGCAAGACGAAGGCATTGATGCTATGGACTGGCCCGCCCGTTCCCCAGACCTGAATCCAATTGAGCACATCTGGGACATCATGTCTAGCTCCATCCACCAACGCCACGTTGCACCACAGACTGTCCAGGAGTTGGCGGATGCTTTAGTCCAGGTCTGGGAGGATATCCCTCAGGAGACCATCAGCCACCTCATCAGGAGCATGCCCAGGCATTGTAGGGAGGTCATGCAGGCACTTGGAGGCCACACACACTACTGAGCCTCATTTTGACTTGTTTTAAGGACATTACATCAAAATTGGATCAGCCTGTAGTGTGTTTTTCCACTTTAATTTTGAGTGTGACTCAAATCCAGACCTCCATGGATTAATAAATTGGATTTCCATTGATAATTTTTGTGTGATTTTGTTGTCAGCACATTCAACTATGTAAAGAACAAAGTATTTAATAAGAATATTTCATTCATTCAGATCTAGGATGTGTTATTTTAGTGTTCCCTTTATTTTTTTGAGCAGTGTATATATATCTATCTATACTAGGTGATTCATCGCGCCCTACGGGCGCTCTTCACACTGTCGCAAGAGGCTGCGCCCTCTTAACCCTTGCACGCTCTTGGGGTATGCAATATTTTTATTATATGGATTATTACCTCCAATCATAATTTTGTGAGTGGTTAAATACTGCACGGACAAAGGGCGTGTGATGGTCAAGGGTCCATAGCCCCTTGCAACGGAAGTGAGCAGCGCACGCAGGGCACGATGAATGACCTAGTACAGTGGCGGAACTAGCAAGCGGTGGGCCCAGGTGCGACAAAATGCTTTGCCCCCCCCCCCCCCCACATCCCATCCAAGTCCACCCCATCACCCCTGGAGAGGATCTCGTGAGGGGGACCTGCTCAGGGCCAGAGAAATGGATACCTAGCAACAGTGCCGTAACTAGACATTTTAGCACTGTGTGCAAGAAACGGCATCGGAGCCCCACCCCTGCATGCAAAACAGGGGCAGTGCGCGCAAAAATACATAGTGGCGTGGCTTCGTGGGGAAAAGTTGTGGCCACAAAATAATACCAATTCATAAAACGGTGCACAGTAGTCTCCATTCTTCAAATTACGCCGCACAGTAGCACCACTACACCAGGTAGAGACCCTTTTACACCTTACAGCGGACAGATTCCTCTTTTTACACATTACGGCAGACAGTGTCCCCTTTTTACACATTACGGCAGACAGCGTCCCCCTTTTTACACATTACGGCAGACAGCGTCCCCCTTTTTACACATTACGGCAGACAGCGTCCCCCTTTTTACACATTACGGCAGACAGCGTCCCCCTTTTTACACATTACGGCAGACAGCGTTCCCCTTTTTACACATAACGGCAGACAGCGTGCACTTTTTACACATAGCGGCAGACAGCGTGCCCTTGTTACACATATCGGCAGACAGCGTCCCCTTTTTACACATAACGGCAGACAGCGTCCCCCTTTTTACACATTACGGCAGACAGCGTCCCCCTTTTTACACATTACGGCAGATAGCGTCCCCCTTTTTACACATTACGGCAGACAGCGTTCCCCTTTTTACACATAACGGCAGACAGCGTGCACTTTTTACACATAGCGGCAGACAGCGTGCCCTTGTTACACATAGCGGCAGACAGCGTCCCCTTTTTACACATAACGGCAGACAGCGTGCACTTTTTACACATAGCGGCAGACAGCGTGCACTTTTTACACATAGCGGCAGACAGCGTGCACTTTTTACACATAGCGGCAGACAGCGTGCCCTTGTTACACATAGCGGCAGACAGCGTCCCCTTTTTACACATAACGGCAGACAGCGTGCACTTTTTACACATAGCGGCAGACAGCGTGCCCTTGTTACACATAGCGGCAGACAGCGTCCCCTTTTTACACATAACGGCAGACAGCGTGCCCTTGTTACACATTACGGCAGACAGCGTCCCACCTTTTACACATTGCGGCAGGCAGTCCCCCATTTTTACACATAGCGGCAGGCAGTCCCCCATTTTTACACATAGCGGCAGGCAGTCCCCCATTTTTACACATAGCGGCAGGCAGTCCCAACAAAGAAAGAAAGAAAGAAAGAGATAGAAAGAAAGAAGAATTATACTTACCCTCTCCGCTGGCTCAGGCTCCTCAGTGCAGCGTCAGACGATTCCCGGGCTGGAGACTCACCATGCACATAGGGAAATTAGGGAATGACCAGCAGCTCCAGCTCCTCTCTCTCCCTCCCTCCCAGTCCCTCCCATTATGACAGTGGGCGCCGGGGACGGCCACGAGATCTTATCGTGATGCTTGTCAGATCCCCGGCGCCCAAACACAGAGAGAGAGAGAGAGAGAGAGGAAGCCGAGGGAGGGGCGGAATATAAACAGGAAGGGGGAGGAGCTGAGTTAGCTGCCCCTCCTCGCTTTCCTGATTGACATCATGATCTTGCAGCACTGCAGCAGCATTTTATTATAGGAGGAGGAGGAGGACATGTGGAGGAGGAGGCGCTGGAGAGAGCAATCCCTCCAGCAGCAGCAGCCAGTCACAGTGAGTGAGACCTGTTTGTATGAGGGAGGGACGGACCCTCCTCCCTCTTCGGCCGGGACCCCTCCTGCTCCTTCCCCTTCAGCCGGGCTGCTGCTGAGTGTGTTACAGAGGCGGCAGCCGCGGCAGCGTGTCTGGTGCTGCGGCTGCTGCCCTAGTGCCCTGATCTGTTCGTTACGACGGGCGGGCGGCGGGACACAGACCCGACGGGAGCGCTGGTGCCTGGTATGCGGCCGCGGCGGCATGATACAATGAGTCATTGTGACTCATTGTAATGCCGGCGGCTGTGGGCCCTTGAGTGCGGCGGGGCCCCAGTGCAATGCACTGGCTGCCCTGCCAGTAGTTCCGCCCCTGACCTAGTAGGTGCTGTGGTTGGGGGAGTGGTGGGTGTGGGGGAGATGTGGATGGGGGAGGGCTGGTTGCTGGGGTGCCGCAGGTGGGGGAGGGATTCCGGAGCCACTGTGGGTGGGGGAGGGTCGGTTGTGGGGGTGCCATGGGAGGGACGGGTGTGGGGGTGACGTGGGTGGGGGCGGGGCATTGCGGGTGGGGGAGGAGTGGGTGCGGGGTTGCCGCGGGTGGGGGAGGGACGGGTGCGGGGGTACCACGGATGGGGGAGGGGCGGTTACGATGGTGTTGTGGGTGGGGGAGGGGCGGTAGATCGATTTGATTTTAGGCTCACTAACAAACAGTTAATTCAGTTTAAAAAAATACTCTCCCACTTTAAGAGGCTCATACAGAGTAATTTTAAATTAAAAAGAATCACCTATAGAAAAATATTAAAATAGATAGGTAAATAAAAAACCAACATAGACATAAGCTGGGTACACAGCAGGCGATATTATAACCGATATGGCTCATTTTGACCCTTCTAAACGACATTGTTTGTAATATCGGCCAGCGTGTACGCACAATATCGTTAACGATGTATGCTCCTGTGGGTCGTTAACGAGGTATTCTGTCGTCTGTACATGTAGGTCAATTTTGCCTACATCGTCTGAAACTACATGTTCAGGGTGGCGGGCAGGTGACATCACTGAATGACATCGTTAGCGATATCGTTCAGTGTATATGCACTATGGGGTCTATTTTCTAAGCCTTGGAGAGAGCTAAAGTGGATGGAGATAAAGTACCAGCCAATCAGTTCTCAACTGCCATGTCACAAGCTATTTTTGAAAAATGACAGGAGCTGATTGGCTGGTACTTTATCTCCGTTCACTTTACCTCCATCCAAGGCTTAGTAAATAGACCCTTATATAATTTTCCCAGGAGTTCAACACTGATGATATTGCTCATAGGGGGTCATTCAGACCCAATCGCTGCTGTGCGTTTTCGCACAGCGATCGGGTCTGAACTGCGCATGCGCCGGCACCGCAGTGTGCCGGCGCATGCCAGACAGTCGACGGCTGTTTTAGGATAGCGATCACCTCTGTCTGATTGACAGGCAGAGGTGGTCGCAGGGTGGGAGGTGGCGGGCCGGCGGCGCTTGGCCTCCGTTTAGGGGGGCGCGTTCCAGGCAACACAGGTGTGCCCGGACCGTTGGGGGGGGGGGGGGGGGGCGGGCCGCAGCGGTGACGGATATTTTCCTGCCAGCACGCAGGAGCTGCGCTGGTAGGGAGTTGCTCCTGAAGTACCAAAGGATCACCGTTGTGCGATGCTTTTGTACTTCTGCGGGAAGGGGGGGTAGAGCCTGACATGCGGGGCGGATTAGCCCTGTCCCCCCGCATGTCAGGGAAGCTGATCGTAGATGTGCTAAATTTAGCACATCTATGATCAGGTCTGAATCACCCCCATAGAGCATATCGTCTAGTGTCTACTCTGTTATAGAATATCATTTATTTGCAATATAAATTTAAATACAATACAATATTTACATGCATATCAAATCAGGGGCTGTTTAAGAGAGGAGGAGGTCCATGTACAGCTGCATTCGGGACCCTCCTGTCTGGCAGCACAGTAGATTCTGGCTTTGTGCACACCCCGTACCCATTATAAATACACCAATTCATCAAATAGTCGTTACTAAGGCAAAGCTTCTGTGTTGTCAGACACTATTTGTATAATATCTTGCTACACTGTATATCTTTGTATGTGCATACAGCTCAAGTCTTCAGCATTGGTGAAGGTCAACATTGCATGTGAAATTGTTAAGGCCACAGATCCCCGCCCCCTTACACCAGGGGTGGGGAACCTCAGGCCCGCGGGCCGCATAAGGCCCGCAAAGCCACTTGATCAGGCCCAGTCAAGCTCACCTAAACGAGGGAGATGCCAGGCGCCCATTGAGATTTTGTTACCTGTGGGCGCCCGGCTCCTTCTCCTTAGCAGCAGCCAGAGACAGGAGCTCACTCCTGATCTCCGGCTTCCAGCTCAGGCAGTGTGCATGTGCGGCACTCCCATAGTTCCGAGGAGCAGGCAGCGGTCCAGAAACAGGAGTGGGGCTGGTGAGTATTGTGGGGTTTTTTTTGTGTTTTTTTTTTAGTGTGTGTGTGCGTGTGTGTGTGTGTGTGTGTGTGTGTGTGTGTGTGTGTGTGTGTGTGTGTGTGTGTGTGTGTGTGTGTGTGTGTGTGTGTAAGCGGCACTACTAGGGGGCATAACAACTGACTGGGGGCATATCTAATGGGGTATAACAAGTGACTGGGGTATATCTACTAGGGCATAACAACTGACTGGGGGCAGGCTAATTTTTAAGTTGATAATTTCTGTATGGCCCCCGAAGGATTTTATAAATAACCAAATGGCCCTTGGTAGAAAAAAGGTTCCCCACCCTTGCCTTACACTATAAGGCAGGTGCAGGTCTAGCAGTCGATGCTAGGTGATTGTTAGAGCTAACCAAGTTCTGCCTGCACAGCACACTACATGTCTTGCTCTATGTGTGTACTGATACTGGCTTGCGTTTGACTACTTGCTTTTGCTCTCATCCTTCTGCTGATACAGATTGTGGCAATAGGGGCAGTGTGCAACAAAGGAATCAGGGGTGTTTATCTGTTAAGCCCAGGAAAACCATGCATTTGGAGGATAGGAAACGTGTGTCTTACCTGCTTGATTAATTTCAGTGCAGTTCTCTTCAGCCTGGGGCAGCTGAAAGCATGTGATTAATCAACCAGAGCAGCTGTGAAGCGCTTCATTTTAAAGGCAAGGTGGGAGTCTCGTTTGCCTGACGTTTTGAGAAGGATAGGAGGAGTCTAAAGGTGGGTACACACTATTAGATATATCTGCAGATCAATTGATCTGCAGATATATCTATGTACGGATCGGGCAGTGTGCTGTGCATACACACAGCCCGATCCGTCGGGGGACTGACGTCATGAACTGGGCGGGCGGGCCTGTCAATCACCGCCGGCCGCCGCAGCATGTGTACGGGCGGTCGGTACACACACAGCGACGCGCCAATATATCGTTAGATATATTGGCTGTCGGCTGTGCTGCGCGGCCGACACGATACGTCTGTGAACGACGGAGTTCACAGACGTATCGCCCGTACACACTGGCCGACGGTCCCGCGATGTATCGGCCGTTCAAGAGAACGGCCGATACATCGACCAGTGTGTACGGGCCTTAAGGTATAAAAAGACTGTTTGGCAGCCCTTATCCACTCCCTTCTCTTATTTTAGCGCTTGACACAGAGAAAGCGTTCGATCGCATGTCATGGACTTATTTTTGACATCCTCCATGAAATGGGTTTCTCTGCCCAATTTTATGATGGAGTCTCTGCACTCTGCTGCTCCCCAACAGCAAGAGTCACTGTTAATAATGTAATTTTCACTAGCTTTGTAATTGCTTAAGGATGCCTCCTCTTCCCTTGGTGGCAAGGATCCATTGCAAATGCAATCCGAATATATTGAGAGTTAAATTAGGCCCGTCAAAGATAAATTTTTTCTCCCAACACACGGGTTACAAAATCAACACTAACAAACCCAAAGTCCTTGACTTTTACATCCCCGCCTCAGCCAAACGAAATGTACAGGTTTTGTTTCTCTTTACATGTCATATACAGAAAATTGAATATCTGTGCATTTATTTAACACACCGTCACCATCAATTATTCCAAGCCCACTTCCCCCGCATCTTGGACCAAATGACATCAGATCTTCAGGTATGGTCCGGTCACTTTATATCTTGGATTGGCAGAATAAACTCCCTAAAGATGAATGTACGTCCCTGGCACTTATACTTATTTCAAACATTACCTAACTATATCTCTCCTTATGTTTTCAACTTTTTACAGTTCCAGTCTTCTCAATTCGTCTGGGATCACAAACGCCCCCGGATTAAATTATCACTTCAGCGTTCGTCTCGAGGAGGTGGCCTAGGAATTCCTAATTTTCGTATATATTACTATGCAGCACAGCACTCTCTCGCACTGTGGGGGTCATTCTGAGTTGATTGTAGCTGATCGTAATCTTCCCTGACATGTGGGGGGACGCCCAGCACAGGGTTAGTCCGCCCCGCAAGTCAGTCCGCCCCCCCTCCCCCCGCACAAGTACAAAAGCATCGCACAGCGACGATGCTTTTGTACTTGTGGAGTAACTCCCGGCCAGCGCAGATCCTGCGGCTGGCCAGGAGTTCATCGTCGCTGCCCCTGGTCGCAGCGGCTGTGCGTGATGTCACGCAGCCGCTGCGGCCCGCCCCCTGCATGGTCCAACCATGCCTGCATTGACCGGACCGCGCCCCATAACGGCGGCCAAACACTGCCGTGCTGCCCCCTTCCGCCCAGCGACCGCCTCTGCCTGTCAATCAGGCAGAGGCGATCACTAGGGAACAACAGCCTTCGGCCGTCCGGCATGCGCTGGCGCACTGCGGTGCCGGTGCATGCTAAGTTCCGACCCGATGGCTGCAATAAACTGCAGCGAGCGATCGGGTCAGAATGACCCCCTGTGTGCAATGGTGTGCCTCTGATGCAAAGAAGATCTGGGTTGATGTTGAGACGTTGGGTTTGTAGACGCTCTCCTCCCTCTTGTGGCTTCTCTTTTAATTTACCGTTCATTAACGGTCTAGGATTTCATTAATAGATGGTTTAAACTGGCCCCGGGCCCATCACCCCTTATTCCACTGTTTTATAATCCTGACTTCCCCCCAGGCATGCGTACTTCATTCTCCAATATTTGGCTGGGGTGGGGAACTTTTGTTCCTAAATTATATCACTGATGATGTTACGTTGACTCAATTTTCCAATATTAATGAGAAAGCAGCAATCCCCTCTAGGGAATTTTTCCATTTTCTACAAATTCAGCACTTTAATTCCAAGATCAAATAAGCACTGACAGGCCCTCATCTTCCTTAGAGACTAGAGGCTTCATCTCCAGGATATATGTTCTGCTCAACAAGGAAGTAACCCATACATGAGACAGTCACAAGCTGGCACGGATTTGGATTTGGATTTGGGAATTACTTTAGATCACGAAGAATGGTCTGAAATTTGGGACAATGCTGTCTCCAATTCCATCTGTGTCAAAATGAAATAAAATATATATAAACTTTTATAATGTTGACATTATTTACCTTCTCGGCTGAAGGCCATGTTTTCTGACACTTCTGACAGGTGCTGGAGGAGTTGTTCTGAAGAGGGCACTTTCCACGGATCTTGGTAATATGGCGAGAAGTAAACACCCTACTCTCGCACCTGTTTGGCGCAACCATAACTTTTGACCATAAAATTTTCCTTCTCCCTCTAAACCTTCCCACCCTTTCTAGGCATCAAAATAAGCTGTTTCGCCATATTGCCTCAGCCGTGACTTGCCAAGTTGCTGCAGACTGGAAAAAGACTACACCATCAATCAAACCTGTTGCGGATTTGGTATATTTACAAAATTGAATATATGTCTAGTATAGTAAATTATTCATATAAGTCATTCAATAAATTTGGGATCCTTGGCAGACCGGCCAAAATACTATGTCCCCATTTCGCCATTGAGACCCTAAATTGATTCTACTGTCAGGAATACAAATTGAGGTCATCTCCAACTGTTGTATACTATTCTCCTCTTTATTCTTATTCTATCTTTTACTGCTTATTCTCTTTCTTTCTTTTTTCTTCTTTCCTTTTTCTCTTCTGGGTGTTGCAACAGAGAATGCTTTCTCACTTCTCAACTGTTTCCTACAAAATTGGATCATTGTTCTGTTGATATATGTTATATTTCTATATATACACGCTATGCATATTGGATGTTTTTGCTATCTGCCTGCTGTATTCTATTGTGATCTGTTTCTTAAACATTACCTTTAAAAAATAAAAAGACTGTTTGCGGGGATTTATGTTGATTATTGACGCCAGGAAAGCTGGCCAGTGACTAGGGAGTAGATCTCTGTTAGTCTCTTACAGTGCCATGAACATTTTACTGCGTAATAGTTGCTGGTCTGCGGTCATCCTGATGTAATACAGCCGTAGAGGAGAAGTTCAGAGTCAGGGCGGGATGTACTAAGGGGATAATGTGATAAAATCCCCGTTCTCGGTGGTTTTATCGCATTTTTGTATGTACTAACACCCGGCTGCCGCCTTTTCACCCATGAGGGTATCGCCATCTTTGGATGGCGAGATCCTATAGAAGCCTATGGGCTTTCTATGCCCCCCCACCGCAGACGCCGACCCACCTCCCCCCGGCATACCTTCCTCCAGGAAGCCCTGGACCCGGAAGCTAAACTCCTCCAACTCCTAGCAACACAGCTGGAGGTCCTTCCAGCTGCAGGGAGGAGGAGGAGGAGGCGCCCTGGACAGCCTGCTGCCTGCTTCCCAGCAGGTGAGCAGGTGGACACCCCAGGGAGGTGATGGAGACCCCTCACACACCACCTCACAGGTATCGCGGGAGGCCTCCATCACCGCACTACACAGTTTCTTTATCACAATCCTGCTTTGTGTTTGACTACTGGCTTCTGTTCTGCCTCTCCATTCAAGCCAGCCCGAGTCCACAAGCAAGCTTCCTCACGAGGGAGGTGAGTGCATTATATTTCCAATGTAATAGTGGTTTAAGCATATATGATCCTGTAGGACTAGCTGGGCTGCAACCTTCATTGTGAACTAATTCTTCTTTCACTTTGCAAAATACACAGTTTTAGGTTGATGAGCACTGTCAACGATATTTTTTTTAATACTGGGTGTGATGTTAGTGTATTTGAATGCTTAATATTTGTAGACACTCCCTTACTAATCTGTGTAAGCCTGAATCTTCAGTGATGGTCCCTGGGACCAGGAGGATGCTGGGAAGTGGGTGGTGCAGTGTGTCTGGAGTTGGTGATGGAATAAACAGCGCAGCAGTGAACTCACATGTCTGTGTCCTAATGACTGGATTTACAAACATATGAACAAAACACCGGGCTGACCTGGAGGACTCAAGCTCCCATTCCCCCAGTCCTAGCCTGTCTTTGTGCAGCCTAATATCCAAGCTAACCTTTCTTGCTGAGGGTAATGATCAAATAGAAAGAAACGTAGGGGATGTTGTGACCTTCCAGCAAGTGCAGCAAATTTAGCAGGATATGACTCATTTGCTACAAATATAAGAAGACCAAAATTACAGAGTCTAGTGGATTCATGACAAAATCAAATGAATGAGAGATAGAAGTCCCTGCACTCAAACTATACCTCAAGAGACTTTTCTCTCAATTTACCCTCAATTCTCAGGAGGATCACTACTCTAAGATTCCTGCCATTGGGTTATAAGGCCTACAGGCCAGGACCATACTCCGCTGAGAGATGTAATAATCCAGATCCTCTAAATTACAGTGACATGGGTGATAATTGAGGGGCTCAGAGGAAAAGAGGCACAGGACACATCTACATGGATTTTGAATATTTGCTGCCATCTAGCGTCTACTCCCCTAACTTCTGACATAGTGGTATGTGCCTGTTTCTCACCAGCAACAAAATACAAATCCCTGGTATTATATTGCAAAACATACTAATTGAAAAGTAAAAAATTAATGTTGTGGCACGTGCCTCTTTCAACTGAGCCCCTTAATTGTCAGAACCCTAAAAAAGTCAATCCCTCTCAATCAAGGCTTTGCCTTTGCAAATCATGAAACATCTCAGTGAGTATGCTGTCCAGATGCTGGAACTCCCAACAACTACTTCCATCCTACTTAACAATAATGAGAGATATCGATGGGTTACCTAGCTCATATACTGGTGTAACACCAGAACAAGCTCATAGCCAGGAGACACACATACTCCTTTCAAAGCTAGGACTTTCCTTAAAGGAAGCAGCATTACCCACGTCATCTTGCCAAGACCATAGCATTTCCTGAACCCCAGGAATATGAATCAGGGAAAGACTGTACCATGCTGTCTATCTCACTTACAGTGAGTGTTCCCCCAGATGCAATGAACTTGTTCTTCATCTATGACTTTGATTACATTTTAAGCAGGCGATGCCTTGGAGAGAGAGTGGTCACCCAAATCAACCAATCAGCTTCCTCCATTTATCTAGCACAGTCTTTGAAATGACAGTTGGAATCTGATTGATTCCTTTGGACAGCTACTCCACTAAAGTTCTCTCCAAAGTTCATACATCTTCCCCTATCTGCATTTTTATAAGGCTTATATCTTTATTGATTACCAACAGTCTGTTTACATTTTACTGGAATTATGATGGACAAAGGTTGTGGAACTATGTAATTTTCTGTTGACTTCAGTAATAAGTGGTTACCTTGAATCGGTCTGTGATCCATATTACATTATAAAACCCAATGCGCCAATGCCGGCATACACACTTGCCGAGAAAGTAAACGTCGCTCATTTTCACCCTTCCTGAGCCACGTCGTTTACTTTCTCGGCAAGTGTGTATGCCGGCAGCGGCGATCGATGCACAGCCCCGCGGGTAGTTAACAACTCTCGCTGATGGCCGTGCATCCAGCTCAATTTGGACTGTCATCAGGGAGATGCCTGCATGGCCCGGCTGCAGTGTGACGTTACTGGACAATATGGTCATCATATCGCTTAGTGTGTATGCACTGCCGCCAACCGCCTGGCCCGGGAGGGAAACACTAGGTGACATAATTCATAGAGCAAATCGCCTAGTGTGTACCCACCTTTAGTGAAGATAGTAACTTCCGGGCATTTTTATCATGATTATTATTATAAGTGTGACAAGAACACTGGAATAGTGTTTGAGGGCAGGTATGTTTGTCCCAGGTTCTTGTCTTACATGTTGTAAAAAAGGAAAACTTCCAGGAAAATGTTTTGTTTTGTTAGAACCTTTTCAGTCTGTTGGAAAAGCTTGATAAGGGCCCTGAGAGAGAGAGAGGGCAAGTCCAGACATTGGGCCCAGTTCGGGTCTTTGGTCTCACAGAGGGCTAATCAGGTTTTCAGCTGTGTCAGAGTGTTATAGGGCTGCTAGCCTGATCAGTGTGTGCAGACTGCCTGGGGAGAAACTGCAAAACCTCTGTGGGAGAAACATGCTTCCTTATACAAGTGAGCCATACAGTATTTACTGGAAAACTCTGTGTTTTATTTAGAGACAGTCAGGAACGTCTTGTGTATAGTTAGCGCCGGACAGGCAAGGTATTTTCTTTTGATGTTTATTTTATTTTCTGCTTAATAAAACTGGTTGCGGCCAGTTGCACCACAAACTGGACTTGTATGATTACTCAGCTGCTGCTTGCTGCCATCTACCACAGGAGACGGCACCCTGTTCCCCTACAGTGTTACATAAGATAATATGAAAAAGGATGTTTTCATCTGCGGAAGTCGCTGACACTTGTTACAGGTGGAGAAACGCGTTATTTAGCACTAATATCTGGAGAGAGGCGTATTATTACACACTGTGATGAATCCATTATTTGACCTCCGCTATAACTCTACATGGCCGCATGGGATTATAAAATCACCCAAGCTGCGATACAGTGAAGCTAAGCAGCAGTGGATAGAAAGGATATCTGTAAATCCTGGCCTGTGAGTATAAAAGAAGCATATATTTACACAGGTGCCTCAATAAAAGCATGTTTTGTGATAAATATATTGCACAAGGAGGTTCTCAGATTTCTGGACTATATCAACTAAAGAGTACTGAATCTTAATTAATATATATGTGTGTGTTTCTTTTGTTTTGTTTCTTTATATATATGAATTCCCTTCTATGTGTGTAAAAAGGCTGTTGCTTTATTATGAAGATTTGCTATATCAGTGATTGCCTATTTCTATAAAACATTGGGTATACGTATTGATGTTGGATGGTAGTTTGCCATTTAATTATGCAGTCTGATTGTATCACAGTACTGTGATCCATAAGATGTTTTCTATGCTAGTTGTAATATGCTGTTGTGCTCTGTGTACCATTTTCTATAACAATATGCTGCCGATAGCCTCTGTGCGCTATGTAAACCGGAGCTTTGTGTATATACGTTACCATGATGACAGTATTCACTATGTTTGTGCATAGTGACGCCATTTGCGTGGTCAGCACGTTGACGTCACCTCCTTGGCCCCGGCGCCTGGGATGGAGATCCCACCACAGGAACACGCTATCAGAGTACACTGAATGGGTATTTAAGGTGAGCACTTTGTTTATATTATTTATGTCCTGATGAAAATGCTGTGGCATTGAAACGTTGTACCTCATACTGCTGACTGAATTGGAATCATTTGTGTGTGGAGTGCTGCTTCAGATGGGTAATATATAAGTTGTAACACTGTAGGGGTGCAAGGTGCCTTTTCCTGGGGAATATGGCAGCACGCAGCAGCTGAGGAACAACACAAGTCCAGTTTCTGGTACAACTGACCCCGGCCAGTTTTATTGAAACAGAAAATAAAACAAACCCCAAAATAAAAATACCTTGCCTGTCCGGCACTAACTAAACATAAGATGTTCCTAACTGTCACTAAACAAAACACAGAGTTCTTCAGTACATACTGTATAGCTTACTTGCATCAGAAAGCGTGTCTCTCACACACAGATCCTGCAGCCTTCCCAGGCAGTCTGCCCATACTAATCAGGTTAGAAGCACTATATCACTCTTACACAGCTGAAACCCTGATTAGCCCTCTGTGAGGCCAAAGACCCGAACTGGGCCCAATGTCTAGAACTCGCCTTATCTCTCTCTCAGAGCCTTTACCCAGCTTTTACAGCAAACTGAAAAGGTTCAGACAAAACAAAAAGCATTTTTCCTAGAAGTTAACATTTTCTAAAACATGTAAGACAAGAACCTGGGACAAATATACCTGCCCTCAAACACTATCCCAGTGTTCTTGTCACATATCCCCCTCCCCTGTTTCGACCTAGGGGCCGGAACACTTGTAGCCCCCAAACAAAAGATGCGAGACAATGCATCTGCATTGGCCAATTGTGTTCCCGGTCTATGTTCGACAGTAAACTTAAAGTCCTGCAACGCTAGAAACCATCTAGTTACACGAGCATTCTTGCCTCTATTTACATACATCCATTTTAAAGGGGCATGGTCTGTCACTAGTCTGAATTGTCTACCCAAGAGGTAATATCTCAAGGTATCTAGTGCCCACTTAATGGCCAAAGCCTCCTTTTCCACAATGGCATACCTTTTTTCATGCTCATTGAGTTTCCTACTCAAATAAATGATAGGGTGTTCGTCCCCATCTCTGGTTTGGGACAGCACAGCACCTATCCCTACCTCTGAGGCATCTGTCTGTACCACAAATTCTTTTGAAAAATCTGGTGTTATCAACACCGGTTGTGAACACAAAGCCACTTTTAACGCTTGGAACGCCTTTTCTGCATCAGGGTTCCATTTCACCACATTTGACTGCTTCCCTTTGGTAAGGTCTGACAACGGCACCGCTGTGGTCGCAAAATTAGGAATAAACCGTCTATAGTACCCAGTAATTCCCAAAAAAGCCCTTACCTGTTTTTTATTCACTGGACGAGGCCAGTTTTGAATAGCATCAACTTTATTCAATTGGGGCCTAATCAGACCTCTGCCTATGGTGAAGCCCAAGTATTTGACCTCCTCCATTGCGAGGCAGCACTTCTTTGGGTTAGCAGTTAACCCTGCCTCTCTGATTGAGTCCAGTACTGCTTGTACTTTAACCAAATGTGACCCCCAGTCTGTACTGTGAATTACCACATCATCCAAATAGGCAGCTGCATATTTTCTATGGGGCCTCAAAATTTTATCCATCGCCCGTTGAAAGGTTGCTGGAGCCCCATGCAACCCAAAGGGTAACATCTTATACTGGTTCAGCCCCTCCGGAACCGAAAAGGCTGTTTTTTCTTTGGCGCTATCAGATAAAGGTATTTGCCAGTAACCTTTGGTCAGGTCCAATGTGGTGAGAAACCTGGCTGTTCCCAGCCTTTCTACAAGCTCATCCACACGGGGCATGGGGTATGCGTCAAACTTGGACACCTCATTTAACTTACGAAAGTCATTACAGAAGCGTATGCTACCGTCGGGCTTCGGGATGAGCACTATGGGACTGGACCACTCACTGTTAGACTCCTCTATGACTCCAAGTTCTAACATGGTTTTAACTTCCTTAGAAATAGCTTCTCGCTGAGCTTCAGGAATCCTATATGGCTTTAAATGAACCCTGACCCCTGGTTCTGTGACAATGTCATGTTTTATTATGGTCGTTCGGCCAGGCAGCTCTGAAAATACCTCCCTATTTTGGATGAGAAATTCTTTAACCTGATTGTTCTGATCAGCTGATAATGTCTCTGACACCTTCACTGCGGGAAGCAACCGGGGTGAAGACACCGAAGGGCAAGGCTCCGCTGACAGAGACAACCTATCTTTCCAGGGTTTGATTAAGTTAACATGGTAGATCTGTTCGGGTTTTCTCTTTCCCGGCTGGTATACTTTGTAATTAACCTCATTCACTTTTTCCCTAATCTCAAATGGACCCTGCCATTTAGCTAGGAATTTGCTTTCCACAGTGGGTACCAAAACAAGAACTCTATCTCCAGGAGCAAATTCCCGTATCTTGGCACTCCGGTTATAGACCCTCTGTTGAGCACTTTGGGCCTGTTCCATGTGCTCTCTGACAACAGGTACCACGGCTGCAATCCTATCCTGCATTTGTGTTACATGCTCAATAACGCTTCTATAAGGAGTGGGCTGTCCTTCCCACGTCTCTTTGGCAACATCCAACAGCCCTCTGGGGTGTCTACCATACAACAAATCAAATGGAGAAAACCCCGTAGAGGACTGAGGAACTTCTCTGATGGCCATTAACAAGTAGGGCAACAAACAATCCCAGTTTTTCCCATCTCTCTCAACAACCTTTTTTAACATACTTTTTAATGTTTTATTAAACCTTTCCACCAACCCGTCAGTTTGGGGATGGTAGATGGACGTCCTGAGGTGAGTGACCTTAAATAACTTGCACAATTCTTTCATGATCCTTGACATAAATGGAGTACCTTGGTCAGTCAAAATTTCTTTTGGTATTCCCACTCTACTAAATACCTGCACCAGCTCCCTAGCTATCGCCTTGGTTGTGATAGTGCGTAAAGGGACAGCCTCAGGATATCGAGTGGCATAGTCCATAATTACCAGGATATACTGATGGCCCCGAGCAGACTTTAACAAGGGCCCCACGAGATCCATGGCTATTCTGTCAAACGGGACCTCTATAATAGGCATGGGAACTAGTGGGCTCCTGAAATGGGGTCTAGGGGCATGATACTGGCATTCAGGACAGGAAGAACAATATTCAGACACTTCTTTATAAACCCCTGGCCAAAAGAACCTTTGTAAAACTCTTTCAGTGGTTTTTTCTGCCCCTAAATGTCCTGCGGTAACGTGACTATGAGCTAAATCTAGTACCGTTCTCCGATAAGGCTGGGGAACTACCAGCTGTTCCACCACATCCTCACCCCTTTTGACAATGTGGTACAAGAGCTCATTACAGATGGCCATGTGGGGATACGTAACCCTGTCACCTGGTACCACAGGTTCCCCATTAACAATCTTAACATTCTCTCTAGCCTTTATTAAGGTAGGATCCTTTAACTGTTCAGACGCAAACAGATCCTTCTTTACCTCCAGGTCAGGCACGCTTTCAGTTCTAACTACTATGTCTCTGTTCCCGGCAAGAGGGTCCTCACTGGACTCCCCATCTGTCACTTCCCCAGCCAAACTAGCAAAAGGCAAAGGGCCAGAAAGTTCCGAAGACCCACGTACATCCATAAAATCACCGGTATTATCAACTGGCTTTTTACTTCTCACATCTGTTGATAACCGTGATTCCCACAGTTTCCAAAAATGAGGAAAATCCCTCCCTATTATGGCCTCATGCACCAAGGTAGGGACCAGTCCCACTTTAACCATTGCTGACCCACAACAAGTTTCTATATTCACCTCAGCAGTGGCATAATGTTGGGTATCCCCATGTATGCAAGTTACCCCAATAGGTATTTGCTGGACCTTTAAGGGGTTCACTAACCCAGCTTTCACGAGGGTAACTAAACTTCCTGAATCTAGCAAGGCCTCTACCCGGTTACCTTCTAAGAACACATCACACATTTGTTTTTCCAGCTCAGGTGAAGGTACCACAGTACAGGCTAACCTAGCAAAGAAAGACATTCTGCGACATTCAAAGGCAGCATCACATTGCATGGGTTCTTGCGTGACTGGGCAATTGGCAATAACATGACCTGGCATACCACACCTAAAACATTTAACCACACGATTATCAACCCATTTGGGCAGCATAGACCGTTCTAGCCCCATTGGCCTGTTTCCAGGGCCAGTGTTTACAGTCTCTCCAGCCTTGCGTTCTCTTAACCGCCCAGCAACGTTTTCCCACGGAACAGTCTTACCAGTCTTTACTGAAGGGCGCTGTCGAGGATCTATGGGTTGCTGGGTGGTCATCAGTAGTTCCTCTGCTGCCAAATACCTCTCTACCATGTCCACTAATTGGTCAGCAGTACCCGGGTTTCCATGGCTCACCCACTTGCGCAGGACCATGGGCAAAGATCTCAAGTAGCGGTCCATGACGACTCTTTCCACCATCTGGGGACCAGTTAATGTCTCTGGCTGTAGCCATTTTTTTGTTAGCTGAATAAGGTCGTGCATCTGGGAGCGCGGAGGCTTCTCCATGGCGTACAGCCAACGGTGCACCCGTTGTGCTCGTACTGACAGCGTGACTCCCAGGCGGGTCAGGATCTCTGTCTTTAGTTTATCATAGTCCCGAGCCTCAGCAGGGCTTAAATCAAAGTAAGCTTTTTGGGGCTCACCTGACAGGAAAGGTGCCAGCAGACTGGCCCACTGTGCTTTCGGCCAGTTCTCACGCTCGGCAGTCCTTTCAAACGTGGTCAGATAGGCCTCCACACCATCAGCCTCTGTCATTTTCTGCAGGAAGTGACTGGCTCGTATAGAACTAGAGCTGGTTGGAGCACTGACGGCCACATCTCCAACCCGAGCTGCAAGTCTCTGCACCACTTCTGCTAAGGCCTCTCTATCCTGACGCTGTTGCCTGTAAAGTTCATCAACAACTGCCTGCTGTTGTCTCTTATTTTCCTCCATTGCCACCTGCTGCTGTCTGTTGGCCTCCTGCTGAGCCGCTGTAGCTTGCAGCAAGGCTTTAAGCAGATCCTCCATGTCAACAGATTTTTCAGGCGGCTTTGCAGCTGCTTTCACCCAGGACATATATCAAACCCTCAGGGGTGAGTCTCAGTAACTTCACACTGGGCTGTATCTGCATAAACCACCGTTTTCTGCAGGCCTCACAAAGCTGCTGCTTTCACTTATGCGCAGAACGGCCTGCTCGCATTCTCCACCAAGTTGTAACACTGTAGGGGTGCAAGGTGCCTTTTCCTGGGGAATATGGCAGCACGCAGCAGCTGAGGAACAACACAAGTCCAGTTTCTGGTACAACTGACCCCGGCCAGTTTTATTGAAACAGAAAATAAAACAAACCCCAAAATAAAAATACCTTGCCTGTCCGGCACTAACTAAACATAAGATGTTCCTAACTGTCACTAAACAAAACACAGAGTTCTTCAGTACATACTGTATAGCTTACTTGCATCAGAAAGCGTGTCTCTCACACACAGATCCTGCAGCCTTCCCAGGCAGTCTGCCCATACTAATCAGGTTAGAAGCACTATATCACTCTTACACAGCTGAAACCCTGATTAGCCCTCTGTGGGGCCAAAGACCCGAACTGGGCCCAATGTCTAGAACTCGCCTTATCTCTCTCTCAGAGCCTTTACCCAGCTTTTACAGCAAACTGGAAAGGTTCAGACAAAACAAAAAGCATTTTTCCTAGAAGTTAACATTTTCTAAAACATGTAAGACAAGAACCTGGGACAAATGTACCTGCCCTCAAACACTATCCCAGTGTTCTTGTCACAATATATATATATATATATATATATATATATCGAAGTGGGTGGTTGTATGGGGAGCGCTCGGTGACCACTAGTAGTTCTTAACAGGTTTTTTCAAAGAGTATTCCTTCAGATTGAAGGTAAACCAAAGAAGAGGCTGATACTTCTGGAACAAAGCCAAGACAGCACTGTGGACACTAGCACAAGTTTGCAGCAATTAATAAATTTGTTGTCAATAAGGACTTCTTGATTTTTTGCACTTATCTGATTTTAGGATATTCACCTCTAGATTATTATTTGTCTATCTTATGGGAATCTTTCCCCTTTTAAAAAAAACCTACAGCTAGGACATCGCTTTTACACGTAGAAAACATCCCTGAGGAAGTCTGTTTAGACAAAACGTGTTGGGTGATTGCCTTAGACTTAGTGGGTGGACAGGCTGTCATATGAGCTCCTCCCCGGCTGGGGTGGACAGCAAGTCCCATTAAGACCTTCGTTCCCACGAACGTCAAGACAAATGTAAGAGTTGTACAATACATTTAAACAAACAGAAATTCTTTTACTAAATCATTCAAAAAGGATATGGACTAATGAGTGAATTTGCTGTTGGGTGATTCTAGTGTGAGGGTTTGTTCCAGAAGTATCAGCCTCTTCTTTGGTTTACCTCCAATCTGAAGGAATACTCTTCGAAAAAAACCTGTTAAGAACTACTAGTGGTCACCGAGCGATCCCCATACAACCACCCACTTCGATAAACTACCGGTTCTCCACTGGCAAGAGGACCTGTTTGGGGAATAGCTGCTGATTCCTCCAAGGACTATTGTATCCGTGGTGGTCTAATTGAATCTTAGCGCAATTTGGTTATTCTATTGTTGAATATATATATATATATATATATATATACACACACACATATATACACACACATATATATATATATATATAGTGCATCCAAGGTCCAGCACTCCCAGTGCAGTATGAATTACTTCGCTGGTGCCCTCAGAGGTGTAAGTAGATACAGCAGCAAAAGGTGCGGCACTCAACCTGATTCTCCGTAATTAAGAGTCACACCCGGTCCTGCGTTTCAAACTGTATAGTTTGTCATCAGGAAATAACATACAACATACAAAAGCATACATTTATATACAAGTGCACAACAGGAATGAACCAATGTCGATTTAGTCAACGCAGGTGTGTAATCACCAGAGAGTGACCAAAAAAAAACCCACAAATTTTTATTAAAAACTATAATAATAATAATAAAAATTTGTGTTTTATTTGGTCACCCTCTGGTGATTACACACCTTGCATCAGATTTACTAAAACCAGATTGTAAAAAAAAAATGGAGGAAGTCCTGTGATAATAACGCTATCTTCAAGTGGTGTTATTTGGCTTCCTTCTGGTTCCCCTACCTCAGCCTTACCCGCCTGCTGGCAGTGAATGCTGAGCATAGAGTCCCCTGTGATCAGCCATGTGTGTTTGATAGACCACGGGCTGATATCCCTGGTAGGCCAGTCTTGTTGTCCCCTCTGTGGCATCACTTCCCACTCTGCTGTGATCGGAGCTCAGCAGCTCTGACCAGGCAGCTTCTGCGGCTCCGTGTGCCATGAATTAAGATGGCTGCTGGAGGGCTGCTGAGCACGCCCAGCCACAGGCAGCTCCTCCCAAGGTCCTTTCCAAAGCTCGTGAGTCATACCTCACAGAGTCCGCCTGCTGTAGCTGGCAAGTCTTAAAGGAGCTGTGCAAAATGGGCTGCCACTGCTATATTAAAGAGAGTCACTTTGTGATAAGGCTGTCCAATTGGATGCAGCCCCATAATGATTTTGAGGGCTCCAATCTAACCTGATCTCAAAAGATGGCTGTATTACATTTTTAGTTATTACTGGCTAAAGTGCTGCTTTATAGTTAAATACATATTTATTATGATTAAGCCCATTTATTTGTATTACTGTAAGCAATATTTTGTGTAATCTATGCAGTGCAGTGATATATAAAGAAAGTTATATGCATTGCAAGTGATATGTAATGTAAGTAATGTATAGTCTAAATTAAATGTATTGTATGTTATTTGCAATGTAAACAAAATGTAGTGCACTGTAAAGAGAGATGCAGTGACGATGCTGCCTGTCGGGATCTGGGCACTCGAAATACCGACGCCGGAATCCCAACAGCCATTAGAATCCTGATGCCAGAAGCCTGAAAGGGGCTGTAGCCCGACGCCGTCATCCCAACCGTAAGAACAGCTGGCGGGTAAGGTTTAGGGATGGGAAGGGTGGCTTAGGTTTAGGCACCACACGGGGGTTAGGGTTAGGCTGCGGGGGTGTAGTAGGTTAGGGTTAGGCTGTGGGGAGGGGGGGGGGTTAGGCACCCCCGGGGCAGGGGTTAGTGTCAGACTGCGGGAGATGGCCAGTTAGGTTTAGGCAGCTGGGATTGGGGGTTAGGTTTAAGGACCTCCGGGGGGTGGTTAGGGTCAGGCACTAAGGGGGGAGGTTAGGTTAGGTTGCGGGAACAGAGGGTTAGGGGATTGGGGAGAAGGGGAAATAGTCTCTATTCACCCCTGTCGCTATTTGAGTGGGCGTCTCAGTCCTTGCCTATTTAGCAGCACGGATGTACACCAGGGATGGTCATTGTAGCAACATAATCCACAGACACAATTCCAGCAAAAGACGCAAGGAAGCATACTTGCCTACCCTCCCAGAATGTCCGGGAGGCTCCCGAAAATCAGTGGTGCTCCTAGCCCCCCGGAAAGGTGGGCAAGTATCCCGCTTTCCCTTCCAGCCTCCACACCTGCCTAGGCTGCCCACGATAGAGTACAAGTTGGCAATCTAAGGTGGACTCGATGATGTGATTCGCGCTGATGATTTAATAGTGATGTCTCGCCTCCTGGACAGCCCACCTTCCTGCTGGTCACGCCAGCAAAGTAGGTAAGTACGAAGAAAGGCTGCAACTGCTTCCAACTGAGATTCAAGCCCTATGAGGGATCCCACCCCCCTCAACAGATCCCACCCCCTCCACTGACCTCACCCCGATTAGGGCTGCTTCCATAAATTTTCCCGGGCTGGATTTCCATCCCAATCCGCCCCCTGCTGATATCTATGTAAAATAGAACCCCACTTACCTGCACCCAGGGACCGGAGAACAGTGAGCTACGGTCATCTGTTCCTGTGCTACTGCTGTGACCCCAGTCATCTCAGCAGTAAAGTGAGCAGAGATGCTGCAAAGTCCTGGCATCTCGATTCACTTTACTGAACACAGGGGTCACAGCAGCAGTACAGGCGATCAGAGGACCGGAGCACACCTTTTCTGAAGTGTAGGTAAATGTAAGCATTGCATGATCGCAGGAGAAGGTCGACAGTGGTAGCCAGTGGCAGTGCATGCGTGGATACACGCGCAAGGTATTTTTCACAAAAAATCCTTGCAATGTATTCAATTATCGCAATGCGAATTTGGGGGAATTTATCACATCCCATCCACAGTGTCACGATCCGGGTATCTGGACGCCATTACTTACCCTTCAGATGCCTCCTGAGGCTGGCTCAGCGTTCCAGGACCGGATCCCATCCGTTACACTGATGTCCACATTCCTGCCTCCTCTCCCGTCACTCTGAGACGCGGTCACCGCGGCGCCATGTAACATCTGGAATGGCGTTCCCCGCGGCCTCCACCGCTGTCCCTGAGTTCCTGCATGCAGAGTGTCAGAGTGGCGATTACGTCAGCCGCGGCCTCCGCTGTGCCCGCGTGGTTTAGATGTGCAATCATCAGTCTGGCGTCTCCTGTCTCCTGTGGCCGGCGCCGCCATTGCTGTTTCAATTCTCACATGGATTACAAACCAAACTTCCCTCCAAGTGTCTGCATGGGCGCAGCCATCTTGGATTTTGTCATCTGATCATTTCCACCAATCTGCTGTCTGTATTGTTAATCTGCATAATTGCCTAGCCAATCCCTTCCTTGCTGCAGGTATAAATATGCTGTGCCTGAGCAAGGAAGGCATCAGTGCTTTGGTTGTCTAACCTAGTTCCAGTTTGTCTCTCTCCTGTGGTTGTCTTCCAGGTTCCAACTCCTGTCTCCAGACTTCTGCTATAGAGACCCGCACCAGCATTCCATCTGCGGTGTAGCCTGACTCTCCGATCCATTCTGGACTCACCTGTTTCCAGCTACAACAATCACCTGCTTCCAGCCCAGCTTCCAGCAGTGTACAGCTTCTCTTAAAGGGCCGGTGTCCTTTCTGCAGTTTACCACTCTCCACCGGTATTATTATTTCACCGCTCTCAAACAATCACCTGCTTCCAGCCCAGCTTCCAGCAGTGTATAGCTTCTCTTAAAGGGCCGGTGTCCTTTTCTGCAGTTTACCACTCTCCACCGGAATTATTATTTCACCGCTCTCAAACTCCAAACTTCATTATTATTTCATCGCTCTCAAGTTCGTTTATTATTTAACTGGTTCCAGCCAGTATCCACTCCGTACCAACAACAGTCTGGTTCCAGCCAGTATCCACAGCAGCCGTTTTACCTTCAGCAGCCCAGCCTTTCCTGGAACATCAGCTGGTACGATCCTGGGTTCTCTCCATTGCTACAGTCAGGCCTGGTAAGGACTTTCCAACTATAAGATTATAAGAACTGTCTCACACTACCAGTGCCTGTGGCCCTTGCCACCCTGTAGTACCCAGGAATTGTATTTATCCTCTGTTGACTTTTTTGTTTCCTTTTACTGCTGCTGTGTTACGGAGTTTGTCATAATAAACATCATTGACTTTTATCCTGGTTGTCGTGGTCACGCCTTCGGGCAGTTATTCTACATGTTACTTACATGTCTAGGGGTCTGATACAACCTCCCAGGTTCCGTTACATCTCAGCCCCTACAACTGAGGCTGCCTCCCGTCAGCTCAGGCCCTCAGTTGTGACAGTAAGCACTGACCTAATGAATCCAGCCGGAGACCAGGATCAAGCGGCCAGGCCAATGCAAGAACTGGCAGCCCGACTTGAACATCAGGAGGCTGCACAGGGCCACATCATCCGCTGTCTCCAGGATCTCTCTACACGGCTGGATGGGATTCAAACGACCCTCCGTGGACCTGGCACGTCCGGTGCGTCCACTACAGTGACACCAGCTGTAACCCCACCCACCTTACCCATTTCCAGTCCACATCTTCATCTTCCAACGCCAGCAAAATTTGATGGATCTCCAAGGTTCTGCAGGGGATTTCTCAATCAATGTGAAATCCACTTTGAGCTTCTACCTGGCAATTTCTTCAGTGACCGTACCAAAATTGCCTATGTCATCTCCCTTCTCAGTGGCTCAGCCCTTGACTGGGCATCACCTTTATGGGAGAAGTCTGATCCCCTGCTATCCTCCTATACTGACTTTGTAGCTACATTCAGGCGCATCTTCGACGAGCCAGGCCGGATAACATCTGCTTCATCTGAGATTCTCCGTTTACGCCAGGAAACACGTACTGTGGGACAGTATCTTATACAGTTTAAAATCCTGGCATCCGAACTGGCATGGAACGACGAGGCCCTGTATGCTGCATTCTGGCATGGCTTATCAGAACGCATCAAGGATGAGTTAGCTACCAGAGACTTGCCCTCTAAGTTGGATGAGCTAATTTCTCTTTGCACGAAGGTTGATCTACGTTTCAGAGAGAGAGCAACTGAGCGAGGAAGATCATCTACTCCTAAATCTTCTGCTCCTCCTCCTCGTCAACCATCTCCATCCAAGGATGAGCCTATGCAAATTAGTCGTTCCCGTCTATCTCCCGCTGAGCGCCGAAGACGTCTCTCTGAGTCTCTCTGTCTCTACTGTGCAGCTCCGTCGCACACTATCAATGCCTGTCCGAAACGTCCGGGAAACTCCAGATCCTAGCTCGCCAAGGAGAGGGCCGGCTAGGAGTAATGATCTCCTCTCCATCTCCTCATGACTGTAACCTCCCAGTGTCGCTCCAAATTGCTCAACGTTACAGGAACGTCATTGCCCTCCTTGATTCCGGAGCAGCTGGGAATTTCATAACCGAAGCTTATGTTAAACGGTGGTCCCTACCCACCGAGAGACTGTCCTCGTCCATCTCTTTGACTGCCGTGGATGGCAGCAAGATTTTTGACGCAGTCATTTCCTTAAGGACTCTTCCAGTTCGTCTGAGAGTGGGAGTTCTTCATTCTGAGTATATTTCTTTTTTAGTGATTCCAAGAGCCACACATCCAGTGGTTTTAGGCCTTCCATGGCTCCGTCTCCACAACCCATCAATTGACTGGACGACTACGCAAATACTGGCATGGGGTTCCTCCTGTGCTGAGACTTGTTTAGCCAAAGTTCTTCCTGTTTGTTCTTCCTTCCCCAGGTCATCTGATGTTCCGCCTCCTCCATATCAAGACTTCACGGACGTGTTCAGTAAAGCCTCTGCTGATATCCTTCCTCCTCATAGAGAATGGGACTGCCCAATCGACCTCATTCCAGGGAAGGTTCCACCGCGAGGCCGAACTTATCCGTTGTCTCTGCCTGAGACACACTCCATGGAAGAGTACATCAAAGAGAACCTGGCGAAGGGTTTCATCCGACCATCTTCTTCTCCAGCCGGCGCAGGCTTCTTCTTCGTTAAGAAGAAAGACGGTGGTCTGCGTCCGTGCATCGACTACAGAGGTCTGAACGACATTACCGTCAAGAACCGATACCCTTTACCCCTGATTACCGAGCTCTTTGATAGAGTTAGTGGTGCAACTATTTTCACAAAGCTGGACTTGAGGGGTGCCTATAATCTCATCCGAATCCGTGAGGGTGACGAGTGGAAGACCGCCTTTAACACCCGTGACGGACATTAGGAGTACCTCGTCATGCCCTTCGGATTGAGCAACGCTCCAGCAGTCTTCCAGCACTTCGTGAATGAGATTTTCAGGGACATCTTGTACCGCCATGTCGTGGTTTATCTAGACGACATCCTCATCTTTGCTAATAATCTCGAAGATCATCGTTTCTGGGTAAAAGAGGTTCTTTCCCGTCTCCGTGTCAATCACCTCTATTGTAAATTGGAGAAGTGTGTGTTTGAAGTTAAAACCATTCCGTTTCTAGGTTACATTGTGTCCGGTTCCGGACTAGAGATGGATCCTGAGAAACTCCAAGCAATCCAGAATTGGCCTATACCCTTAAGCCTCAAAGGGGTCCAGAGGTTCTTAGGGTTCGCCAATTATTATAGAAAATTTATACGAGACTTTTCCACCATTGTGGCGCCTATCACTGCATTAACCAAGAAAGGTGCTAATCCGTCCAAATGGTCCGAGGAAGCTACACAGGCCTTTCACCTTCTGAAGCAACGGTTCATCTCTGCACCAGTTCTGAAACAGCCCGACACCGACTCTCCTTTTATCTTAGAGGTAGATGCCTCCTCCGTTGGAGTAGGAGCAGTGTTATCCCAGAGGGCCAAAGATGGACATCTACATCCTTGCAGTTTCTTCTCCCGGAAGTTCTCCCCAGCTGAGCGCAACTATGCCATTGGCGATCAGGAGTTGCTAGCCATCAAGCTCGCTCTGGAGGAGTGGAGATACCTGTTGGAGGGAGCTTCCCACTCAATCACCATACTTACCGACCACAAAAATCTTTTATATCTCAAAGGCGCACAATGTCTGAATCCTCGTCAGGCCAGATGGGCACTTTTCTTCTCTAGGTTTGACTTTAAACTCCAGTTCTGTCCGGGTTCTCAGAATCGTAAGGCCGATGCCCTTTCCCGCTCATGGGAGCAAGAAAATGAGTCCGAGTCTGCAGACAAGCATCCTATTATTAATCCGTTGGCATTCTCCACGGTAGGGATGGACTCTACGCCTCCACCAGGGAAAAGTTTTGTTAAGCCAGTTCTAAGGAAGAAGCTCATGCCTTGGGCCCATGCTTCCCGTTTTGCTGGACATACAGGCATTCAGAAAACCCTTGAATTTATTTCTAGGTCTTACTGGTGGCCAACTCTGAAGAAGGACGTTATGGAATTTATTGCCTCCTGCCCAAAGTGTGCCCAACACAAAGTCTCCCGCCAGTCGCCTGCGGGGCAACTGGTTCCATTATCTGTTCCCCGTCGACCTTGGACCCATTTGTCGATGGACTTTGTTTCCGATCTACCTATCTGCAACAAGTTTAATACCATCTGGGTGGTAGTTGACCGGTTCACCAAGATGGCACATTTCATCCCTCTCACCGGTCTTCCGTCAGCTTCCAAGTTGGCTCAAGTGTTTATACAAGAGATCTTACGACTTCACGGTCTTCCTGAAGAGATCATCTCGGATCGTGGAGTACAATTTGTAGCCAAATTTTGGCGAAGTTTGTGTCAAGCCCTCCAAGTCAAGTTAAAGTTTTCCACGGCTTACCATCCTCAGACCAATGGTCAAACCGAGAGGGTGAATCAGGACTTGGAGGCCTTCCTCCGTATATATGTGTCTTCCTCTCAAGATGACTGGGTTCAACTCCTTCCTTGGGCCGAGTTCAGCCACAACAATCAATACCATTCCTCATCTTCTTCTACACCATTCTTCATTAATTATGGATTCCACCCTAAAGTCCCAGAATTCCAACCGCTTCCCGCAACTTCTGTTCCAGCAGTGGATGTCACCTTGCGTCAGTTTTCAAATAACTGGAGGAACGTCCGCGCAGCCCTGCTTAAAGCCTCATTCAGGTATAAGAAGTTTGCCGATAGGAAGCGTAGAGCGGTTCCTGCTCTCAAGGTGGGTGATCGTGTGTGGCTGTCCACGAAGAATTTGAGGTTGAGAGTTCCCAGCATGAAATTTGCACCTCGCTACATCGGACCCTTCAAGATTGAACAAGTCATCAATCCTGTTGCCTACAGGTTACAGTTACCATCCTTCTTGAAAATACCCAGGACATTTCATGTTTCTTTGTTGAAACCGCTGATCCTGAATCGGTTTCATTCCGCACTTCCTCCAGCTCCCAAAGTTCAGACTCAACGGGGAGTCGAGTACGAGGTGGCCAAGATTTTGGACTCACGTTTCCGTTATGGTCAGTTACAATACCTCATTGACTGGAAGGGCTATGGTCCTGAAGAACGCTCTTGGACCAATGCCTCAGACGTCCATGCTCCTGCCTTGGTCCGAAATTTCCACGCAAAGTTTCCTTTAAAGCCTAAGAAGTGTCCTGGGGCCACTCCTAAAGGGGGGGGTGCTGTCACGATCCGGGTATCTGGACGCCATTACTTACCCTTCAGATGCCTCCTGAGGCTGGCTCAGCGTTCCAGGACCGGATCCCATCCGTTACACTGATGTCCACATTCCTGCCTCCTCTCCCGTCACTCTGAGACGCGGTCACCGCGGCGCCATGTAACATCTGGAATGGCGTTCCCCGCGGCCTCCACCGCTGTCCCTGAGTTCCTGCATGCAGAGTGTCAGAGTGGCGATTACGTCAGCCGCGGCCTCCGCTGTGCCCGCGTGGTTTAGATGTGCAATCATCAGTCTGGCGTCTCCTGTCTCCTGTGGCCGGCGCCGCCATTGCTGTTTCAATTCTCACATGGATTACAAACCAAACTTCCCTCCAAGTGTCTGCATGGGCGCAGCCATCTTGGATTTTGTCATCTGATCATTTCCACCAATCTGCTGTCTGTATTGTTAATCTGCATAATTGCCTAGCCAATCCCTTCCTTGCTGCAGGTATAAATATGCTGTGCCTGAGCAAGGAAGGCGTCAGTGCTTTGGTTGTCTAACCTAGTTCCAGTTTGTCTCTCTCCTGTGGTTGTCTTCCAGGTTCCAACTCCTGTCTCCAGACTTCTGCTATAGAGACCCGCACCAGCATTCCATCTGCGGTGTAGCCTGACTCTCCGATCCATTCTGGACTCACCTGTTTCCAGCTACAACAATCACCTGCTTCCAGCCCAGCTTCCAGCAGTGTACAGCTTCTCTTAAAGGGCCGGTGTCCTTTCTGCAGTTTACCACTCTCCACCGGTATTATTATTTCACCGCTCTCAAACAATCACCTGCTTCCAGCCCAGCTTCCAGCAGTGTATAGCTTCTCTTAAAGGGCCGGTGTCCTTTTCTGCAGTTTACCACTCTCCACCGGAATTATTATTTCACCGCTCTCAAACTCCAAACTTCATTATTATTTCATCGCTCTCAAGTTCGTTTATTATTTAACTGGTTCCAGCCAGTATCCACTCCGTACCAACAACAGTCTGGTTCCAGCCAGTATCCACAGCAGCCGTTTTACCTTCAGCAGCCCAGCCTTTCCTGGAACATCAGCTGGTACGATCCTGGGTTCTCTCCATTGCTACAGTCAGGCCTGGTAAGGACTTTCCAACTATAAGATTATAAGAACTGTCTCACACTACCAGTGCCTGTGGCCCTTGCCACCCTGTAGTACCCAGGAATTGTATTTATCCTCTGTTGACTTTTTTGTTTCCTTTTACTGCTGCTGTGTTACGGAGTTTGTCATAATAAACATCATTGACTTTTATCCTGGTTGTCGTGGTCACGCCTTCGGGCAGTTATTCTACATGTTACTTACATGTCTAGGGGTCTGATACAACCTCCCAGGTTCCGTTACATCTCAGCCCCTACAACTGAGGCTGCCTCCCGTCAGCTCAGGCCCTCAGTTGTGACACACAGATGCGGACTGTGATAAATATGCCCCTTGGACAACATTACTCTAAAACCACCTGCAGTTTGCATCATAAACGATTCCTGTTCAGGTAAAATAAATTACCGGTCTCTTACACAAGAGCTATGAATGTCACTCCAATCAGATATCCTCTAGAACATGGGTGGGCCACTTACTGACCACCCCTGCTCTAGAACGTTTGAATGAGAGGCTGTACACCAATTAATTTGAGGAAGTTTACATAAAATTAGGTGATTCATCGCGCCCTATGGGCGCTCTTCACACTGTCGTAAGGGGCTATGCCCCCTTAACCCTTGCACACCCTGGTGGCGTGCAATATTTTTATTATATGGAGTATTACCTCTAATCATAATTGTGTGAGTGGTTAAATATTGCACGGACAAAGGGCGTGCGATGGTTAAGGGGTGGAAGCCCCTTGCAACGGCGTGAACAGCGCACGCAGTACCTGGTGAATCACATAGTATATGCTTTGGTTGGGGGAGTAGGGGGTGCGGGGAAGAGGCGGATGGGATCCAGTGGTGCCGCGGGAGGGGCGGTTGCGGTGGTGCCGCAGGTGGGGGAGGGTGCGTGGGTGCCGTGGGTGGTGGTCCGGAGCCACTGCGGGTGGGGAGGAGCAGTTGCGGGGTTGCCCCGGATGAGGGAGGGGTGAATGCGGTGGTGCGGCGGGAGGGGTGGGTGTGGGGTTGCTGCGGGTGGGGGAGGGGGTCCAGAGCTACCACGGGTGCTGGAGGGGGTGTGTGGGGGTGCCGTGGATGGGGCCCGGAAGTACTTTGAGTCGGGCAGGGGCGATTAATGCTTATCCTGCTTCTCCTCCTGTCGGCAGCTAAGCTGCTGTCCTCCCTTTGGCAGTGGCTCTCCCGGAGACTCGCACAGCAGCCAGTCACTATTGTTAGCGCCGGTGTCCCAACGCGCCGCATTACAGGGAAGAAGATGTACGCAATAAACTACAGCTCCCAGCAGCCCTAATGGCCGGAATGCTTTGGCGCTAAGGGCTGCTGGGAGCTGTAGATTATTTAGTGACTGGCTGAATCAATGTAAAAGGTGAGAGTGCTGTGCAGTGTCAGTGACACTGCACACAGGCTCGGCGCTAGCCGCTCAGCAAAGGGATGTAGTGCAGGGAGGCACCAGGAAGGAGAGGCGTTATCCCTGCTCTGCATCCCTGTGCTGAGCTGCTGCTGCTGCTATCCCTGCTGCTGCTGCCGGCTGCTGTCACACATGCAGCGGCGCCGGCAGCACAAAACCTCCTCTCCCCCTCTGCGCCGGCAGCACAAAGCCTCCTCTCCCCCTCCCCTGTGTGACATTCAGTGGTCGGGTGGGAGCCAAAGGGGGCGGGGCTAGATGGGAATAAGGGGCGGAGCTAGACGGGACCATGCTGCAACAGGAGGATGAGCTGCTACAGCTTCGGCCAGCCAGACTTCATTAGATAAGTGTCTGGAAAGAGAGTGAGTGTGTGTGTGTATATACAGTGTCTGTGTATACTGTATATATGTGTGACTGTGTATGTGTGTAATGTATGTACAGTATGCATGTGTGTGTGTTTGTATATATATATATATATATATATATAGTCTCTCATATCCATCCTGCCACATAGCTACCAGTATAGATAGAACCAGCACACTGCAATTTCTTCAAAAACGTGCTATTTACTCCAAATGCATATTGACTTGATACAAGGCTCAGCGTATACTCATCGTATGAAAGCTCGAACAACACATGTGACCTCCCAAACAGCCGTTTTCGGTGTATCCATCTTCAGGGGAACAGTCAGATAAAGTGCCAAAGTGCCTTGTGCAAATAAGTGCCTGTATAAAGTGCATAACCTGCTTCCCTTGTGAGCTCCTTTTAAGCTCACCTAATGATGCTTACCTGCAACACCTGCGTCTCACACGTCCACCCACCAGCCATCAAGGAACCGCCACACCCCCATCTCGGGACCTCTGCCGCTGTAGCTGTAACGCATGCCGGCTAATACGTATCGGAAGATCGGGTCCGTGACACGCATAAGGATGCGTCACGTGACCGGAAGTTCGGGTCCCTGAGCCGCATCATGCGTTCCACAGCCTGGAAGTAAACACGGGTGGAGGGCGCCCGTGCGAGGTCCGGTTATCACATGCAGCATCACCTCTAGTACCTAATCAACTACACAATTATATACATCAAAACAAAAATATATAAATACACAGTATATTGTGCAGGTGTGGGCGCCCACCAATGCCAATGGGAACCAATTGTTATTAAACCATCTACCCACTATGTTACCATGGGGTATATAACCCCATCAGTCCCAAAGGCATTAAAATGTGGACACCCAGACCTGCACAACATCCATAAGGAAAAAACGATATACAATAATCATTAATCACATCCCAAGGTAAACAAATCCTATCTACAATATATTCTCAACAGAATCATCATACTAAAAGTTGTTGAGAATATACCATATTCAGGGTCATCAGAATCCACTCAATACCAGTACTATATAAAGGGGGCAAATGAACATTCCTCGTTAAGTCCACTTGGAGCCAACGCATCCAACATATATATCCACCTACACTCCTGCTGTAATAAAAGCTTGTGCCTATCACCTCCCCTTCTCAAGGGAGGCACATGATCTATGGGCATAAACCTAAACTCACTCAATTTGTGCCCAAAGTCCACAAAATGCCTCGCCACCGGTGGTGTGTTCCCATCAATTTTCTGATATGCCTTTTTAATTGATGATCTGTGCATAGCGATCCTCTCTTTAAGCATACGTATTGTTTTCCCTATATATATTTTCTTACAGGGACAAACAATCATATAGGTCACAAATTTAGTATCACACGACATCCGATGGCGTAACGGATAAGTTGTTCCTTTAATTGGATGACTGCAAGTTTTTCCTGTCATCATAAAGCTGCAATTAGCACAGCCATGGCACTTAAAGGCACCTTTTTGAAGCTGCAACCACCTGTTCCCCCTGCCCACTCTGGGGCTAATGTCGGAAAAAGTAACTTCATCTTTCAAATTATGGCTGCGCCGATAACCAAACAGCGGCGGCTCTTTGCAGTAGTGTTTCATCACTGGATCATGACCAGGGCCTTTCGGCAGTAAGGACTCTAATTACCAACATAGATGACCTGTTGGTCCTATGGACTGGTACCACAGAGTCATTGATAACACTCATTGAAAAGCATAACGGATCATCATCCCCTGTCAAATTGACATACAGCACTGATAAGTTTAGCGTCAATTACCTTGATGTACAGATCATGATTTCTGACAACAAGATTATAACTGACATGTACGTATAACCGACTGATCGCAATAATATTCTACTTCCCTCCAGTCATCATCCTTTACCATTACGTAAAGGGCTCCCGTACTCACAAATGTTGAGAGTACGCAGGATAGTTAGTGACCAGACAAAAGTGAGCATAGCATTAGATAAAATGATAGAAAAATTTGTGGACCGAGGATATCAACTGTCTGAATTGCAATCTATTAAAACTAAAGTTATGAAAATCCCTAGGTCTAAATTATTACAAACCAAGAAAAAAACAGGTCTCAACAAATTTATTTGGGTTAATAAATTTAACACTTTAAGCCATGAAATCAATCATGTTAGCAAGAACTTCTGGCCCATTATACAATCCGATAAACAACTTAGCTCACTATCTAACACCAGTCTTATGCCTGCCTATAAACGGGGACGCAACTTGCGAGACCATCTGGTCAAAACTAACGTCCAATTCCCATTAGCCAAGGCACCTACCATTTCCTTTTTAAATCCGCAAAGGGCAGGATGCGTAAAATGTTTGGGTTGCACTACATGCAATCACATGATAGTAGGTACCAGTTTTTGCCATCCATACACAGGCAAACGATTTAAAATCCGTTACAGATTAACATGTTCCACCAAGTTTGTCATTTACTTATTAAGTTGCCCTTGCGGGCTACACTATGTTGGCAAAACGGAATGTTCGTTTAAAGAACGCATGGCTGGGCATAGGACATCCATCCGAGCAGCCTTAACTACGGGAAGAAGCGATCAACCCGTCGCACGACATTTCTTAAACGCCAAGCATTCATTAGCCGTCCTTAAACACCAAATAATTGATCATGTCCCCACCCTCAAACGAGGTGGTAATAGAGGACTTAAGTTACTTAAAGCTGAAGCCAGGTGGATCTTCTTATTAGATACCCTGTCACCTAGAGGACTCAACGAGCACTCGGTTTAAACTGTTTTCTTTAAATCTATAATAATTGTGGGTCAAAGGACAGATTTTACATCATTTTTGGCCACATCAGTTGTTTAACCCTTATAGCTAAATCACTTTAACATCATACTATTGCAACAGGCGAAGCTTTCTTTAAAATGTATTGCATTTCCTTTACAAGGTTAAGTGGGAATATCTATTGGGTTAATTGATTTGGATCCTACTCCCCATACTTATAATATAGCATGCTTTACATTGTATTCTCTTATGCTTCTTTATGTAGCTATATTCCTGTTCTGGCAAGTTTCATATGTTGCTAAATCTTCAATTGTATCTCCAGCATGTCAGAGCTTTGTTTATGTTTTGTGTTTTTATTTTTTCACACGGCTCAGGCTGCAATCAGTATACACAGGTGGTCCGGGGTTCTCCGTGACGCCGCGGCCGGCGCGGCTCAGTGACGTCATCATTTGAGGACCGAGACCCGGCGGGCGGCTGGCGCCACGGACTCCCCTTGGACAGGTATAAAGGTATGTGTTTCCATGTTGTATGTTTTATGTCCTGATGAAAATGTAAAGATTAATTACATTGAAACGTTGACCGCACAACGACTGAGAGTCTTCTTTTCCCTACCTGGGAGCCGTGAGTGCCGCTGACTGCTACATGTATCTATGGACACCTCATTTGGGGTAGTTACTTGGAGGGCACCGGCTTACTGAATATATTATATTCCTGGATAGAGTGCTGCTGATCTCCATGTGTGTATATATATATATATATATATATGTCTTTTGTGTGTGTATGTGTGACTGCTGCATAATGTGTGTAAGCGTCACTGGTACAGGGGGGGTTACGTGTGTAAGCGTCACTGGTACAGGGGGCGTTACGTGTGTAAGCGGCACTGGTACAGGGGGCATTACGTGTGTAAGCGTCACTGGTACGGGGGGCGTTCGTGTGTAAGCGTCACTGGTACAGGAGGGCATTACATGTGTAAGCGTCACTGGTACAGGGGGCGTTACGTGTCTAAGCGGCACTGCTACAGGGGACATTATGTGTGTAAGCGTCACTGGTACAGGGGGTGTTACGTGTGTAAGCGTCACTGCTACAGGGGGCGTTACGTGTGTAAGCGGGACTGCTACAGGGGGCGTTACGTGTATAAGCGTCACTGGTACAGGGAGGCGTTACGTGTGTAAGCATCAATCGTACAGGGGGGGCGTTACGTGTGTAAGCGGCACTGGTACAGGGAGCGTTACGTGTGTAAGCGTCACCGGTACAGGAGGCGTTACGTGTCTAAGCGTCACTGCTACAGGGGTGTTACTTGTGTAAGCGTCACTGGTACAGGGGGGCGTGACATGTGTAAGCGTCACTGGTTCAGGGGGCGTTACATGTGTAAGTGTCTCTACTACAGGGGGTATTAAGGTGGTCATTCCGAGTTGTTCGCTCGTTGCCATTTTTCGCAACGCAGCGATTAGGTGGAAAATGCGCATGGTACGAAGCGCGCATGCGCTAAGTAATTTAACACAAAACTTTGGAGATTTACAAAAGCTCGAGCAACGTTTTTTCATCGCTCAAGTGATCGTAGTGTGATTGACAGGAAGTGGGTGTTTCTGGGTGGAAACTGGCCGTTTTCAGGGAGTGTGCTAAAAAAAAACGCAGGCGTGCCAGGTAAAAACGCAGGAGTGGCTGGAGAAACGGGGGAGTGGCTGGACGAACGCAGGCCGTGTTTGTGACGTCAAACCAGGAACTAAAAAGACTGAGGTGATCGCAATCTAGGAGTAAGTCTGGAGCTACTCAGAAACTGCGAGGAATTATTTAGTAACAGTTCTGCTAACCTTTAGTTCGCTATTCTGCTAAGCTAAGATACACTCCCAGAGGGCGGCGGCCTAGCGTTTGCAATGCTGCTAAAAGCAGCTAGTGAGCGAACAACTCGGAATGAGGGCCTATGTGTGCTGTGCCTTTGTAAAGTATGCGAGGGTGCAAATTTATAGTTTGTAGGGGGGCGCCGAACACCGTAGCACCGGCCCTGACTGCACACCCACTGCACTGCACTGCAAAGCACTGTCACCTTTTACATTGATTCAGCGTCCAGACATTACCCTCCGCGATATCACCCACTCTATCCGTTACATTAGCCATCTCGGGGCTTCCAGGCCGGCAGCCCAGGTGCTGTGTTGCGGAGTCAGGGCCTCTGGGGATCTGGGTGCGGCTGTGGCGGGGAAGCACTTCTGTGACATCATGCGCAGAGGAGGCTCCGGACCTCAAAGAGTATGCGGCGCAGGGTGGGCTATGAAAGCCTTCTGCTGCGCCTCTTTTATACACATCTATGCCGGTGGCCGCAGCAGCTTTTGTTCCACCTGCACCACAGCTAGGGAGTGGGGATTGTTGATGGCGGAGGGGGCAGGCGGACTGGCAGCAGGACATAGGATGCTGCAATAAAAGGATGTTTTCCCTATCTACAGCGCAGAGACTTGATGCACATGCAGTGGCATACCCTCCAGCTGTACCTTTTTGGCAGGTACAGGACCTTTTTTTATGGTCTGTACCATTTTTTGACTCTCCAAGCTTCCATTGAAAGTATATGAAAAGAGGCATGGCCACGCTGCTGTACCCATGGCCATGCCCCCTTTTCGAATGTGTATCAATGTTTATGTGTAAATTGTTGGAGGGTATGCTGCTCAGGGAGCGCTGGGCACGCCCCCAAAATACCGAAAATGGACCCTCAGCGCGTGGCCACGCCCACTCTGTCATAGCCACGCCCATCCGAGGCCACACCCCTGTTTGGGACGCATGCGGCTACACCGCGCAGAGTGTCTCGACTTACAAAGATTAAAAGTTGGGAGGTATGTATTTTGGGGTGTGGGGCTGGAGCTCAGCTCCATCAGTCCCATTGCTAATCCTGCTCTGTGAAAACACAGCAGGCAAAGGGCAGAGCCTCCCATTGGAAGTAACCTGTGTGGGAGGGTGTTTCTCGCCCAATCAGCTGTGGACTGGGAGTGATAGACCTGCTGCTAACCCAATGAGAGCTCCTAGCCACGCCCAGCATTAGAGGTCCAGGCACAGAGTCACAGGGCTATTATATAGGAGATAATTAGAGATGAGCGGGTTCAGTTCTCAGAGAACCGAACCATACCGAACTTCACACTCTGAACCTGGTTCCGAGGCCAGCTCGGGTTTTCCCGCCTGACTCGGAAACCCGAACGAGGCAAAACGTCATCATCCCGCTGTCGAATTCTCACGGGATTTGGATTCCATATAAGGAGCCGCGCAACCCCGCCATTTTCATTCTGGCATTGGAGAGTGTACACAGAGGACGTGTCTCCGTTCTCTCAGTGTCCGTGGCTTGTGCTGAATCTGTCCAGTCACAGTGCTTGTGTCCTCTGCTGCCATATGTCCAGTGCTGCTGTGCAGGGTGCTCTGTTGTGCTGCATCAGTCCAGTGGTGGTGTATTGTGCTGCATCAGTCCAGTCACAGTGGTTGTGTCCTCTGCTGCCATATGTCCAGTGCTACTGTATAGTGTGCTGTGTTGTGCTGCATCAGTTCAGGGTGGTGTATTGTGCTGCATCAGTCCAGTCACAGTGGTGGTGTCCTCTGCTGCCATATGTCCAGTGCTGCTGTTTAATAAGTCCATTACAGTGTTGCTGTGTTGTCCTGGGCATCAGTCAGTCCAGTGACCATTCAACAGTGGTGGTGTCATCTGCTGCCATATGCCCAGTGCTGTTGTATAATTATCTGTGTTGTCCTGCATCAGATTAGTGCTAGTGTCCTGTGCATCAGTCAGTCCAGTGACCATTCACAGTGGTGCTGTCCTCTGCTACCATATGTCCACTGCTGCTGTATAATAAGTCCCTTACAGTGTTGCTGTGTTGTGCTGCATCATACCAGTGGTAGTGTCCTGGCCATCAGTCATTCCAGTGACCAGGCAGTCACAGTGGTATACGCTGCTGCTATATGTCCACTGCTGACGTATAATAATAATAACAACAAGTCCCTTACAGTGTTGCTGTGTTGTGCTGCATCAGACCAGTGGTAGTGTCCTGGCCATCAGTCATTCCTGTGCCGCATATTGTGTTATATAACTCAAGAAAAATAATGGAGAACAAACATTTGGACGATAAAATAGGGAAAGATCAAGAACCACTTCCTCCTAGTGCTGAAGCTGCTGCCACTAGCCATGACATAGACGATGAAATGCCATCAACGTCGTCTGCCAAGGCCGATGCCCATTGTGATGGTAGAGAGCATGTAAAATCCAAAAAGCCAAAGTTCAGTAAAAGACCCAAAAAAAGAAATTGAAATGGTCTGAGGAGAAACGTAAACTTGCCAATATGCCATTTACAACACAGGGGTATATTTACTAAAATTCGTATTTGTGTCGATTTGGAGGGAGATTAAACACGAATGACATCGAATGTGTGAATTTGCATCTTTTTGAATTTTTTACGACACATTTACTAAGCTGTCGTATTCTGCATTTTCGTTTTTTCCGATGTCGATGTCATTCGTAATTTCGCCCAGTGTTTTACGGGAGTGAATAGTAAAACACTGCCGACATTAACACAATGAATCTCGGCCGGATCTGTGAGATCCGTGCAGGGCTTCATTGTGCACCTTTAAAAAAAAATTTAAAGTGTTAAAAATCTAGAAAAAAAATGCGTGGGGTCCCCCCTCCTAAGCAAAACCAGCCTCGGGCTCTTTGAGCCGGTCCTGGTTGAAAAAATATGGGGAAAAAATTGTCAGGGGTTCCCCCATATTTGATCAACCAGCACCGGGCTCTGCACCTGGTCCTGGTGCCAAAAATACGGGGGACAAAAAGCGTAGGGGTCCCCGCATTTTTAACACCAGCACCGGGCTCCACTAGTCAGAGAGATAATGCCACAGCCGGGGGACACTTTTATATAGGTCCCTGCGGCCCTGGCATTAAATCACTAACTAGTCACCCCTGGCCGGGGTACCCTGGAGGAGTGGGGACCCCTTAAATCAAGGGGTCCCCCCCCTCCAGCCACCCAAGGGCCAGGGGTGAAGCCCGAGGCTGTCCCCCCATCCAAGGGCGGTGGATGGGGGGCTGATAGCCAAGTGTAAAAAAAAGAATAATGTTTTTTTTGTAGCAGTACTACAAGTCCCAGCAAGCCACCTCCGTCAGCTGGTACTTGGAGAACCACAAGTACCAGAATGCGGTGGAAAAACGGGCCCGCTGGTACCTGTAGTAGTACTACTACAAAAAAAATACCCAACAAAACACAGAACACACACAGCGTGATAGTAAAACTTTATTACATACATGCACACCTACATACATACATACTTACCTATGTTCACACGAGGGTCGGTCCACTTCTCCATGTAGAATCCACAGGGTACCTGTGAATAAAATTATACTCACACAATCCAGTGTAGATCGGTCCTCTTCTACTTGTAATCCACGTACTTAGCAAAAAAAAAAAAAAAACGAAAAACCCGAACCACGCACTGAATGGGGCCCCATGTTTACACATGGGACCCCTTTCCCCGACTGCCGGGACCCCCGTGACTCTTATCAAAGAGGGTCCCTTCAGCCAATCAGGGAGCGCCACGTCGTGGCACTCTCCTGATTGGCTGTGCGCTCCTGAGCTGTCAGTCAGGCTGCGCACGGCAGAGATACAATGTAGAGCATAGGCGCTCCATTGTATCCAATGGTGGGAACTTTGCGGTCAGCGGTTGAGGTTACTCGCGGTCAACCGCTGACCGCAAAGTTCCCACCATTGGATACAATGTAGCGCCTATGCGCTACATTGTATCTTCAGTGCGCAGCCTGACTGTCAGTTCAGGAGCGCACAGCCAATCAGGAGAGTGCCATGACGTGGCGCTCCCTGATTGGCTGAAGGGACCCTCTTTGACAGGAGTCACGGGGGGTCCCGCCAGTCAGGGAAAGGGGTCCCATGTGTAAACATGGGACCCCTTTCAGTGCACCCCTTTCAGTGCATCGGGTTTTTCGGTTTGTTTTTTTGCCAAGTACGTGGATTACAAACAGGACAC
This sequence comes from Pseudophryne corroboree, assembly GCF_028390025.1. Classification (NCBI taxonomy): domain Eukaryota; kingdom Metazoa; phylum Chordata; class Amphibia; order Anura; family Myobatrachidae; genus Pseudophryne; species Pseudophryne corroboree. The sequence continues at coordinate 52,406,155 of NC_086454.1, forward strand.
AAGCTACACTGGATTATGTGAGTATAATTTTATTCACAGGTACCCCGAGGATTCGACATGGAGAAGTGGAGCGAGCCTCGTGTGAACATAGGTAAGTATGTGTGTATGTAGGTGTGCATGTATGTAATAAAGTTTTACTGTCACGGTGTGTGTGTTCTGTTTTTTTGTTGGGTATTTTTTTTGCAGTAGTACTACAGGTACCAGCGGGCCCGTTCTTCCACCGCATGCTGGTACTTGTGGTTCTCCAAGTACCAGCTTGCGGGGGAGGCTTGCTGGGACTTGTAGTACTGCTACAAAAAACAATATTCTTATTTTTACACTTGGCTATCAGCCCCCCATCCGCCGCCCTTGGATGGGGGGGGGGGGGACAGCCTGGGGCTTCACCCCTGGCCCTTGGGTGGCTGGAGGGGGGGACCCCTTGATTTAAGGGGTCCCCACTCCTCCAGGGTACCCCGGCCAGGGGTGACTAGTTAGTGATTTAATGCCAAGGCCGCAGGGACCTATATAAAAGTGTCCCCCGGCTGTGGCATTATCTCTCTCACTAGTGGAGTCCGGTGCTGGTTCAAAAAATACGGGGGACCCCTACGCTTTTTGTCTCCCGTATTTTTTGCACCAGGACCAGGCGCAGAGCCCGGAGCTGGTTGTTCAAATATGGGGGAACCCCTGACAATTTTCCCCCATATTTTTTCAACCAGGACCGGCTCAAAGAGCCCGAGGCTGGTTTTGCTTAGGAGGGGGGACCCCACACATTTTTTTTCTAGATTTTTAACACTTTAAACACCTTTTAAAGGTACACAATGAAGCCCTGCACGGATCTCACAGATCCGGCCGGGATTCCTTGTGTTTTGTCAGGCAGTGTTTTACTCATCACTCCCGTAAAACACTGCCTGACATTACAAATCACATCGACATCGGAAAAAACGAATGTGGAAAACTCGGCAGCTTAGTAAATGACCGTATCAGGATTCAAAAAGTTGCAGTAAAATGCACCCGATACCATTCGAGATCAAACACCCTTAAAAACGGCTAAAACACGAATATTAGTAAATAAACCCCCTAGAGTCCCATCGTTGCCAAGTCAAGGAAGTGTTAACTCGACTGAGGAAGAATCGGTTATACTGTAAATTAGAGAAATGCACCTTCAAGGTAGCATCCATTCCAGTTTTGAGGTTCATCATTTCCGGATCAGAGCTACGGATGGATCCTGCCAAAGTTCATGCTATTCGTGACTGGTCAACTCCCACGACTCTCAAAGGGATTCAACGCTTCCTTGGCTTCGCCAATTTTTACAGGAAATTTATTAAGAGTTACTCCACCTTGGTCGCACCCATCACGGCATTAACGCGTAAGGGAGCGGATTCTTTGAAATGGACTCCTGAAGCTGCTAGAGCCTTTCTCGGTTTAAAACAAGCCTTCCCATCTGCTCCCATTCTTCGTCAACCTGACCTTAATCGTCCATTTCTCGTGGAGGTGGATGCTTCCACAGAGGCTGTTGGGGCTGTTTTATCCCAAGTTTATGAGGAAAAGAAGGTCCATCCATGTGGTTATTATTCTCAAAGATTCCTGCCTGCCGAAAGAAAATACGCCATCAGGGAGCAGGAATTGCTTGCCATTAAGATAGCATTCGAAGAATGGAGATATCTTTTAGAAGGAGCTCAACATCCTATCACAGTATACATTGATCATAAAAATCTTCTTTATCTTCAAACAGCGCAATGTCTCAATCCGCGGCAAGCAAGGTGGGTTCTCTTTTTACCCAGTTTAATTTCAAGCTCACTTATCGCCCAGGATCCTTGAATAAAAAAGCTGATGCCCTCTTCCAGTCCTTCTGAATCCAGTGATCTAAAAAGTGAACAAGGTATTGTAAGTCCAACCTCTTTCTTAACGACTCAGATTTCTGCAGTTCCTGTACCCCCGCCTGGGAAAACATTTGTGGCCCCAAATCTCCGGAAACGGCTGTTAATTTGGGCTCATGCGTCATCTTTTATGGGTCACCCTGGGGTCCGCAAGACTCTTGAATTCATTCAACGGTCCTACTGGTGGCCACGTCTTAGAACTAAACTGACGTTCAAGAATTTATAGCCGCTTGTCCTAAATGCGCCCAACACAAAAAACCAAAGGGCCCGCCACCTGGTCTGCTACATCCGTTATCCACCCCCGAAAGGCCTTGGCTGCATATCTCGATGGATTTTATAACTGAATTACCCTCGTCAAAGGGACAAAATACCATCTGGGTAGTGGTGGATAGATTTTCAAAAATGGCGCATTTCATTCCTTTAACAGGACTGCCCTCGGCCCAGGTACTTGCCAAATTATTAATCTCTGCGATCTTCAAGCTGCATGGTCTTCCTTTAGAAAATATTTTGGATCGGGGCACGCAATTCGTGGCCAAGTTTTGAAAAGCACTTTGTTGTTCCCTAAACATCAAACTAAATCATTCTTCAGCATATCATCCCCAGTCGGATGGACAAACAGAACAAGTAAATCAAGATCTTGAAACCTTCCTTCGTTTATATATTTCCTTTTCACAAGATGATTGGTCGGACTATCTTCTGCTAGCAGAATTCACTCATAATAATCTCTTTCATTCATCTTCTGAATCCACGCCGTTCTATGGCAACTATGGTTTCCATCCGTGAGTACCAGAATTTCAACCTCTTCCACCTCAGGAAGTGCCAGCAGCTGACTTAGTCCTCAAGCAACTTTGTAAGATTTTGACTCAAGTACGCAAGTCTCTTGTTAAAACTTCCATACATTATAAATCCTTTGCTGATAAAAGACGAAAGGCAGTGCTCAGTTACAAGGTGAGGGACCAAGTCTGGATTTCTACTCGCAATCTCAAGTTCAAAGTACCCTCCATGAAATTTGCGCCCAGGTATATTGGTCCTTTTCCTATAGAAAGAGTGCTTAATCCTGTGTCTTATAAAGTCAAACTGCCGTCTTCCTTCAAGATACCTAATGCTTTTCATATATCACTTCTGAAGCCTTTGATTCTCAACAAATTTCGTAAAGCCTTGCCCAAACCTCCTAAAATTCGCAGTCAACAAGATGAGGAATTTGAGGTTAGAGAGATTCTAGACTCTCGTCATCGTTATGGACGTCTTCAATATCTTCTCGACTGGAAGGGGTATGGACCCGAGGAGAGGTCTTGGGTTTTTGCTGAAGATGTCCATGCTCCAAGGTTAATTCAGAACTTTCATTCCAAGAACCCTAACAAAGCTCGAAGGTGTTCGAAGACCACCCTCAGAGGGAGGGGTACTGTCACGCTGCTTACCGACGCAGGTCCCGGGATCCGTCCACTGCCGGTGCAGCTGCCTGTGGCGCTCTGTGGCCGCGGCTGGGTCGGTGGTGGGAATGATAGCTTCCGGAGGCTGAGGGGAGGACCTAGTGGCCTGCAGCTCCCTGGCGTGTCTGCAGTGCTGGGAGCGGCCATGTTGGAGACCAAGGGCAGCACCAATGAGCACGATGGGTGAGTGTCAGCCAATCCTGTTTTTCTGCTGCCTATAAATAGGCTGGGATTATTGCATTCTGTGCCAGTGCTTTGTTGTGGTTACTCTGTGCCTTAGCTCTGTGCTCCCACAGTTTGTTCTGTGCGTCTCTTGTTATTGGTCCCATTAGTCTCTCAGACTTTTCAGCCGACTCTCGCTGCACAATGCATGCCAGCTCTCCAGTGCGCGGTCACGGTCAACCGCTCTCCCACCGGTGCCTTTGGATTCCGTAGGATTCTCACGGTGGTTCGCAAGCTTCAGCCCGAGTTTTTCATTCACGTCTTCGCATCATCCAGCAACCAGTCTTCACAGTTCTTCGTTCACATCTTCGCATCGTCCAGCAACCAGTTTTCACAGTACTTCATTCACGTCTTCGCATCATCCTGCAACCAGTCTTCTCAGTTCTTCATTCACGTCTTCACATCATCCAGCAACCAGTCATCACTGTTCTTCATTCACGTCCTCGCATCATTCAGCAATCAGTCTTCACAGTCTCACATTCACGTTTTCACATCATCTGGCCAACAGTCTTCACAGTTCTTCAGCCTCGCCTTCGCATCATTCAACAAACTCAACTTCACAGTTCTGCAGTCTCGTCCTTATATCATCCTAAGTATATCCCACACAGTTCTTCTATCTTGGCCTCGTTTCATTCAGTGACTTCATTCCCTGCAGTTTCCCAGTCCTGAACTTATTAGTCTCAGTCTTTCTACAATCTCATTCTGATCTATTATCCTTAATAAATAAATGAAAAGGAATTATCTTTATCCTCCTTGTTTCCAGCACTCAGGGGCATCTGCTTCTTCGATTGGTCAAAGTCCAATGGATCCACAACCACAGCCTGTCCTGACAGTAAGCACTGGCCCCATGGATCCGACAGGCAACCAGGCCTCCGGAAGCGATGCTACGGTCAACATTCTCTCACGCCTGGAGATTCAGGAGTCCGCTCAGTCACAAATTGTTCAATTCATGAAAACCATGACAGACCGGTTAGAGGCACTTCACGCGGCCATTAGGGCCCACAGTCCCCAGCCGAGGTGTTTCCCAATATTTACTTAACTCTGCAGCGAGGTGATAACGAGCTAGAATTATTTTAGACAGGGAAAATTTCTTTCCTGGATATTCCCAGGATTCCTGACGTATGTCAACCAACTAGTCAGAATGGGGTAAAACTAATTTAGTAACCTTCTGACGTTTAAACATATCTGGTTTCTCAGAGGTAGCTGGAGTCTCTTCGTCATCATCAATTTGAAGAATCAGCCTGATAGCCTCCAAGAGGTCAGGAACATCCACTCGTGTTAGAGATTCCCCATCAGAAGCGTCTGCATCAGTGTCTGAGTGGTCAGTATATACACCATCTTCATCGGATGAAGTATCCGAAACATGTGTGGATTGTGAGGAAGTAATGGCCCGTTTAGATAACCCCTTGGTCTTAGGTGGACGATGGTTAGGATTTTGCTTAGCCAGAGACTGATTTAATTGCTGTAACTGAGAGGACAGAGTATCTGCCCATGGCGGATTAACTGCAGGGACAATATGTGGCTGTAATGGCACAGGAGGTCCCATAGGGGGCGCACGTCTAGTTACTAGTGTAGTCAGTAAATTAGAGAAAGCAGCCCAAGGTGGATCTTGATTTCCCCCCGTTGCTGCAGACTGACTGTGGGGTATAGAACCCCCAGTACCTGAACCCTCAGCTGCTATGTTTTCCTCTGGGTAATCCATGGCGTCAGCACTGCCTGGTGCAGGATCAGCCATGGAGCTACCACCCTGTTTAGCGGACATTACTTTTAAGCTTAACCTTAGGGTGTAATAGTACAATTTAAGCAGACAAATTACCTGACAAAAAAACCCTGTATAGTGTGACTGCAAGCAGAGCAAAAACAGAGGATTTAAGAGGTATGCGGTGACTTTAAAACACAGAGAAAAATACCAAATAAGTATATCCTGTGAAACACTTTATTATATGAGAACCCTGATGCACTTAGCCCCCTCAGGGTACAGAATATAGGGATAGCAATACGTGTGAGATACACGGTATAGAGACCACACAGCAGCTATTGGCACACACACAGTCACATGTAAAATGCAGAAATTATTACAAACAACAATAAAACTGCACTGGACTAGCAATACTAAGCACTGTACTACCAAGTAAAGCTATGTATGTATGTATATAGATATAACAATGCACAGTAAAGACTGGATGTATATCACAGGATACTTGTACTAAATATCCCTGTAGCAATGCACTTGTTCTTAACTAACACTGTCTAAATTACATGTAGAATACCTAAGTGTCCTGTAAATGCACAGCGCTGATGAGGCAGGCGGCTTTACAGAGGAGACAATGCCCAGCAGTCCCAGAATCAGCTCAGCATGTGTGTAATGGCACCCAAACGCTGACAGGGAGTGAGGGAGACAGAGAGATGCAGCTCCATGGCAGGAACAGTTGCAGTAAATGGCGCCTGGGGCTGGGGGAGGGGCTACAGGTCAGGGCCTTATCCCCTTGCTGGACTTCACCACCGGGTACTGCAGGACCTATTAAAACTGATTTTTATGGAATCCAACCTGTGCCCCTTGCCCTGGTGGTCTAGTGGGGTCCCTGTACGGCCACAGTGTCCAAGCCAACGCGCGAGCCCTGTCTCCTAGAGACCGCGCCGGATCACGGTTTCCAGCAAGTCCCGCCTGGGGGACCCTCGTACCTCCTCCCTATGATGCGGCCACGCGATCCTGGAGAGCAGCGGCAAATGTGTGTGCCCTGAAGAAATCCGGAGCCCTCCGCTGTAAGGACCCGGCAACCAGGGTGCGGGAGTATACAGCGCCGCTGGGGGAGGTGAGGGAGCCACAGCACGATATGTCAGTATGACATATAGCACTTTTAAGTGCCTGTGCTGCGGCCCTTGAAGTCTTCTATCTTCTGAAAAGCTCTTTTCAGGGCTGCCTAGCGCAGCCCTCCCTGTTAGCTGCCTGCTCTGCAGGCACCAACTTACAAACTGAGTGCCAGTGCCTGGAGGCGGGGATATAGAGGAGGCGGCGCTATGCATCCTGGGAACAGTCAAAGCTTTTAGCTTGTTGGCGCCTCGGATCAAGATCCAACTCTTCACCCCGATGTAATTCCCTGTGGAATCACAGTGTACCCCGCTGCAGAAAAAATGGATTCCAGTTATGGTGGATAATTTACACAAAGCTCCCCTAGGAGTAAGGTGAATTATACCTCTTTTACACCAAAGTCCCTGGTCCAACATCATCTTCTTGTGTCGGAATGCGGCTCTTCCCATGCTGTAAACTCAGGTTACCCGTTTACACAGCAGCTCACCCGGGTCTTGACCATGTAAAACCCTGCTAGGTAACTGGGAAGGATTCCTAGGTGACTGGACCAGGGTGGAGCCTTTTCCACGCACAAAAATCCTGGGATGTGGCAATAACTCCGAATTTTCAAGTGAGTGGAAAAGAGGTATTATTCAACATCTGTAATATGCAATATGTTTGGGCTATTTAAATAAAGAATTAGGATTAATAAAATACAAACCCTCCAACATTTTACACATAAAAATCGGTACAAATTAGAAAAGGGGGCGTGGCCACAGGTAATCACGCCCCTTTACCCATACTTCCAATGGAAGTTTGGAGAGCCAAAAATCGGTACAGACCATAAAAAAGGGTACTGTACCTGCTAAAAAGGTCCAGCTGGAGGGTACGAAAATACTAGGATAATGGTTGCATGATAATAATAATCCAAGTACTTAAAGAACGTGTAGTTGTTAGAGTGTATAAAACAAATACGGGTTGAGTATCCCTTGTCCAAAATGCTTGGGACCAGAGGTATTTTGGATATCGGATTTTTCCGTATTTTGGAATAATTGCATACCATAATGAGATATCATGGTGATGGGACCTAAATCTAAGCATAGAATGCATTTATGTTACATATACACCTTATACACACAGCCTGAAGGTCATTTAATACAATATCTTTAATAACTTTGGGGGTCATTTCGAGTTGTTCGCTCGCAAGCTGCTTTTAGCAGCTTTGCACACGCTAAGCCGCCGCCTACTGGGAGTGAATCTTAGCTTATCAAAATTGCGAACTAAAGATTAGCAGAATTGCGAATAGACACTTCTTAGCAGTTTCTGAGTAGCTCCGGACTTACTCGGCCACTGCGATCAGTTCAGTCAGTTTCGTTACTGGTTTGACGTCACAAACACACCCAGCGTTCGCCCAGACACTCCTCCGTTTCTCCAGCCACTCCCGCGTTTTTCCCAGAAACGGTAGCGTTTTTTCGCACACACCCATAAAACGGCCAGTTTCCGCCCAGAAACACCCACTTCCTGTCAATCACATTACGATCACCAGAACGAAGAAAAAACCTCGTAATGCCGTGAGTAAAATACCTAACTGCATAGCAAATTTACTTGGCGCAGTCGCACTGCGGACATTGCACATGCGCATTAGCGACTAATCGCTCCGTTGCGATAAAAAAATAACGAGCGAACAACTCGGAATGACCCCCTTTGTGTATTAAACAAAGTTTGTGTACATTGAGCCATCAAAAAACAAAGGTTTCACTATCTCACTCTCAGTCAAAAAAGTCCGTATTTCGGAATATTCCGTATTTCGGAATATTTGGATATGGGATACTCAACCTGTATACAAGGCACCATCAATTATCACCAATATAAAACACTGCAATAGAAACTGTCTTACGATTGGTTGAGCGCATCCAGCTCTTAGCCAATAAACGCTTCCCTCCACACTTCATTAACAGTGACCTGTGGGAACCGCCATTACCGTAGTCCGTAGGAACATGTGGCCAGTTTTATTGGGGAAGGGGGTTTTGTCAAGAGCCGAGGAATACTTAATTGAAAGAAGACGACTGAAAACAGTAGTGTGTAGTATGATTTTTGTTATTTTTGATAAAGCTCAAAATAAGATTTTACTTACCGATAAATCTATTTCTCGGAGTCCGTAGTGGATGCTGGGGTTCCTGAAAGGACCATGGGGAATAGCGGCTCCGCAGGAGACAGGGCACAAAAAGTAAAGCTTTTCCGATCAGGTGGTGTGCACTGGCTCCTCCCCCTATGACCCTCCTCCAGACTCCAGTTAGGTACTGTGCCCGGACGAGCGTACACAATAAGGGAGGATTTTGAATCCCGGGTAAGACTCATACCAGCCACACCAATCACACCGTACAACTTGTGATCTAAACCCAGTTAACAGTATGATAACAGCGGAGCCTCTGAAAGATGGCTTCCTTTAACAATAACCCGAATTAGTTAACAATAACTATGTACAACTTATGCAGATAATCCGCACTTGGGATGGGCGCCCAGCATCCACTACGGACTCCGAGAAATAGATTTATCGGTAAGTAAAATCTTATTTTCTCTATCGTCCTAGTGGATGCTGGGGTTCCTGAAAGGACCATGGGGATTATACCAAAGCTCCCAAACGGGCGGGAGAGTGCGGATGACTCTGCAGCACCGAATGAGAGAACTCCAGGTCCTCCTTAGCCAGAGTATCAAATTTGTAAAATTTTACAAACGTGTTCTCCCCTGACCACGTAGCTGCTCGGCAAAGTTGTAATGCCGAGACCCCTCGGGCAGCCGCCCAAGATGAGCCCACCTTCCTTGTGGAGTGGGCCTTTACAGATTTAGGCTGTGGCAAGCCTGCCACAGAATGTGCAAGTTGGATTGTGCTACAGATCCAACGAGCAATCGTCTGCTTAGACGCAGGAGCACCCATCTTGTTGGGTGCATACAATATAAACAACGAGTCAGATTTTCTGACTCCAGCTGTCCTTGCAATATATATTTTTAATGCTCTGACAACGTCCAGTAACTTGGAGTCCTCCAAGTCACTTGTAGCCGCAGGCACTACAATAGGCTGGTTCAGATGAAATGCTGACACCACCTTAGGGAGAAAATGCGGACGAGTCCGCAGTTCTGCCCTGTCCGAATGGAAAATCAGATATGGGCTTTTGTAAGATAAAGCTGCCAATTCTGACACTCTCCTGGCAGAAGCCAGGGCTAGAAGCATGGTCACTTTCCATGTGAGATATTTCAAATCCACCTTTTTTAGTGGTTCGAACCAATGAGATTTTAGGAAGTCCAAAACCACATTTAGATCCCACGGTGCCACTGGAGGCACCACAGGAGGCTGTATATGCAGCACTCCCTTAACAAAGGTCTGGACTTCAGGGACTGAAGCCAATTCTTTTTGAAAGAAAATCGACAGGGCCGAAATTTGAACCTTAATAGATCCCAATTTGAGACCCATTGACAATCCTGATTGCAGGAAATGTAGGAATCGACCCAGTTGAAATTCCTCCGTCGGAGCACTCCGATCTTCGCACCACGCAACATATTTTCGCCAAATTCGGTGATAATGTTGCACGGTTACTTCCTTCCTTGCTTTAATCAAAGTAGGAATGACTTCTTCCGGCATGCCTCTTTCCTTTAGGATCCGGCGTTCAACCGCCATGCCGTCAAACGCAGCCGCGGTAAGTCTTGAAACAGACAGGGACCCTGCTGAAGCAAGTCCCTCCTTAGAGGTAGAGGCCACGGATCTTCCGTGATCATCTCTTGAAGTTCCGGGTACCAAGTCCTCCTTGGCCAATCCGGAACCACTAGTATCGTTCTTACGCCTCTTTGCCGTATAATTCTCAATACTTTTGGTATGAGAGGCAGAGGAGGAAACACATACACCGACTGGTACACCCAAGGCGTTACCAGCGCGTCCACAGCTATTGCCTGCGGATCTCTTGACCTGGCGCAATACCTGTCCAGTTTTTTGTTGAGGCGAGACGCCATCATGTCCACCATTGGTCTTTCCCAACGGGTTACCAGCATGTGGAAGACTTCTGGATGAAGTCCCCACTCTCCCGGGTGAAGATCGTGTCTGCTGAGGAAGTCTGCTTCCCAGTTGTCCACTCCCGGGATGAACACTGCTGACAGTGCTATCACATGATTCTCTGCCCAGCGAAGAATCCTTGCAGCTTCTGCCATTGCCCTCCTGCTTCTTGTGCCGCCCTGTCTGTTCACATGGGCGACTGCCGTGATGTTGTCCGACTGGATCAATACCGGTTTTCCCTGAAGCAGAGGTTCTGCCTGGTTTAGAGCATTGTATATTGCTCTTAGTTCCAGAATGTTTATGTGAAGAGACGTTTCCAGGCTCGTCCATACTCCCTGGAAGTTTCTTCCTTGTGTGACTGCTCCCCAGCCTCTCAGGCTGGCGTCCGTGGTCACCAGGATCCAATCCTGTATGCCGAATCTGCGGCCCTCCAATAGATGAGCACTCTGCAACCACCACAGAAGAGACACCCTTGTCCTTGGAGACAGGGTTATCCGTAGGTGCATCTGAAGATGCGACCCTGACCATTTGTCCAACAGATCCCTTTGGAAAATTCTTGCGTGGAATCTGCCGAATGGAATCGCTTCGTAAGAAGCCACCATTTTTCCCAGGACTCTTGTGCATTGATGTACAGACACCTTTCCTGGTTTTAGGAGGTTCCTGACAAGCTCGGATAACTCCTTGGCTTTTTCCTCCGGGAGAAAAACCTTTTTCTGAACCGTGTCCAGAATCATCCCTAGGAACAGCAGACGAGTTGTCGGCATTAACTGGGATTTTGGAATATTCAGAATCCACCCGTGCTGTTTTAGCACTTCTTGAGACAGTGCTAATCCCATCTCTAGCTGTTCTCTGGACCTCGCCCTTATTAGGAGATCGTCCAAGTATGGGATAATTAATACGCCTTTTCTTCGAAGAAGAATCATCATCTCGGCCATTACCTTTGTAAAGATCCGAGGTGCCGTGGACAATCCGAACGGCAGCGTCTGAAACTGATAGTGACAGTTTTGTACAACGAACCTGAGGTACCCCTGGTGTGAGGGGTAAATTGGAACGTGGAGATACGCATCCTTGATGTCCAAGGATACCATAAAGTCCCCCTCTTCCAGGTTCGCTATCACTGCTCTGAGTGACTCCATTTTGAACTTGAACTTCTTTATGTACAGGTTCAAGGACTTCAGATTTAGAATAGGCCTTACCGAGCCATCCGGCTTCGGTACCACAAAAAGAGTGGAATAATACCCCTTCCCTTGTTGCAGAAGAGGTACCTTGACTATCACCTGCTGAGAGTACAGCTTGTGAATGGCTTCCAACACCGTCTCCCTTTCGGAGGGGGACGTTGGTAAAGCAGACCTCAGGAAACGGCGAGGTGGATCTGTCTCTAATTCCAACCTGTATCCCTGAGATATTATCTGCAGGATCCAGGGATCTACTTGCGAGTGAGCCCACTGCGCGCTGTAATTTTTGAGACGACCGCCCACCGTCCCCGAGTCCGCTTGAGAAGCCCCAGCGTCATGCTGAGGCTTTTGTAGAAGCCGGGGAGGGCTTCTGATCCTGGGAAGGAGCTGCGTGTTGCTGTCTCTTCCCTCGACCTTTGCCTCGTGGCAAATATGAATAGCCCTTTGCTCTCTTATTTTTAAAGGAACGAAAGGGCTGCGGTTGAAAAGTCGGTGCCTTTTTCTGTTGGGGAGTGACTTGAGGTAGAAAGGTGGATTTCCCGGCTGTAGCCGTGGCCACCAAATCTGATAGACCGACTCCAAATAACTCCTCCCCCTTATACGGCAAAACTTCCATATGCCGTTTTGAATCCGCATCGCCTGTCCACTGTCGCGTCCATAAAGCTCTTCTGGCCGAAATGGACATAGCACTTACCCGTGATGCCAGTGTGCATATATCCCTCTGTGCATCACGCATATAAAGAAATGCATCCTTTATTTGTTCTAACGACAGTAAAATATTGTCCCTGTCCAGGGTATCAATATTTTCAATCAGGGATTCTGACCAAACTACCCCCGCACTGCCCATCCAGGCAGTTGCTACAGCTGGTCGTAGTATAACACCTGCATGTGTGTATATACTTTTTTGGATATTTTCCATCCTCCTATCTGATGGATCTTTAAGTGCGGCCGTCTCAGGAGAGGGTAACGCCACTTGTTTAGATAAGCGTGTTAGCGCCTTGTCCACCCTAGGAGGTGTTTCCCAGCGCTCCCTAACCTCTGGCGGGAAAGGGTATAATGCCAATAATTTCTTTGAAATTATCAGCTTTTTATCAGGGGCAACCCACGCTTCATTACACACGTCATTTAGTTCTTCTGATTCAGGAAAAACTATAGGTAGTTTTTTCATACCCCACATAATACCCTGTTTAGTGGTACCTGTAGTATCAGCTAAATGTAACGCCTCCTTCATTGCCAAAATCATATAACGTGTGGCCCTACTGGAAAATACGGTTGATTCGTCACCGTCACCACTGGAGTCATCGCCTGTGTCTGGGTCTGTGTCGACCGACTGAGGCAAAGGGCGTTTCACAGCCCCTGACGGTGTTTGAGTCGCCTGGACAGGCACTAATTGATTGTCCGGCCGTCTCATGTCGTCAAACGACTGCTTTAGCGTGTTGACACTATCCCGTAGTTCCATAAATAAAGGCATCCATTCTGGTGTCGACCCCCTAGGAGGTGACATCCCCATATTTGGCAATTGCTCCGCCTCCACACCAATATCGTCCTCATACATGTCGACACACACGTACCGACACACAGCAGACACACAGGGAATGCTCCTAATGAAGACAGGACCCACTAGCCCTTTGGGGAGACAGAGGGAGAGTTTGCCAGCACACACCAAAAGCGCTATATATATATCAGGGATAGCCTTATAATAAGTGCTCCCCTATAGCTGCTTTGTTATATAAAAATATCGCCATAAATTTGCCCCCCCTCTCTGTTTTACCCTGTTTCTGTAGTGCAGTGCAGGGGAGAGACCTGGGAGCCGTCCTGACCAGCGGAGCTGTGAGAGGAAATGGCGCCGTGTGCTGAGGAGATAGGCCCCGCCCCTTTTCCGGCGGGCTCGTCTCCCGCTATTTTGAGAAATCAGGCAGGGGTTAAATATCTCCATATAGCCTCTAGGGCTATATGTGAGGTATTTTTAGCCTTTATAGGTACTCATTTTGCCTCCCAGGGCGCCCCCCTCCCAGCGCCCTGCACCCTCAGTGACTGCCGTGTGAAGTGTGCTGAGAGGAAAATGGCGCACAGCTGCAGTGCTGTGCGCTACCTTTAGAAGACTGCAGGAGTCTTCAGCCGCCGATTCTGGACCTCTTCTGTCTTCAGCATCTGCAAGGGGGCCGGCGGCGCGGCTCCGGTGACCATCCAGGCTGTACCTGTGATCGTCCCTCTGGAGCTTGATGTCCAGTAGCCAAGAAGCCAATCCATCCTGCACGCAGGTGAGTTGACTCCTTCTCCCCTCAGTCCCTCGCTGCAGTGATCCTGTTGCCAGCAGGAATCACTGTAACATAAAAAACCTAGCTAAACTTTCTCTAAGCAGCTCTTTAGGAGAGCCACCTAGATTGCACCCTTCTCGGCCGGGCACAAAAATCTAACTGGAGTCTGGAGGAGGGTCATAGGGGGAGGAGCCAGTGCACACCACCTGATCGGAAAAGCTTTACTTTTTGTGCCCTGTCTCCTGCGGAGCCGCTATTCCCCATGGTCCTTTCAGGAACCCCAGCATCCACTAGGACGATAGAGAAATAACAGGTGTGCGTGTCCTATCATTACTGTAATGTTTTCTTGACAGTGGGACTAGATGTGCCAGCGGGCCCTTAATGTCCATGCATGCTGGCACTTGTGGTGGTCTCAAGGTATGCTTGCTGGGACCTGTAGTTACACTGTCAATATTAATTCTATTTTTTACGCCATTAACCCCCACATCCACTGCCACCAGGGATGCAAGGAATAGCCCGGGCTTTTACCCCTGTTCTGGGGGTTTCTCGGGAGGGGGTGACCCCCTTTATTGAAGCGGTCTCTACTTTCTGAGGAATTCCAGGCCTCATGATGGCAGGAGAACTCCATAATGTGTGGGAGCTCCAACACCGATTTTGCAGTTCCAGACCGGACTCAGAGGGGAGCCTGCGGCAGTTGTGCCCAATCAAATCAAGAATTGTCCGCTGGGCGCCCATTACTTAGGGGTGTGTAAAACCCCCCAACTTAATTGCATTTTCTGTGTGGAGTTTGTATGTGAATTCTTAATAAATCTATATTCCCATATATTGAACACATACTGTACTTTTCTTTGTACTTCTGATGCCCCCCATACCCAAATCCCATGGTAACCCCTCCTTTGTCCCCCTCCCTCTCTTCCCCCACCTCCCCTCTTTCTTCCTCTCTCTCTCTCTTTACTTTACTTTTCTTTACTTTACATCCGGGTTTTTTCCCTAGGCAATGAAAGCCGCATCACACCCCGTTCCTTAGGCAAAGTGAAATAAATCCGCCGCACCGACACGTGAAGTAGTCCGCTCTTTCCTTCGCGTTCCTCTACTCCTGGGGGGACCCGGAGCTCCCAGCTCCCGCACCGTGCCGGGGTTCTCCGCAGCGGGGGAGACCCCGGCCAACTTCCCGTGGCCGTTTGTCGGCCGAGCGTCTCTTCCCCCTCGTCCCATCGCACACCCCCCCCCCCCCTCCTTCTCCCTCCGCTCGCCGGCCGCTCGGGCCCTTTTTTCCTTTTTCCTACGTCACGGGGGCATGGGAGCGCGCGCGTGCCCGGCCGCACGCCCCGCTCAGCGGATAGGACCCCGCGGGAGCGCGCCTGGCTGAGGGGAGGGAGGGGTGAGAAAGGGGGAGAGAGAGAGAGAGAGAGAGTGCGGCGGAGGGATCCGGCTCCGGGTGCACTGCGGCTCGGGGAGGGAGAGAGTTCTTCTTTTGCCATCACTTTCTCTTTATTTATTTATTTGCCCCCCCTTGCCCGGCCGGGGGCAATTAATACTCCCTCGTTACCCGGCGCTTGCCGCTTTCCCCCTTTTCTCTACCCTTATTCCCCTTCCCCACCTCCTTCTCCTGGAAGGGGGCAGAGGGCTGGTAGTTCAGGGGGGTGCCCCCCGTGTTATTTACCCCCAGCCGGTGGGGGCCGGGGGGGCTGAGAGGGAAGATGTGGCGGTGACAGCCTCTCCCCCCTCCCCTGAAAGAAGAGGAGGAAAAAAGAAGAAAGAAACAAGAAGAAGAAGAGGAGGAGGAGTGGGGAGCAGTCCCGGCGACCCCCACCCCCCGGAGCGGGGCACCCCTGCAGCAGGTGTGGGCAGTGGGGGGACCAGGCTGGGGCCGGTGGGGCCGTTAGGCCGGGTGGGCACTGGGGGCTGGGGAAGAGGAAGAGGTGGTGGTGGGAGAGTGGGAGCTGGAAGTTGTGAGTGAGAAGTGAGGCTGAGCAGGCCCGGGAGCCGGGGAGTGTGGTGCTGAGGGGACAGCTGAGCACTGGGGGTGTCTCGTACTCACAGGAGGGTCACCCCCAGCAGGCACTTGCCTGAGTGAGCTGGGGGGTGGGGGGAGGTCACACTGCACTCAGCACCTCTGCACAAGTGTAAGTTATGGGGGGGGGGAATGCTGTGATAAGTGTGACGAGTGTGACACTGATTTAAAGTGATGAATAAGCACAACTCTGATTGGGACTAGATAATAAGGGACCTGAGTGTGAGTGTACACTTACTACCTGCACCTCTCCTGGCCCCCATCATCCCAAATGCTCTTCATGTGGGATAGCAGCACTGTTACACTGTACACAATCTGCTTTGTGTATCATCTGTAAGGAGTAGTTTGCATTTGGCTGTTGGATAGTGGAAAGCTGGGTGGGCGGCGTGTGGAACTACACATCCCAGCAGTCCCATACAGCATTCTTCTGCTTTTGCCATTGATACTGTTGGGAGTTGTGTCAAGTGTGACAGTTGTGTGGGGTTTTATTTTTGTGCCATCGATAGTTGTATGACGTGGGGAATAACCAGGTGTGTGTGACTGAATGACAGAACATAACTTTTGTGGCTAATGACAAAATCCATACCACGCTTATGACAGTTATTTGCAAATTAATTTCATTGTAATGTCTCATGCTCCCACTTTATAATATTATTATTATTATTCTTTATTTATATGGCGCCACAAGGGTTCCGTAGCGCCTGACAAAGTACATAAACAAAATGAGAGACATGAAAACAGTGAATTAAGTGCCCAATTTTTATGAATGCCATCATTTAATACCATGTTTACTCTGTGAACAAATTTACATGTATGAATTGAATAACTTTTTGCTCAGTTTATAATGTCAGCATCACTAAATGTCACTTTTGGCATGTTTAATCCGGTGTTATATTGATATGGGTCACACGCGGCCCATCAAGCCTTAATTTGCAGCCCCCACCTCTTTCAGTTTTGTTACATTTGTTTGCTATACCTTATATTGCTTGTTTAAAAGGCAGGCTGTTATATTATCACATAATTGTCTCATTCATTGATTAAATGTGTTTAATCTACTACTGAGATTTAAAGCCATGCGCAGCCCTCTTGGAAGTTGGAGGGCCACCCAGTGCGGCTCTCAAAGTGTATCAGGTCACCTATCACCGATATAGAAGAACCTTAATAATAATGAATAATTATGACTTATGTAACTTTATTTTCTTTTGAAATGCAATTTAAAAAGGGTTCATAGTATGTAGGCGTTGTGGCTCCGGGGTGTGTGCGGCAGTGGGCACCGTTTATATAGGAGAGAGTGAAAGTGACAAAGTTTGTTCTGTGGTTTGGGGCATATCATACAAGTGACTTGGCAGACAACACATGAGATGTTTTAATTTAGTGTGACGTTCTCTGTAAGGTATTGATTAGGAGAAAGTTATTCCTGTGATTGTCTAACGATGGCTAAATATTTTATCAGAGCTATTTATTTGTGTGATGTTTGGAAATGTCTATGTTGGGGGTGACTTTACTTTGTATTTCTGGAAATGTGGATCCATTCGCTATGGAAAGATAAGAGTGTAATTTGCTCTTGTTTCTCAACCGAAATCTGTCATCCCTTTCTATATCACAGTACATCTGTAAATACTTGTGTTTGTTGAATGTGAAAATCCAGTGTATTTAACGCTCTTCTGCTTCAAGCAGTGACAGGCAAACTGATATACTTTGGGGGTCACATGTGATGACCCTCTAACCTTCTGAAGGATGGTACAGCTAATTTTTCTGAATCCCAATAGTAAATGAAATGAATAAATGTAATCGCTGAAAAAGGCACATGGCTGTAAGGGAACTAGGCTCGCAGGAACTATTCTCACATGTGGGTGTCCACTTGCCACCGAGCCCGCATGGGGCTTATTGCCCCCCTCGCCGCATTTAGTTGCCAGGATCCCACGGTCTGTATACTGACCGCCAGGATCTCCAGCGGCGGTAACGCATACCCAACCCGTCTGTAATATGTCAGCAGGCTTTTAAACAAGCATTACAACAAATATGACAACAAAGCATGAAGGTCCTGGGGGCCACAAGTGACGGCTTTGAGAGCCACATATGGCCCTGGGGCTGCCTGTTTGCCGTCACTGGTTTAAGGGGGCATACCTATGTAGGTGTTTTTAAAAACGTGTTTATTAGTTTGTGTGTTATTAAAGACTGTGTCCCCCTGATGTAAAGTATTACACATGACCTCCGAGTTGCGCGTCCTATATAAAAGCACTTAGCCACGATGCACCTCAGTGACTTAGTATCTATCAATGTTTTTTTTATTTTTTTTTATTGAATGCATGTTAACTTCTGTATTTTATACTTTCTGTATATGTAATCATTTCTCTGTACATTTCTCCATCGCTGTGTTGACAACATAAGTGTATGTACAGCAGTACTCGTATAGGGTTACATTGATGCCAGTGTATGGTTGTATGACATTAGCTATAGCATCCTCAGATAACTAGTTGCAACTCCCCCCCCCCCCTGCAAAGGGCCCTTGGTCGTGTTATGTAACATTAGATGGTGCAAGCTGACGGTGTACTGACCTCTATGCTATGTGGCTAATATCTGACTTAAATTCTGGTGTTCTTTAAAAGCTGTTTCAGTGAAGTTGCTAATGTTTTCATGGAGTGGAACCTGGCAAATTAATCTGTACCAACCAGTCTGAGCCAATATTGCGTTGCTTTACTCCTTCACAAAATAAAAGAACGCCTGTGATTTTAATTCTTCACATTTGTCTCTCTCTCTCTCTCTCTCTCTCTCTCTCTCTCTCTCTCTCTCTCTCTCTCTCTCTCTCTCTCTCTCTCTCTCTCTCTCTCTCTCTCTCTCTCTCTCTCTCTCTCTCTCTCATATATGTGAATCACAGCAGTCTGTAGTTTGCCAGCTCCCTTCCATAGTTTCGCCGCCTTTATTCCTAACTGAGGTTGTTTCCCATGTTGTCTTATTTTCTTTTCCCCCCTCCTGCAATCACAGCTGCCATTCTAACACTCAGGAAGGCCTGATGCTCCCTCCTCCGCCCCCTCACACTTTACAGGGGTCTGTAGAGGACATGTGCCGAATAACGGCTCACGTTCTGAGGGGCTTTGTGCGATGAGAACCTGACATTCCCTAATTTCAATGAAGAGACTTGTGATTGGCCTTTGTGTTACTGAATTGTCAGTGGCTGGGATTTGTGCTGGAAACATGCAGTTGTGCGGCTGCAGGAAATATTAAGTGATGTTGAGGTCTACAGCTAGGCAATTAAGCTGATTCTAGATGTAACTGCGGGGAGTTTGCACTTATCTGTTTCCCTGACATGTTGATGAATAGAAATATATACTATATGCTGTTAACAGAGTGTACAGTGTAATGCCATTTATTTATGTTTGTGTATTTTTGCGGTTCAGGCATGCTAATTATTGTTACATTTGTTAGGCCTAGTCCTTACTCCCTGACAACTTTATTACGTCCAGTGTGAAGCTTTTTCATTGGCGGCAGTGTATTTCTGCACACTGCAATCCATCTGCCACACTGAGGGCTTTGAAGGGACAGGTGGCTAAGAAGTCCATCCGAGAGCTTGTTATTTACTTACTGGCAGGGAAATGAATTTTCTATATTTCAGTGCTGGGAGTGGCTCCAGTCTTTGTCTTTTTCCATGTTTGATCTGTGTAGCATCAGTACGTATGCTGGAGCATGTGTAGAAGGATGCTAATGCATGCCAGGTTCTGTACAGGACATTCTGTTATGTTAGCATATTTGGTAGACTGAGACTGTTTTGCTGTAGTGTTTTTTTTTTTTTTCTTTTTTTCTTTTTCTTTCCATCAGATGATGATGAAAGTGCTTAGAGGCCTTGCATATCGCTGGGTCTGTTCTTCTCATGGGTTATCAGTGCTGTAAACCCATGTAATGTCCATTTATTTTTAATATATGACATTTACAATTGCGTTGTGTTTTTTTTTTTTTTTTTATTGCCGCTGAATACACAATTTTATTTTTTGGACAGTAATTTAGCTTTTTACTTGCACTTGTAAATGTCATCATTTTAATAATAAAAATTTGACGCGTATTGACTAGTGAGAACTGTGATAATGCATCACAGTATACAGGGGGTAATTCAGGCCTGATCGGAGCAGCAAATTTGTTAGCAGTTGGGCAAGACCATGTGTACTGTGGGGGGGGGGGCGGGCAGATGTAACATGTGCGGAGAGTTAGATTTGGGTGGGGATCAAACTGAAATTTAAATTGTAATGTAAAAATAAAGCAGCCAGTATTTACCCTGCACAGAAACAAAATAACCCAACCAAATCTCACTCTCTCTGCACATGTTACATCTGCCCCCCCTGCAGTGCACATGGTTTTGCCGAACTGATAACAAATTTGCTGCTACGATCAGGTCTGAATTACCCCCACAGTCTCATACCCATACTGAGCTGAGTCTACAAATATTTTGCTTTTATTTATTAACCTAATTTTTAATTTTGGGGTTTACTCCTGTACATATTACACAAACACCCCAAGCACAATACATGTTGTGTCTGAAATACAGCATGCTTTTTAAAGGGGTTGTGCATACTTATTGCTCTCTCTTGAGTCCAGCATTTTGTGAATTGTGCACGGTGCTGGTGTTTCTTTTTAGCTTGGAGAGATTCAGTGCAGTGGCTGAGACAGCCTGTTACTGAGCGGAGAGGTGTGAGTGTACACAAGACGCGTTCCCCAAACAGCTCAACGATACGTTTTAAACTACAGCCGACTAATCTACCACAGGCAAAACACAATAGTTTTACCTATTGTGTATTTGCATTGAATCATTGCTAGCAGCTTAGGGAAAGTCATTCTGTGTCCAGTGGGTACAAGGTTCAGTGTCAACAGATGACTGATTTGCTAGTGCAATATAGAAGCAAGAAATCTGAAAAGGTGTGCACTTTTTGTGTGCTTAGTTATGCAGCAAATACTATAAATGTATGTACTGTCATGATGTCTCCAATGTAACCATGACCTTTTTTTTTAGAGGGATCTAAAAAAGCACTACTACAAACACAGTGTTGGGGTCATGCGTTTGCTAAGTAATAATGGACATATAGGTGTGGAGTTTGCACTTTCTCTCCATGTTTACGTAAATTTCCTCTGTGTTCTCCAGTTTTTGTCCACACGCCAAAAATATACTGGCTACTTGGCTCGTTGACTAGACTGGGCATGTGTGTTTGAATTTAGCATTTGTACTCCACTAATGTGAATGACACATATTGTCACAATATGGTAGTCCTATATAAATAAGTGAAAAATATTACTACAGTTCATAAAATAATTGATATATAATATTCCATGCTGCAGTGTACAGTCCACCTATACAAGTAACCATAGTGGGAGAGAAATGATGCAGGTTCTCTGTTGGAATTTGGCCTTAAAGTGATTCCAGTCCGACTGACAATATCACATTACATTTGTATCCCATCTCTATAGAGACTATAATTTCCACTAAAGGGGATGACAAATAAATGTAGTAACAGTGAAGAGAAGGTGTAATGTGGAGGGTTAACTGTAAATTTGCCCTCTTGCAAAACTGCCTCTGAAACTCTTTGGGGCGTATGTAGCAAACAATATTTGAGCTTGATTCAATTCAGTGCGGATTGAATAATGCCGGGAATTTGCTCCCGGTGCTATTCAATTCAGCGTGCTGTCATGTCGGATAAGGACGGTTCTCACGGACTAACTGTGGTTTGTTGCGAGAACCGTCATTTTCCGACTAAAGTTCCTGGTGCGATTGTTTCCTCCATGCTAAGGGCAGAAATCAGTATCGCGTCAGCACTTTTGTTGGATTTCTGCTTGCACCCCTCTGGGGGTGCGAGAAAAAATCCTTTCGTTGGGCGTCACATTGCGCTGCATTGAATAACACAGGGAGTCCATTCCCGGCACTATTCAATCCGCTCTGAATTGAGTCAAGCCCTTTGTGGGATATCCTACAAAACACCAGTCCTTCACATCGCCCTCCTATCGCCCTCTGTGATTTTTATTTATTTCCCCCCAAATTATTTTTTTTATTTTTTTTTTATGATTATTATTATTATTATTATTATTATTATTAATTTTTTTTTTTTTCATACATTCAAGCGATCTTAACCTTTTGCTGCAATACATTATTAGGACAAAGTCCAGATAATTAATAAAAAATGGCCCATACATACGGTGAGATACGGGCTATGCCCGATTCTCACTATGCGACAGGGGCTAGGTCAGCACATAGCCTGTATCGCAAGCACATACTGAGTGTGCTTGCGATACGGACTGTGTGCAATTTTGGCTAAGTGTCAGTTTTGACTATTTCTTCTATAGCGATAGACTGTGCAGGCAAGTCAATTTTGACTATCTATTCTTGCGATGCCAATGCGTGGTCGGCATCGCAAGAATAGATAGTCAAAATTAACTTGCCTGCACAGTCTATCGAATCGGGATCGCAAGGTGACTTTCACCTTGCGATCTGCACTAACTTTTCTTACGATTTTGACTATATAGTCAAAATCGTAAGAAAAAATCTCACCTTGTGTACACACCATTAGAGTGACAAATTATTGCAACGTTACTTGTGTCTACTGGCCGTTACGTAACGGCAACCTGTCAGGTTCAGGCCTGTACAATGCACATCCCAATAGGGGTGCAGTATGTGATGCCGGTGGTCGGGATCTCAGCGCCCAGCATAGCGGCGCCGGCAGCTGGGTGAGCGCAGAAGAGCATTTGTGGGCTCGCTGCGCTCGCCATGCTGCGGGCACGGCTATTTATTCTCCCTCCAGGAAGGTCCTGGACCCCCAAAAGGGAGAATAGTTGTTGATATGCAGCGTGTCGGGATTCCGGCGCCGGTATACTGAGCGCCGGCATACTGAATACCACCCCCCAATAGTTTATGTAAACATAAACAAATATCCATTACAGATACTATTTAGTCAATAAACAATGTAAAGCAGTACTATAAAACAGAATTCATACACTGCTCATGTGTAAAGATGGATAGGAGTCACTTCATTAAGAGTGTAAAAAAGTTTAGTGATACATTTATTGTTTCAGCTTATGTCCCAGTAAAGTGACTTTACCTCTGTTTTGGAAAGGTTGTTGCCAAGATCATTCTAAAGGTGTGTACACACGGTGCAATGCGCCGCATGCCGGCGTTGACTATTCAACCGCCAATCTAGTCAATGTTGGTCTCTGTTTTTCCTTGCGATGTCGGTCCCGCCGAACCGCGCATCGCCATCGCAAGGACTATACGTACGGTGCGCTATGCACTACATTTTCTTACGATTTTGACTATATAGTCAAAATCGTAAAAAAAAATCGAACCGTGTGTACACACCTTTAGCGTATCCATTACTGAAGTAATCTGCAGTTCATCCAAATTACTGTATCTATACACTGATGTGACTGGCTCCATAAGGTCTCTGCTTGTTTGCCAGCTTGTGTAAGGTACTTTGGTCATTACAACTAATAAGCATATCTGAAATTTTAGCTACTGTATTACTTTATTATATCACACCACGTCTGCATGTTTGTCATGGTTTCTGAAAACCGATACTGTATTGCCAAGATCTTCAACAGATCGCTGGAGCTACAGAAAGTCCCTTCCTGCCTCAAAAGGTCCACTAACGTCTCGGTACCCAAGAAACCCTCTATCACAAACCTGAACGACTTCAGGCCGATAGCACTGACGTTTGTGGTCATGAAAACGTTTGAGCGTCTGGTTTTGAATCACCTGAAAACTGTGAATGGACCCCCTACAGTTCGCCTATCGATCGAATCGGTGGGTCGAGGATGCAGTCAACCTAGCTAGGCCTGCACTACATTCTAAAGCACCTAGACATTCCCGGTACCTACGCGAGGGTCCTGTTTGTCGATTTCAGCTCGGCCTTCAATACAATCGTCCCCAGCATCCTCCACTCCAAATTACTTCGCCTAGGGGTCCCAGAAGCTACCTGTTCCTGGATAGTAGACTTCCTGACAGATAGGACACAGGTGGTGAAAGCGGGGGATTTCACCTCTCAAACGCGGTCCGTTAGTACAGGGGCCCCTCAGGGCTGTGTCCTCTCACCCCTGCTCTTCTCCGTGTACACAAACGACTGCACCTCAGAGGCGCAATCAGTAAATATCAAATTCGCAGACTACACCACCGTCATCAGCCTTATTAAGGATGGGGACGAATCGGTCTATAGATGGGAAGTAGACCGGTTAGCCCAGTGGCGCAGCCACAAGAACATTGAGCTCAACCCCCTCAAAATTGTTGAGATGATGGTGGACTTCAGGAAGAAGTCAGCTAGTGCACCTCCGCTAACGATTACTGACAGAGTGGTATCGCTAGTGGACTCCTTCAAGTTCCCAGGGACCACAATCTCCAGGAACCCTTAAATGAGAGTCCAACGATGACGCCACTGTCGGGAAAGAGCAGCAGTGGTTGTTCTTCCTCGGGCAACTTAGGAAGTTCAACATCCCACAGAAGCTTCTGCTCCTCTTCTACTCCACAATTGTGGAGTCGGTAGTGTGCTCCTCGATACTGGTATGGTACGGCTCCGCTAGCGCGAGGGACAGATGCAGGCTCCAAAAGGTGGTCAGAACCGCAGAGAAGATCGGGGCCAACCTTCCCTCAGTCCAGGACCTGAACCTGTCCAGAGCTAAAAAGCTGGCAACGAAGATGGTAAATGACCAGCTACACCCCGGCCACAACATGTTTAACCTGCTTCCTTCAGGCAGGAGTTACAGGTCCACCAGAAGCCTCAAAAGTTTCTTTCCCCAAGCGGTCTGCCTGCTGAGCCCCTGAACATTGACTGACTAGACGTACATGTAACACACTTGTGTCCATACGGTATACCTATCTGTATGACTTTACTCCCCCCCCCCCCCGCTTATCTGTTACCTACTTGGCTGTTGTTTCCTAGTATACGCAAGTATACCTGGCCAGTAAGGCTGATTCTGATTCTCTCGCCGCTTCAGGTCCCGTGAGACTCTGCTAGTGCCGGGCGCTTATCTCTCCAAAAATGCGTCTTAAGGCCCACCATACACACTGGCCGATTTTGAGCTTGGTGTAGCTCACTTTTGGCATTTTGAGCTACTTTGAGCTTGAACTCGGCCAGTGTGTATGGCTGGGCGATGAGCGCTTATTTGCGCTCCCACATCATCGCTGGCGGCCGCGGCCGTCCATCGGGCTGTTTTACCAGTTGAGTGAACCACTTTCCACAGTCTCCTACTGTGGAAAGTGGTTCACCCCCTGTGAACATCGCTGGGCACAGTAAAAATCGCTCAGTCTGTATGCACTAAGCTATTTTCTTGCCAGCGATGTTAAATCATTGCCCAGCATACACACGGGGAAAAAACGCCCAGTGTGTATGGACCTGTAGTTGCAATGTGATGCGGCTAGGATGTACCAGGAGACTATGTTGATAAATGTTATATGCAACAATTGTTTATCTGTGCGTGACTGTGTCTCTGGGGGTGATTCCGTTGTTTCTTCCCGCAGCCGGCACTGGATGGCGCTCAATGGAGCAATTCAATTGTTGCTTCATTCAGGCGCTATGAGCTGCGGGGAGACACATTTCAGCTCGCAGCCCCTGTGCTGGCGAGCTAAAATGTTGTGAAAGTGACCGGTTTGGTTGGGTATAGCCGTGTGTACATAGCTAAGCCCGGGCTGGTCTGGGCGCAATTAGCGCAATACTAAATCAACAACAATTGAATATCTCGCCCCCATCCCCGATCTCCTGTCACTGTAGACTTCAGATCGGGCACAATAAACAGTTGAATCTTTCTCCCCCTCTGAATCTGTATATGAAGTGCCACACTGTAGCAGCTGCAGCTTTTTCCCAATGCATGCAAGTGTTGCATATCAAATTAATCATCACAGTCTCCTGGTGCATTCTAGTCACATTGTGTTGCGACTAATATACATGTTTGCCAAAAAAAGGACGCCCAACAGTAACTAAGTTGCAAGGGACGTAGCGGTTCACTCGTGCTGTGTGGCGTATTGAGACTGGCTGTATGACACATCTGGATATACATATGTTATGCGAGTATGATACAAATATGTGTATATGAAGTATAACCATAGCGACCTTTTGCTTTCGTCTAATCCAGAGGGGGAGTAGCTAAAATGTGTGTTTATGTATATGGCGCTCTTACTGCGCACTGCAATACCATAAAAACAATTAATTATTTTTCATATTGAACATTTTGTTGTGCTAGTCTTCTACTTTTACAACCATTAATTATGTTTATCTTTTTTAAATACATACACAGTAACTTGCTTCCTATACGTTGCGTTATAGTACCACCTGGTTAATTGTAATGGCATTAATGCATGATAACACACATGAGGAAAATAACTGCGTCCCTCCCTCACTGTCTTGTACTTCTTAACATTAGCTTTATTTAAATTAGCTGCATTTCTTGTCTGTCTTGTGGGCTGCAGATTCTGTGTCATGAATCCTAGGACGGATTAAGGAAAACTCAGACTTCTACAGTTTGATGTAACAATGGGCCTAAGACAGACCTGATCGCTAGGCTGTGTTTTCGTACAGCCTGCGATCAGGTCTGAACTGCGCATGCACCGCGATGGGGATCGGCAGGCAGCGACTGGATGTGCGAAAAAAGCGATCGCACGGGCGATCGCAAGGTGACTGACAGGAAGAGGCCGTTTGTGGGTGGCAACTGACCGTTTTAGGGGAGTGTCCGGAAAAACGCAGGAGGGACCAGGGGTTTTTTAAGGGAGGGTTTCTGAGTTCAGCTCCGGCCCCGATCATCGCACTGGAAGAGTAAGTCCTGGGCTGTGCAGAGACTACACAAACTTCTGTCTGTGCAGCTCTCCTGCACATGCGATCGCACCCCTGCACAGCGATTTCCCCCTCCCCCTGTAGGCGGCAACTACCTGATCGCAGGGATGCAAAAAAAACACACCGACGCGATCTGGTCTGAATTGGGCCCATAGTAAACATAGGGATGTCACACTTGGGTTAATACTGCTGGATACTTTAGGACCAAAACGATTGATCTTCTCAGGCCGTAGAAGGTGACTAGATAAGGAGTCCTGTGGCTATAACAACCAGTACATGTACTACGCTTCTGTCTTGTTCCGCTACCTATAAAATAAGTTACTGACAGGTCTACTGGTATTGTTCTCAGCATAAAAAGTGTATTACCATATAGGACCAGATTTATCAAGCCTTGAAAAGTGATAACACGGTGATAAAGCACCAACCAATCAGCTCCTGCCTGCCATTTTTCAAACCCAGCCCGAAGAGCTGATTGGCTGGTACTTTATCACCTTGCGATTTATCACTGTACAAAGCGTTATAAATGGGGGCCTTAGTTGCATAGCGCAAGCATATTCCATCGCGCTTTACTGTTCAGGAATTTCAGGAGTAACAGTCTGGTCTCATGAAATGTAAATGTTTATTGGGTTTATGGGTTTTCCAAGGGCAG
This sequence comes from Pseudophryne corroboree, assembly GCF_028390025.1. Taxonomy (NCBI): domain Eukaryota; kingdom Metazoa; phylum Chordata; class Amphibia; order Anura; family Myobatrachidae; genus Pseudophryne; species Pseudophryne corroboree. The sequence goes on from NC_086454.1 coordinate 52,433,376, forward strand.
TGATGTTCTTTTGATTGGCGTGGGGATTGAATGAGCTGGTCTGTGCAGTGTGGCAAAAATGGTTACAGATTTGGCAGTGGGTAGCCGGATTTATTGTGGGAAATGGTTTTACCTGTTGTGACTCGGAACTTCAGCTTCTACATGAAAGTTGTCGTTGCGCTGTGAAATAAAAATAAAAAAGAAATATATATATATATATATAATATATATATATATATATATATACACACATATACAGGAGGGGGGGGGGGATATAGCGACCAGTGGTGTCTAAAAGAGATGCAGTAAAAATATCTAATATAATATTTGTGTTTAAAAGAATAATCAGAAAGGGTAGAACTATATAAACCAATATGAAATTTATTGAGTACAATTTTAAAACATAAAAATTGAATTAAGATAAATTTGAGCAGAAAAAACTTTTTTTCAAAATTGGGATAAAAACAATATACACAATACAATATAATACCAGTTTAAAAGATATAAAGATTTTGCTTAACTTGGTATGAGGTCACTGCCAGGTTGTCCAACGCGTTTCGTCATTCAGACTTCATCAAGGGGTAACTTTTAAACTGGTATTATATTGTATTGTGTATATTGTTTTTATCCCAATTTAAAAAAAAAAAAATTTCTGCTCAAATTTATCTTAATTCAATTTTTATGTTTTAAAATTGTACTCAATAAATTTTATATTGTTTTATATAGTTCTACCCTTTCTGATTATTCTTTTAAACACAAATATTATATTAGTTTTTTTTATCCAACTATTTTTACTGCATCTCTTTTAGACACCACTGGTCGCTATATCCCCCCCCCCACCCCCCCCCCCTCCTGTGTGTTATTAAGTTCACTACAGGGAACTACCATCCCTGTTTTTTGGGGGACAGCTGACGCCCTGCATAAGTATATATATGTATATGTATATATATATATATATATATATATATATATATATATATATATATATATATATATATATATATATATTATACATACGCACACACCCGGAAAGTATTCACAGCGCTTCACTTTTTCCGCATTTTGTTATGTTACAGCCTTACTTATTCAAAACGCAATACCCCATAATGACAATGTGAAAGTGTTTTTGAGATTTTTGCAAATTTATTAAAAATAAAAAACTGAGAAATCACATGTACATACTGGGGTATATGCAATTGCGGTCGAATTCCCGAAATTGTCGAATTTCGGGTCATTTTCGACCAAAAAAAAAAAATTTCGCCTATGCAATTCAGTGCTTTCCGACCAAAAAACGGACTTTCAAAATTCGACTTTTTGAAATTCGAATTTTTGCAAATTCGACTTTTCTGCAATGATATAAGTGCTGCAATTCGACCAAAGCATATTCAATTCAAGTTTGGAAATTCGACAGCAGTGCTTTTAGACAGCAAATTCGTCATTTTCAATCCGCCACACTTTGGAGGGTGAAAACAAATAAAAAAAATTTAAACATGTTTTTTTTTGTGTTTTTTTTTTTTTTTTTGGAATAGCAGATCTATTTATATTAGAAGGGATTAGGTACTTTTTTTTTTTTTTTTTTTTTTGGAGGCACAAATATTATTTATATATTTTTTAAAATATTATTTTTTTAAATTTTTTTTTTTTATTGCTGGAACGGTAAAATCCTAAAAAAAAATGGCGTGGGGTCCCCCCTCCAAAGCATAACCAGCCTCGGGCTCTTCGAGCTGGTCCTGGTTCTAAAAATGCGGGGAAAAATTGACAGGGGATCCCCCGTATTTTTAAAACCAGCACCGGGCTCTGCGCCTGGTGCTGGTGCCAAAAATACGGGGGACAAAAAGCGTAGGGGTCCCCCGTATTTTTAACACCAGCATCGGGCTCCACTAGCTGGACAGATAATGCCACAGCCGGGGGTCACTTTTATGCCGTGCCCTGCGGCCGTGGCATTAAATATCCAACTAGTCACCCCTGGCCGGGGTACCCTGGGGGAGTGGGGACCCCTTCAATCAAGGGGTCCCCCCCCCCCAGCCACCCAAGGGCCAGGGGTGAAGCCCGAGGCTGTTCCCCCCCCCCATCCAATGGGCTGCGGATGGGGGGGGCTGATAGCCTTTTGTGATCATGAAAAGAATATTGTTTTTTCCAGCAGTACTACAAGTCCCAGCAAGCCTCCCCCGCAAGCTGGTACTTGGAGAACCACAAGTACCAGCATGCGGGAGAAAAGCGGGCCCGCTGGTACCTGTAGTACTACTGGGAAAAAAATACCCAAATAAAAAAAGGACACACACACAGTCGACAGTAAAACTTTATTTAATACGTCGACACACACATACTTACCTATGTTCACACGCCGACATCGGTCCTCTTCTCCATGTAGAATCCACGGATACCTGAAAATAAAAGATCAATATACTCACCTCAACCAGGGTCCAGAGATAAATCCACGTACTTGTAGAAAATAACAAACCGGACACCCGACCAAACGGACTGAAAGGGGTCCCATGCTGACACATGGGACCCCTATCCCCGAATGCAGAGAGACCTCTCAGTGACAGCTGTCACTGAAAGGTCTCTAAAGCCAATCAGGAAGCGCAACTTCGTTGCGCTCACCTGATTGGCTGTGCGCTGTCTGAACTCAGACAGCGCATCGCACAGCCCCGTCCATTATATTCAATGGTGGGAACTTAGCGGCTAGCGGTGAGGTCACCCGCCGGTCAGCGGCTGACCGCGGGTTAACCCCACCGCTACCCGCAAAGTTCCCACCATTGAAAGTAATGGAGCGGCTTTGCGATGCGCTGTCTGACAGCACAGACAGCGCACAGCCAATCAGGTGAGCGCCACGGAAGTAGCACTTCCTGATTGGCTGAAGGGACTTCAGTGACAGGAGTCACGTGATGTCCCGGCATTCGGGAGAAAAGGGGTCTGATGTGTCAGCATGGGACCCCTTTCAGTCCGGTATGGAGCGGGTATTTGCGTTTTTTTTTTTACAAGTACGTGGATTTATCTCTCTGGACGTGGATTTATCTCTGGACGCTGGAAGGTGAGTATAATTTTTTCACAGGTACCTCGGATCGTCGGAGACCGTGGCAGTCGGCGTGTCAACATAGGTAAGTATGTGTGTGTCGGTAGTGTGTAATAAAGTTTTACTTTCACGGTGTGTGTGTACTGTTTTTATTTGGGTATTTTTTTTCCAGCAGTACTACAGGTACCAGCGGGCCCGTTTTTCTCCCGCATGCTGGTACTTGTGGTTCTCCAAGTACCAGCTTGCGGGGGAGGCTTGCTGGGACTTGTAGTACTACTGGAAAAAACAATATCTTTTTATTATCACAAAAGGCTATCAGCCCCCCCATCCGCAGCCATTGGATGGGGGGGACAGCCTCGGGCTTCACCCCTGGCCCTTGGGTGGCTGGGGGGGGGGGGGGGGGGGAACCCTTGATTGAAGGGTCCCCACTCCCCCAGGGTACCCCTGCCAGGGGTGACTAGTTGGGTAGTTAATGCACGGCCGCAGGGCACGGCATAAAAGTGACCCCCGGCTGTGGCATTATCTGTCCAGCTAGTGGAGCCCGATGCTGGTGTTAAAAATACGGGGGACCCCTACTCTTTTTGTCCCCGTATTTTTGGCACCAGCACCAGGCGCAAGAGCCCGGTGCTGGTTTTAAAATACGGGGGATACCTGCCCAATTTTTCCCCTGCATTTTTAGAACCAGGACCAGCTCGAAGAGCCCGAGGCTGGTTATGCTTTGGAGGGGGGACCCACACGCCATTTTTTTTCTTCGGGTTTTTTCCCGTTTTTAAAATCGCGGCAAAATCCGCCAAATCGGCCGATTTTCGCCCGCGATTCTGGCGAATCCGTTTTTCATTGAATATGGTGAATTCCGGCAGGCCACCTGCCGGAATTCACCTGGCGAATTTAGTCGAATTAAAAAACGGCGAAAAAATTGCCGCGATTCGCCGTGAATTGCATATACCCCACTGTAAGTATTCACAGCCTTTGCTGAAAACTTTGTTGATACCCCTTTGGCAGCAATTACAGCCTTAAGTCTTTTTGAATATAATGCCACAAGCTTGGCACACCTGTCTTTGGGCAGTTTTGCCCATTTCTTTTTACAGCACCTCCATCAGGTTGGATGGGAAGCGTCGGTGCACATCCATTTTCAGATCTCTCCAGAGATGTTCAGTCAGATTCAAGTCTGAGCTCTGGCTGGGCCACAAGGACACAGAGTTGTCCTGAAACCACTCCTTTTAATATCTAGGCTGTGTGCTTAGGGTCGTTGTCCTGCTGAAAGATGAACCGTCGCCCAGTCTGAGGTCAAGAGCGCTCTGGAGCAAGTTTTCATCCGGGATGTCTCTGTACATTGCTGCATTCATCTTTCCTTCTATCCTGACTAGTCTCCTAGTTCCTGCCGCTGAAAAACATCCCCACAGCGTGAGGCTTCCACCACCATGCTTCACTGTAGGAATGGTATTGGCCTGGTGATGAGCGGTGCCTGGTTCCTCCAAACATGACGCCTGGTATTCACGCCAAAGAGTTCAATCTTTGCTCATCAGACTAGAGAATCTTGTTTCTCATGGTCTGAGAGTCCTTCAGTTGCATTTGGCAAACTCCAGGCGGGCTGCCATGTGCTTTTTACGAGGGAGCGGCGTCCGTCTGGCCACTCTACCATACAGGCCTGATTGGTGGATTGCTGCAGAGATGGTTGTCCTTCTGGAAGGTTCTCCTCTCTCCACAGAGTAATGCTGTAGCTCTGACAAAGTGACCATCGGGTTCCTGGTCACCTCCCTGACTAGGGCTCTTCTCCCCGACCGCTCCGTTTAGACGGCCAGCCAGCTCTAGGAAGAGTCCTGGTGGTTCGAACTTCTTCCATTTACGGATGATGGAGGCCACTGTCCTCATTGGGACCTTCAAAGCAGCAGATACTTTTCTGTACCCTTCCCCAAATTTGTGCCTTGAGACAATCCTGTCTCGGAGGTCTACAGACAATTCCTTTTGACTTCATGCTTGGTTTGTGCTCAGACATGCACTCTCAAGTGTGGGACCTTATATAGATACAGTAGGTGTGTGACTTTCCAAATCAACTGCGTTTTTCGCATGTGAACTCCAATTAAGCTGTAGGAACATCTCAAGGATGATAAGTGGAAACAGGATGCACCTGAGCTCAAATTGAGCTTTATGGCAAAGGCTGTGAATACTTATGTACATGTGATTTCTTAATTTTTTTAATTTTAATAAATTTGCAAAATCAAATTTTTTATTTATTTATTCCATTTTGGAATAAGGCTGTAACATAACAAAAATGTGAAAAAATTGAAGCGCTGTGAATACTTTCCGGATGCACTGTATGTGTGTGCGTGGATCTCTCTCTCTCTCTCTCTCTCTCTCTCTCTCTCTCTCTCTCATAGATATATTTATTCTCCATCTAAATGTGTTCAGTGGCTTAATGGTCCTTTTCAAGCAAGTCTTTAAATCGTCAGGCCGGATTCAATATTAACCTTGCGCTAATACAGTGTCCAGGGCTATTCAATTGTAGCCCGAGATATGCCCACAGGCTGCACTTAATGCGGATTTCAGATTGAGTCTAAGGAGCTGTATGAAGACGCATGGATACTTTTGAGCGAGCTCTTGGTAGCAGCATACGCTGGTGCTGAACATCTGTCAGACACCACCGCGCGGCTGGATGTCCTGCGCCATTTAACGTTCTGCTGACTCCCCATAAGATGTGGATCAGAATCTCTTGTTTTTAAGTGCCCAATCGTGTTGTTTTCCTGACCAGTTAGGGCTATAATACTATCTAAATGTACATGGAGTGACAGATATTTTGTTACTATATTTTACAGTAACATAAAATCTGTTACTTGGTAACTGCATCTTTATTTCCCCAGTTGTGATATGCATAAGTTCTGACTTTGATAAATGCATGGTTTTAATGTTTTGTAAATACCTGGAAAATATCAAAATAGTGTGACGCTATGGCCAAATGCCTGCTGAAATCTATATGGGCAAAGCTTCTGGTGATAGGGGTGGATTAAATACAAACGCAATCTTTAACAATATGGTTAAATTCCGCTCTGATCTAGATCACAGACGTGCGATGAGAGTGCATGTTTGTGATGTAGCCACGCTAGATGAGCTTGTCTACATCTGTATAGCATAACTTGTATAAGGCGACTGACGGTGCTGTGACCGACGGCCGCTACTGTGTGGTGTAATGTGAATTTTTACTATTCTATGGACGTGTCCCATCCCTATAAAGCCACGTCATTATGACGCGCACTGCCCTAAGTGTGTGTGTGTGGAAGGGGGAGCCAACCCTCTCTTGTCCCAGGGCACCATAATGTCTGGTTACGGCTCTATCTTCCACATGAAGAACATGGAATACTGGAAGTGATGATGTGGCCCCCTCAGACATGAAGAGACGGAAGGATTTGAGCAATCCTGCGTCCACAGAAGATCTGTGGTTAGGTTCTCCAAGTTGTTTTGGAAAAACCCTCCCTGCCAAGTGTCTTCAAAAACTGTGTGCAGGTGTACCTAGAAGAATTGATGTTGTTTTGAAGGCAAAGGCTGGTTGCACCAAATAATGACTTGATTTAGATTTCTTTTCTGTTCATTCACTTTACATTTTGTTAATTGATAAAAATAAACTATTGACACTTCTATTTCTGAAAGTGTTATTTGCAGCATTTTTATAAATAATATACACTTGCTTTACTTGTATACATAGCTTGAGTCCTGTTTGGAGAAAGAGCGCTATATAAATAAAATTATTATTTTTATTACAAGCAATCACCTTCTAAATTAAAGGTCAGCTGTAAATGGAAAAATATGACTGCAGACTACCTGTGCTGTGGCTGCCGCTGAGTCGTAGAAGCATTGGCTGTGAGGTTTGCAAGGAAGTAAGGGCCTAATTCAGACTTCAACTTAGATGTGCGAAAAAACGTGTATCGACGATCAATGACTCTGACATGCGGGGGGGGGGGGGGGGGATGCCCAGCACAGGGCAAGTCTGCCCCACATGTCGGACGCAGCCTTCCCCCCTGCCACAGACATGTGAAGGCAGACAACTACCCGCCATGTTTAGGGTCACAGCGGCTGCTTGTGATGTCACGCAGTCACTGCGGCCCGCCCCCCGCAAACGGTCCGGATACGTCTGAGTTTGTCCGGATCGCAACGCCCTGAAGTGCCCCTACCGCCACCGCCTTTGCTTGTCAATCAGACAGAGGCTATCGCAGAACTGAGATGCCTATCGTATCTCACTGTGTGCGCAGTGTGGCTACTGCGCGTGCGCACACTTCACCGGCCATCAGACTGCGAATGCTGCCGTAGCAGTGTTCCAGTCTGAACTAGGCCCTAAGTACATTGCATGCCTCAATTGGAGAGTTTGCTCCGTACAGAGGGAAGCTTTTGCTTTCGGCCTGCATACACATTGTTCTCCATGGCTTTACAAATGGACCTTAGAGTTTTCTGTGGTTTCCTATACTGTACATGATAGATTTAGGGGGATTTCAGTTGTTATCACGTCCCATACTCCCGTCTAAAGGGACGGAAGATCGCAGGGGCGATATTCAATTCATCCCCTTATCTTGCTGATCGCGCCATTACTGTCTGCATTAGTCCGGTAAAGCAGCTAAATCCAACTACACGAATGGGCCGAACCTGAAAAGTGCTGGTTGGGTGCCCACACAGGTCACTTTTCACACATTATAGCTTGCACCACCTGGGAGTGCGAACTGAGATATAAGCGCCGGCAGCCGATTGTGCCCAAACGTAGTTACAATTAAGTAGCTCCATTGGGTTTCATCTGCTGGCTGCCTGCACAAATTAGATTTGTACTACGCCCTTAGAGCCTAAATCAGCATGGATCGTAAGTCTGAGAAATTGCAGTTGTCCGTGAGTAGAAAGGTGCCGCCCTGACAAAGAGAAAAACGCCCCGTGCAAATTTGCAAATGCATTTGCAAATGCTATCCACTCGCAAATGCACACGCAAATCTTGAAACATCGACAAGTCTTTGCCATCTGAGGCTGCCACTAATCTCCAACTGAGACGGGCTGGAAGTGGTCTGCGTTGATGTCAGAGACCCTCCCCAAAATGCCTGTGCACGCCTACGTTTTTTCTGACACACCCAGAGAACGTCAGGTTACCGCCCAGAAACTCCGGCTTCCTGTCAAATAGCGGCTGCATTGCGTTTATGATCTGTACGCATTTTCTGTCACTATTACCCCATGTGCATGCGCAGTGCAAATGCTACGCATGCGCAGTCGTGCAAATTCTCTAGTGATCCATGCTGAATTAGGCCCTTAGTGGTTTTTTTTTTCCTGAAGTGCTAATGTGAAGTCTTTGATGCTGATTCAATTGTTTATCGCGCGCGCCACTAGAGGGCGCCTGACATCATCAAGTTGCGTATTCTGCCGTTCAGGCGCCAAGCTGCCGCGGAGGACACTCTCCTTTCTTTCTTTCTTTCTTTCTTTCTTTCTTTCTTTCTTTCTTTCTTTCTTTCTTTCTTTCTTTCTTTCTTTCTTTCTTTCTTTCTTTCTTTCTTTCTTTCTTTCTTTCTTTCTTTCTTTCTTTCTTTCTTTCTTTCTTTCTTTCTTTTTTTCCTCCTTTTTCTTTTTCTTTTCTTGCAGCATCCTGAGGTGAGAGTGAAAATGTGTGGAAACTCAGCACTTTGGGTTTGGAAGCCCAAAGCAGGGAGTTTAGACATGGGCCAGGCTGCAGGGTTAAGCTTGAGTTATATACAGTAAGGCAGGGTATTCAGTTACTGGTGATATGCCTGTTGGCTGTGCAATGCCAGGGCTTTTATGGTACCGCCACCATTGCAGGTTTTCCTGTGCACCTTTATGGAGTGCAAAATTATATTTCTCTTACGTCCTAGAGGATGCTGGGGACTCCAAAAGGACCATGGGGTATAGACGGGATCCGCAGGAGCTTGGGCACACTGAAAAGACTTTGACTGGGTGTGAACTGACTCCTCCCTCTATGCCCCTCCTCCAGACCTCAGTTAGACTTTGTGCCCAGGACTGACTGGACACACACTAGGGGAGCTCTCCTGAGTTTCTCTAGAAAAGACTTTGTTAGGTTTTTTATTTTCAGGGACACCTGCTGGCTACAGGCTCCCTGCATCGAGGGACTGAGGGGAGAGAAGTCAGACCTACTTCTACTTAGTTAAGGGCTCTGCTTCTTAGGCTACTGGACACCATTAGCTCCAGAGGCTTCGATCACTTGGTGCGCCTAGCTGCTTGTTCCCGGAGCTGCGCCGTCACCCCCCTCACAGAAGCCAGAAGAAAGAAGCCGGGTGAGTATGCAGAAGGCAGAAGACTTCAGTAACTAGGTACAGCGCAGCGGTAGCGCTGCGCTCCATGCTCCCACACACTTCACCAACGGCACTCACAGGGTGCAGGGCGCTGGGGGGGGAGCGCCCTGGGCAGCATGTTACTGGGTCTGTGAAGCTGGCAGAAGGCTTTTCGTTTTTCAGACCCCTACCGGGGCTGAAGCGTGCCAGGAAGGAACGGGGCTTAGCCGCACAGCTCACCAGCGCCATTTTCTCTCATCCACGCCGCTGCAGAGAACGCTGGCCCGGGACCTCCAAGCTCCACTACAAGTAACAGGGAGCTAATCAGGGGGGGGGGGGGGGGCACAGTTATTGGTGCATAATTATTTTTTCCATAGCAGCGCTTTCCACATATATTGTGTTCTAGGATATATGGGCGCTGGGGTGTGAGCTGGCATACTCCCTTTGTGTTTCTCTATCTAGGCTTCCTTGTGAGTCTGTCCCCTAGCTGAGGCAGTGTGTGTGTGTGTGTGTCGGTGTGTCGATACTCCGTGTCGGCATGTCTGAGGCTGAGTGTTATTCCCCGGAGGAGGTTGCTGGGGGAGCAGATGTGGGTCTGGAGTTGGCCCTGATTTACTTACAATGTTAAGTACGCTTAATACAAATGTGGCCTTTGTCTAAAAGGTTGGATAAATCGGAGTCTCAGACTCAGGTATGGAGGAAATCCATGGAGGATGCTTTGTCTCAGGTGCAGACCCCATCAGGGTTGCAAAAGCGGCCTTTTACTCAGTTGGTAGATACGGATACCGACACGGATTCTGATTCCGATGTCGACTTCACTGAGGCTGCTTTACATCCACGGTTAGTTAAGAGTATTCAGTACATGATTGTGGCTATAAAGGATGTTTTACATATTTCTGACGAACCTGCGGTGCAGGAAACAAGGATTTGCTTGTTCAAAGGGAAAAGACCTGAGGTGAAGTTTCCCCCCTCTCATGAAATGAATACTCTTTGCGAAAAGGCTTGGGAGTCGCTGGATAAGAGGTGGCAGATTCCCAAGAGAATTTACATGGCGTATCCTTTCCCCTCTGATGACAGGGAAAAATGGGAGTCGTCTCCAAATGTCGACAAGGCTCTATCCCGGTTGTCTAAGAAGGTGGCGCTTCCGTCCCCTGACACGGCAGCTCTCAAGGATCCGGCGGATCGCAAGCTGGAGATGTCTCTGAAGTCAATTTTCGCAAATACGGGTGCATTGCTCAGACCTGCTGTGGCGTCGGTATGGGTGAGTAGTGCTATTGCTAAATGGGCTGAGAATTTAGCTGCTGATATGGATACGCTTGATGAAGATAATGTTCTTTTAACTCTTGGTTATATCAAGGACGCTGCAGATTATCTGAAGGATGTGGCGAGGGATGTTGGTCTCTTGGGATCAATGGCCAATGCCATGGCGATCTCTGCCAGGAGAGCGCTGTGGATTCATCAATGGAATGCTGATGCCGACTCCAAGAGAGCTATGGAAGCTCTCCCCTTCAAAGGTAATGTCTTGTTTGGTGACGGCTTGGCTGATCTGGTGTCTACCGCGACGGCGGGTAAGTCATCTTTTCTTCCTTATGTTCCCACACAACAGAAAAAGACACCACATCAGCAGATGCAGTCCTTTCGTCCCAATAAATACAAGCGTGGAAAAGGCTCGTCCTTCCTCGCTTCAAAGGGTAGAGGAAGGGGAAGAAAGTCGCCTGCAGTATCAGGCGCCCAGGACCAAAAGTCCTCCCCTGCCTCTACCAAGTCCACCGCATGACGCTGGGGCTACCCTGGGGGAGTCCGGACCGGTGGGGGGCCGTCTGCGGATCTTCAGTCAGCTCTGGGTTCAATCAGGCTTGGACCCTTGGGTCCTAGATATAGTATCTCAGGGATACAAGCTGGAGTTTCAGGAGGTGCCCCCTCACCGGTTTTTAATTTCGGCCTTACCAGTGTCTCTTCCGGACAGGGAGGTGGTGAAGGCAGCAATACAAAAGTTGTGTCAACAGAGGGTCATTGTTCCCGTTCCCCCGTCCCAACGGGGGGAGGGGTTCTACTCGAGCCTCTTTGTGGTACCGAAACCGGACAGTTCGGTCAGACCGATTCTGAACCTAAAGTCCCTCAATCCATACTTGAAGGTTTTCAAGTTCAAGATGGAATCTCTTTGAGCTGTGATTTTCAGCCTAGAAGGGGGGACTTTATGGCGTCAGTCGACATAAAGGATGCATACTTACACGTCCCGATATTTCCTCCGCATCAAGCTTTCCTCAGGTTTGCGGTACAGGATTCTCATTACCAATTTCAGACGTTGCCGTTTGGGCTTTCCACGGCCCCGAGGATTTTCACCAAAGTCATGGCAGAAATGATGGTTCTCCTTCGCAAGCAAGGGGTTACCATTATCCCGTACTTGGACGATCTCCCGATAAAGGCGAGGTCCAGGGAACGGTTGCTGAGAAATGTGAATTTGTCTCTGTCCGTTCTGCGACAACACGGTTGGCTGCTAAATTTGCCAAAGTCTCAGTTGATTCTGACCACTCGGTTGCCATTTCTGGGCGTGATTCTGGACACGGGCTTATGGAAGGTGTTTCTTCCGGAAGACAAAGCTCTGGAACTGCAGACGATGGTCAGGGAGCTTCTGAGGCCGAAAAGTGTGTCGGTTCATCAATGTACTCGGGTTCTGTGGGAAATGGTTGCGGCGTACGAAGCCATTCCGTTTGGCAGGTTTCATGCCCAGGTGTTTCAGTGGGATCTGCTGAGCAAGTGGTCCGGGTCTCACCTGCACATGCACCGGAAGTTAAGTCTATCTCCCAGGGCCAGGATTTCTCTCCTGTGGTGGCTACAAAGTTCTCACCTCCTAGGAGGGCGCCGATTCGGTATCCTAGATTGGGTCCTGTTGACAACAGATGCAAGTCTCCGAGGCTGGGGCGCAGTCACCCAGGGAAGAAATTTCCAGGGGAAATGGTCGCTCCAGGAATCTTGTCTCCACATAAATGTTCTCGAGTTAAGAGCCATTTACAACGGCCTGCTACAAGCAAGAAGCCTTCTTCAGGGTCGGCCTGTCCTGATACAGTCGGACAACATAACAGCGGTGGCGCATATAAACCGTCAAGGCGGTACAAGGAGCAGGGCGGCTATGGCGGAGGCCACAAGAATCCTTCGCTGGACGGAACAGCACGTGAGCGCCCTGTCAGCAGTCTTCCTTCCGGGAGTGGACAACTGGGAAGCAGACTTCCTCAGCAGACACGATCTCCATCCAGGAGAGTGTGCTCTTCACCAAGAGGTATTTGCAGAAGTGACGAAGCGTTGGGGAACTCAGCTGATCGACATGATGGCGTCTCGCCTCAACAAGAAGCTTCCGAGGTATTGTTCCAGGTCAAGGGACCCCCAAGCCAGTGCAGTGGACGCCCTGGTAACTCCGTAGGTGTTTCAGTCGGTGTATGTGTTCCCTCCGCTTCCTCTCATTCCAAAGGTACTGGGAATCATTCGACGAGCAAGAGTGCAAGCGATTCTTGTCGTTCCAGATTGGCCAAGAAGGACCTGGTATCCAGATCTTCAGGAATTACTTGTGGAAGATCCTTGGCCACTCCCTCTAAGAGAGGACCTGTTGTTGCAGGGACCATGCGTGTTTCCAGACTTACCGCGGCTGCGTTTGACGGCATGGAAGTTGAGCGCCAAATCTTAGCTCGGAAAGGTATTCCCGGGGAGGTCATTCCCACTCTCTTTAAGGCGAGGAAGGAAGTTACGGCGAAACATTATCACCGTATTTGGAGAAAGTATGTTTCGTGGTGTGAGACTAAAGCTGCTCCTGTGGAAGAATTTCACTTGGGTCGGTTTCTCCATTTTTTTCAGGCAGGCGTCAATGCCGGCCTGAAATTGTGTTCCATCAAGGTGCAGATTTCGGCTTTATCTATCTTCTTTCAGAAGGAAGTGGCTGTTCTCCCTGAGGTTCAGACTTTTGTGAAGGGAGTGATGCATATCCATCCTCCGTTTGTGCCCCCGGTGGCACCATGGGATCTTGACGTGGTCTTACAGTTTCTTATGTCTTCCTGGTTTGAACCTTTGCGTAAGGTTGAGTTAAAGTTTCTCACTTGGAAGGTGGTCATGCTGTTGGCTCTGGCATCTGCCAGGCGGGTGTCTGAGTTGGCGGCCTTATCTCACAAGAGTCCGTACTTGATCTTCCATTCGGATAGAGCGGAATTGAGGACTCGTCAACAATTTCTGTCGAAGGTGGCTTCTTCGTTTCACATTAACCAACCTATTGTGGTACCTATGGCTACAGATGCTGTGGCAATTCCAAAGTCTCTTGATGTTGTGAGAGCTTTGAAGATCTACGTCGTCAGAACGGCGTTGGCCAGGAAAACAGAGGCGCTGTTTGTCCTGTATGCTTCCAACAAGATTGGTCATCCTGCTTCGAAGCAGACTATTGCACGCTGGATTTGTAGTACGATTCAGCAAGCTCATTCTTCGGCTGGGCTACCGGTGCCGAAATCAGTGAAGGCCCATTCTACCAGGAAGGTGGGCTCATCTTGGGCGGCTGCCCGAGGGGTCTCGTCGGTTCAGCTTTGCCGAGCAGCTACGTGGTCGGGTTCAAACACCTTTGCTAAGTTTTACAAGTTTGATACCCTGGCTGAGGAGGGCCTCATGTTTGCTCAATCGGTGCTGCAGAGTCATCCACACTCTCCCGCCCGTGTTGGAGCTTTGGTATAGACCCCATGGTCCTTTTGGAGTCCCCAGCATCCTCTAGGACGTAAGAGAAAATAGGATTTTAGTACCTACCGGTAAATCCTTTTCTCCTAGTCCGTAGAGGATGCTGGGCGCCCATCCCAGTGCGGACGGTTACTTGCAGTGTATTCTTATTAGTTGCATTGGTTTACACACAGGTTGTGTATTTGTTGTTTCAGCTTGTTGCTGTAGTTAAATTCATACTGTTATCTGGTTTACTGTTACTCCGGTTGTACGGTATGTTGTGGTGTGGGCTGGTATGTTCTAGCCCTTAGTTTGAACAAAAATCTTTTCCTCGAAATGTCCGTCTCCCTGGGCACAGTTCCTATAACTGAGGTCTGGAGGAGGGGCATAGAGGGAGGAGCCAGTTCACACCCAGTCAAAGTCTTTTCAGTGTGCCCAAGCTCCTGCGGATCCCGTCTATACCCCATGGTCCTTTTGGAGTCCCCAGCATCCTCTACGGACTAGGAGAAAAGGATTTACCGGTAGGTACTAAAATCCTATTATATATATATATATATATATATATATATATATATATATATATATATATATATATATATATATATATATACATTTTGTATGTGTGTGTGGTTGGTTCCACCTCCAATCAAAAAAACAAATTCCTGACTTGCATTGACTTGAGTTTATTTTTCACCTCTGTCGGCAGTACGGAGATCCGACACAAGAACATAGCATTGTACATTTAGCAACAAGCGTAAACATGCAGAAGTTACGTAGTATGTTTAGCATTTCGCAAGCATTAATGCCGGGTACACACTTAATATTGTGTGTATCCAGTGATATCAGCGGCGACAGGACCCGGCGGGGTGGCGACATTAGCAAGTGCATACGCAGTTGCCGATGTTGACAGCAACAGAGTGGGGCCATGCTGCATTTGTCAGCATGACCCTCGTTGGTAGTATCGCCCGTCGGCCATGCCTGCACGTCCAACGGGCGATTTCGCTGACCAGTAGGGTTATGTCGCTGTTGTGTGATTCGGGACAATTTTAGGAGAGCACATGGGGGTCGATTCAATTCAGCAACAGTTGAATAGCGCCGGGAAGTAGCTCCCGGAGCTATTCAATACAGCGACTAGTTACCCTCAATTGTCGGGAATTCTTCTCTCAGCCCCGGGGGGTGAGAGAAGAAAACCGACAAAAGAGCTGCCGCGCGGCTGGCGCGAGGCTGATTCTGTCGGGAATCAGCATCGCCGCGGGTAGTTACGTCGGAGAATGCTCGTTCTCCCGACAAAACTACCTGTTAATTCGGCGAGAACGGGCATTCTCTGACTTAACTTTAGCTGAATTGAATAGCGTCGGTAGCTAATTCCCGGCACTATTCAACTGTTGCTGAATTGAATCGACCCCATGGTTTGAAAGGTGTCTGTTCCCTAGGAAAGGTAGGAAGCCCGCCATAATACACAAGTGGTAAGTGTTGAATCTGTAGAAAAACCCATTAATCTGTTTTGGTGAGCGAGGGGTCAGCAAAGTCCTCATAGGAGGAGGTTCCTCAGTGATGCTAGTGGATCCTAGCTAGCTGATAGACCACATACTGTTTCAGGTCACCTGCGTTGTGTGTAGTTGACAGGTTAATTGAAATTTTTGCCTAGTTAAGGAGTTGCTATGAGGTTTACTAACCTCATACAGCAGCCACGCCATGTGCTTCATACATTCCTACGTGATGGTGCTCATATATGTTGACCTGGCAGATGGGAAATACATCTCCTGCCATCATGGATTCTGCGGTAGCTCTACTGTCCCGTCATGCATTGCCTGCGGTGTAGCCACTGGTGGGCGGTCTAGAAGTGAATCTGAATGAATCGATTACACTCTTATTGACAGACTTTCACATACAAGTCCATAGTGTGGCAACAATAAGTGTAGCACCTCAGCAGTATTATTGCTCCCTCCGGGCCTGTGTATGGCCTCTGGTGTAGCTGGTTCTTCTCGCTCCATAGATGTCCATGGCGACTGGAGGAAAAGGCGTTGCTGGGGACACTTGTTTAAGGTGGCGTTACCCTAGGAGAGCTGCGTGGAAGATGGACCGAATTCTTCACCATTATGAGAGTGCGTTCAACAAGAAACGCATAAACATCGCTGCAAGGTGCAGGACCTGAGGGTCGTTGCTGGCTGGTATGCATGGTGGGTATCCGGACTCCAGTTCGACACTGATAAGGTCGACACCACTTAGGTCGACACCTGAAATAGGTCAACATGGAAAAATGTCGTCATGAGTTTTTTTTTTTTTCTCTTCATTTCTCTTACGTCCTAGAGGATGCTGGGGACTCCGTAAGGACCATGGGGATAGACTGGCTCTGCAGGAGACATGGGCACTTTAAGAAAGACTTTATGTATGGGTGTGCACTGGCTCCTCCCTCTATGCCCCTCCTCCAGACCTCAGTTTACTACTGTGCCCAGAGGAGACTGGGTGCATTACAGGGAGCTCTCCTGAGTTTCCTGTCAGAAAGTATTTTGTTAGGTTTTTTATTTTCAGGGAGCCTGCTGGCAACAGACTCCCTGCATCGAGGGACTGAGGAAAGAGAAGCAGACCTACTTCTGTGAGTTTCAAGGCTCTGCTTCTTAGGCTACTGGACACATTAGCTCCAGAGGGATCGGTACGCAGGTCTCACCCTCGCCGTCCGTCCCAGAGCCGCGCCGCCGTCCTCCTCACAGAGCCGGGAGGTAGAAGCCGGGTGAGTATGAGAAGAAAAGAAGACTTCAAATGCGGCAGAAGACTTCATGATCTTCACTGTGGTAACGCACAGCGGTGAAGCTGTGCACCATTGCTCCCATACACCTCACACACGGCAGTCACTGTAAGGGTGCAGGGCGCAGAGGGTGCGCCCTGGGCAGCATATAAACCTCTTTCTGGCAAAAATAGGTATATATACAGTTTGGCACTGTATATATAAAGAGCCCCCGCCAGTTTTCAGTATATTTGAGCGGGACAGAAGCCCGCCGCCAAGGGGGCGGGGCTTCTCCCTCAGCACTCACCAGCGCCATTTTCTCCACAGCACAGCGCTGAGAGGAAGCTCCCCGGACTCTCCCCTGCTTAACCACGGTGAAAGAGGATTTTGAAGAAGGGGGGGGCACATAATCTGGCGCATTTATATATGTACAAACAGCGCTACTGGGTAAACATATATTTATATAGTGTTTTTTTCCTGGGTCATATAGCGCTGGGTGTGTGCTGGCATACTCTCTCTCTGTCTCTCCAAAGGGCCTTGTGGGGAAACTGTCTTCAGATAAGAGGATTCCCTGAGTGTGTGGTGTGTCGGTACGCGTGTGTCGACATGTCTGAGGTAGAAGGCTTTCAGGGGGAGGAGGAGGAGAGAATGAGTGTGGTGTCTCCGTCGACAACGCCGACACCTGACTGGATGGATATGTGGAAGGTTTTAAGTGCTAATGTAAATTTATTGCACAAAAGATTAGACAAAGCTGAAGCTAGGGAGCAGCCAGGGAGTCAACCCATGTCTGTCCCTATGTCGCAGGGACCTTCGGGGTCTCAAAAGCGCCCACTATCCCAAATTGTAGACACAGATACCGACACGGATTCTGACTCCAGTGTCGACTACGATGATGCAAAGTTACAGCCAAAATTGGCTAAATGTATTCGATATATGATCATTGCAATAAAAGATGTTTTGCATATCACAGAGGAACCTCCCTGACACGAGGGTACACATGTATGAGGGAAATAAACCTGAGGTAACCTTCCCCCCCCCCCCCCCCCCCACATGAGCTGAACGAATTATGTGAAAAAGCGTGGGAATCTCCAGACAAAAAACTGCAGATTCCCAAAAGGATTCCTATGGTGTATCCTTTCCCGCCAACGGACAGGATACGGTGGGAATCCTCCCCTAGGGTGGACACAAAGCATTAACACGCTTATCCAAAAAGGTAGCGCTTCCATCCCAAGATATGGCTACCCTCAGGGATCCTGCTGACCGCAGGCAGGAGGTTATCTTGAAGTCCATTTACACACATTCTGGTACGTTACTCAGACCGGCAATTGCGTCGGCCTGGGTTTGTAGCGCGGTAGCTGCATGGACAGATACCTTATCAGCGGATATTGAGACCCTAGATAAGGATACCATTTTATTGACCCTAGGGCATATAAAAGATGCGGTCTTATATATGAGAGATGCTCAAAGAGACATAAGTCTACTGGGTTCTAGAATCAACGCGATGTCCATTTCTGCTAGACGAGTCCTATGGACCCGGCAATGGACAGGTGATGCCGACTCAAAGAGGCATATGGAGGTTTTAATTTACAATGGTGAGGAATTGTTTGGGGAAGGTCTCTCGGACCTGGTCTCCACAGCTACGGCTGGTAAATCAAATTTTCTACCTTATATTCCCTCACAGCTTAAGAAAGCGCCACATTATCAAATGCAGTCCTTTCGATCACGAAGAAATAAAGTACGAGGTGCGTCCTTTCTTGCCAGAGGTAAGGGCAGAGGAAAAAAGCTGCACAACACAGGTAGTTCCCAGGAACAGAAGTCGTCCCCGGCCTCTACAAAATCCACCGCATGACGCTGGGGCTCCGCTACAGGAGTCCGCCCCAGTGGTGGCACGTCTTTGAGTTTTCAGCCACATCTGGGTTCACTCATAGGTGGATCCCTGGGCAATAGAAATTGTTAACCAGGTTTACAAGCTGGAATTCGAAGAGGTGCCTCCTCGACGGTTTTTCAAATCGGCCCTACCAGCTTCTCCCCTGGAAAGGGAGATAGTGTTAAATGCAATTCACAAATTGTATCTTCAACAGGTGGTGGTCAAGGTTCCACTGCTTCAACAAGGGAGGGGATATTACTCAACCCTATTTGTGGTCCCGAAACCGGACGTTTCGGTCAGACCCATTTTAAATTTAAAATCCCTGAACCTATACTTGAAAAGGTTCAAGTTCAAGATGGAATCGCTCAGAGCGGTCATCGCCAGCCTGGAAGGGGGGGATTTTATGGTATCTCTGGACATAAAGGATGCATACCTTCCTGTTTACATTTATCCACCTCATCAGGCGTACCTGAGATTTGCGGCACAGTATTGTCATTACCAATTTCAGACGTTGCCGTTTGGACTTTCCACGGCCCCGAGGATTTTCACCAAGGTAATGGCAGAAATGATGGTGCTCCTGCGCAAGCAAGGTGTCACAATTATCCCGTACTTGGACGATCTCATAAAAGCGAGATCAAGAGAGCAGTTACTGAACAGCGTATCACTTTCACTGAAGGTGTTACAGCAACACGGCTGGATTCTCAATATCCCGAAGTCTCAGTTGGTTCCTACGACTCGTCTGACTTTCTTGGGCATGATTCTGGATACAGACCAGAAAAGGATTTATCTTCCGATAGAAAAAGCTCAGGAACTCATGACTCTAGTCAGGAATTTATTGAAGCCAAAACAGGTGTCAGTGCATCATTGCACTCGAGTCCTGGGAAAGATGGTGGCATCATACGAAGCCATTCCCTTCGGCAGGTTCCATGCCAGGACTTTCCAATGGCACCTATTGGACAAGTGGCCCGGGTCACATCTACAAATTCATCAGTTGATCACCCTGTCTCCCAGAGCCAGGGTATCTCTCCTGTGGTGGCTGCAGAGTGCTCACCTTCTAGAAGGCCGCAGGTTCGGCATTCAGAACTGGATCCTGGTGACCACGGACGCGAGCCTCCGAGGTTGGGGAGCAGTCACACACGGAAGAAACTTCCAAGGTCTTTGGTCAAGTCAGGAGACTTGTCTTCACATCAACATCCTGGAACTGAGGGCCATACACAACGCCCTACGTCAAGCGGAGACCTTACTGCGCGACCGACCAGTTCTGATCCAGTCAGACAACATCACCGCAGTGGCTCATGTAAACCGCCAAGGCGACACAAGGAGCAGAGTGGCAATGGCGGAAGCCGCCAGGATTCTTCCCTGGGCGGAAAATCATGTAAGCGCACTGTCAGCAGTGTTCATTCCGGGAGTGGACAACTGGGAAGCAGACTTTCTCAGCAGACACGACCTGCATCCAGGAGAGTGGGGACTTCATCAGGAAGTCTTCGCACAGATTGCAAGTCAGTGGGGACTGCCCCAGATAGACATGATGGCATCCCGCCTCAACAAAAAGCAGAGGTATTGCGCCAGATCAAAAGACCCTCAGGCGGTAGCTGTAGACGCCCTAGTGACACCGTGGGTGTTCCTGTCGGTCTATGGGGTATATGCAATTGCGGTCGAATTCCCGAAATTGTCGAATTTCGGGTCATTTTCGACCAAAAAAAAAATTCGCCTATGCAATTCAGTGCTTTCCGACCAAAAAACGGACTTTCAAAATTCGACTTTTTGAAATTCGACTTTTCTGCAATGATACAAGTGCTGCAATTCGACCAAAGCATATTCAATTCAAGTTTGGAAATTCGACAGCAGTGCTTTTAGACAGCAAATTCGTCATTTTCAATCCGCCACACTTTGGAGGGTGAAAACAAATAAAAAAATTTTAAACATGTTTTTTTTTGTGTTTTTGTTTTTTGGGAATAGCAGATCTATTTATATTAGAAGGGATTAGGTACTTTTTTTTTTTTTTTTTTTTTTGGAGGCACAAATATTATTTATATATTTTTAAAAATATTATTTTTTTTTTATTTTTTTTTATTGCTGGAACGGTAAAATCCTAAAAAAAAATGGCGTGGGGTCCCCCCTCCAAAGCATAACCAGCCTCGGGCTCTTCGAGCTGGTCCTGGTTCTAAAAATGCGGGGAAAAAATTGACAGGGGATCCCCCGTATTTTTAAAACCAGCACCGGGCTCTGCGCCTGGTGCTGGTGCCAAAAATACGGGGGACAAAAAGCGTAGGGGTCCCCCGTATTTTTAACACCAGCATCGGGCTCCACTAGCTGGACAGATAATGCCACAGCCGGGGGTCACTTTTATGCCGTGCCCTGCGGCCGTGGCATTAAATATCCAACTAGTCACCCCTGGCCGGGGTACCCTGGGGGAGTGGGGACCCCTTCAATCAAGGGGTCCCCCCCCCCCCAGCCACCCAAGGGCCAGGGGTGAAGCCCGAGGCTGTCCCCCCCCCCATCCAATGGGCTGCGGATGGGGGGGCTGATAGCCTTTTGTGATCATGAAAAGAATATTGTTTTTTCCAGCAGTACTACAAGTCCCAGCAAGCCTCCCCCGCAAGCTGG
Source organism: Pseudophryne corroboree (assembly GCF_028390025.1). Lineage (NCBI taxonomy): Eukaryota > Metazoa > Chordata > Amphibia > Anura > Myobatrachidae > Pseudophryne > Pseudophryne corroboree. The sequence continues at coordinate 52,454,516 of NC_086454.1, forward strand.
TACTTGGAGAACCACAAGTACCAGCATGCGGGAGAAAAGCGGGCCCGCTGGTACCTGTAGTACTACGGGAAAAAAAATACCCAAATAAAAACAGGACACACACACCGTGAAAGTAAAACTTTATTTCATACGTCGACACACACATACTTACCTATGTTCACACGCCGACATCGGTCCTCTTCTCCATGTAGAATCCAGGGGTACATGAAAATAAACGATCAATATACTCACCTCAGCCATGGTCCAGAGATAAATCCACGTACTTGTAGAAAAAAACAAAACGCAAATACCCGCTCCATGCCGGACTGAAAGGGGTCCCATGCTGACACATGAGACCCCTATCCGCGAATGCAGAGAGACCTGTCAGTGACAGCTGTCACAGAAAGGTCTCTATAGCCAATCAGGAAGCGCAACTTCGTTGCGCTCACCTGATTGGCTCTGCGCGTCTGAGCAGACAGCGCATCGCACAGCCCAGTCCATTATATTCAATGGTGGGAACTTAGCGGCTAGCGGTGAGGTCACCCGCCGGTCAGCGGCTGACCGCGGGTTAACCCCACCGCTACCCGCAAAGTTCCCACCTTTGAAAGTAATGGAGCGGCTTTGCGATGCGCTGTCGCAGCACAGACAGCGCACAGCCAATCAGGTGAGCGCCACGGAAGTGGCGCTTCCTGATTGGCTGAAGGGACTTCAGTGACAGGAGTCACGTGATGTCCCGGGATTCGGGAGAAAGGGGTCTGATGTGAAAGCATGGGACCCCTTTCTTAGTTCGGTATGGATCGGTGTTCGTTTTTTTGTTTTGCCAAGTACGTGGATTATCTCTGGACCTGGATGTACCTCTGGACGCTGGAAGGTGAGTATAATTTTTTCACAGGTACCTCGGATCGTCGGAGACCGTGGCAGTCGGCGTGTCAACATAGGTAAGTATGTGTGTGTCGGTAGTGTGTAATAAAGTTTTACTATCAAGGTGTCTGTGTACTGTTTTTATTTGGGTATTTTTTTCCCAGTAGTACTACAGGTACCAGCGGGCCCGTTTTTCTCCCGCATGCTGGTACTTGTGGTTCTCCAAGTACCAGCTTGCGGGGGAGGCTTGCTGGGACTTGTAGTACTACTGGAAAAAACAATATCTTTTTATTATCACAAAAGGCTATCAGTCCCCCCATCCGCAGCCCATTGGATGGGGGGGGACAGCCTCGGGCTTCACCCCTGGCCCTTGGGTGGCTGGGGGGGGGACCCCTTGATTGTAGGGGTCCCCACTCCCCCAGGGTACCCCGGCCAGGGGTGACTAGTTGGATATTTAATGCCACGGCCGCAGGGCACGGCATAAAAGTGACCCCCGGCTGTGGCATTATCTGTCCAGCTAGTGGAGCCCGATGCTGGTGTTAAAAATACGGGGGACCCCTACTCTTTTTGTCCCCCGTATTTTTGGCACCAGCACCAGGCGCAGAGCCCGGTGCTGGTTTTAAAAATACGGGGGATCCCTGCCCAATTTTTCCCCTGCATTTTTAGAACCAGGACCAGCTCGAAGAGCCCGAGGCTGGTTATGCTTTGGAGGGGGGACCCCACGCCATTTTTTTCCCCCGGGTTTTTCCCCGTTTTTTAAAATCGCGGCAAAATCCGCCAAATCGGCCGATTTTCGCCCGCGATTCTGGCGAATCCGTTTTTCATTGAATATGGTGAATTCCGGAAGCCACCTTCCGGAATTCACCTGTCGAATTAAGTCGAATTAAAAAACGGCGAAAAATTGCCGCGATTCGCCGTGAATTGCATATACCCCTATGTGTTTCCTCCTCTTCCTCTCATCCCAAAGGTGTTGAGAATAATAAGGAAAAGAGGAGTACAGACAATTCTCATTGTTCCAGATTGGCCACGAAGGACCTGGTATCCGGATCTACTGGAAATGCTCACAGAAGATCCGTGGCCTCTTCCTCTACGACAGGACCTGTTGCAACAGGGGCCCTGTCTGTTCCAAGACTTACCGCGGCTGCGTTTGACGGCATGGCGGTTGAACGCCGGATCCTAGCGGAAAAGGGCATTCCGGTTGAGGTCATTCCTACTCTGATAAAGGCTAGGAAGGACGTGACAGCTAAACATTATCACCGTATATGGCGAAAATATGTTGCTTGGTGTGAGGCCAGGAATGCTCCTCCGGAAGAATTCCATCTGGGTCGTTTCCTTCACTTCCTACAAACTGGAGTTAATTTGGGCCTAAAATTAGGCTCCATTAAGGTTCAGATTTCGGCCTTATCCATTTTCTTTCAAAAAGAATTGGTTTCTCTCCCAGAAGTACAGACTTTTGTAAAGGGAGTGCTGCATATTCAGCCTCCTTTTGTACCTCCGGTGGCGCCTTGGGACCTAAACATGGTGTTGAGTTTCCGTAAGTCGCACTGGTTTGAACCACTTAAAACGGTGGAGTTGAAATATCTCACTTGGAAAGTGGTCATGTTGTTAGCCTTGGCTTCGGCTAGGCGAGTATCGGAATTGGCGGCTATGTCTCATAAAAGCCCATATCTAGTTTTTCATATGGATAGAGCGGAATTGCGGACCCGCCCTCAATTCTTGCCTAAGGTGGTGTCATCTTTTCATATGAACCAACCTATTGTGGTGCCTGTGGCTACGCGCGACTTGGAGGATTCCGAGTCCCTTGATATAGTCAGGGCTTTGAAAATTTACGTGTCCAGAACGGCTAGAGTCAGAAAAACAGAAGCACTGTTTGTCCTATATGCGGCCAACAAGGTTGGCGCCCCTGCTTCAAAGCAGACTATTGCTCGCTGGATCTGTAACACGATTCAGCAGGCTCATTCTACGGCAGGATTGTCGTTACCAAAATCGGTTAAGGCCCATTCCACTAGGAAGGTGGGCTCTTCTTGGGCGGCTGCCCGAGGGGTCTCGGCACTACAGCTGTTCCGAGCTGCTACTTGGTCGGTTTCAAACACCTTTGCAAAATTCTATAAGTTTGATACCCTGGCTGAGGAGGACCTCCTGTTTGCTCAATCGGTGCTGCAGAGTCATCCGCACTCTCCCGCCAGTTTGGGAGCTTTGGTATAATCCCCATGGTCCTTACGGAGTCCCCAGCATCCACTAGGACGTTAGAGAAAATAAGATTTTACTTACCGGTAAATCTATTTCTTGTAGTCCGCAGTGGATGCTGGGCACCCGTCCCAAGTGCGGACTTCTTCTGCAATGCTTGTATATAGTTATTGCTTCAATAAGGGTTATGTTATGGTTGCATCGGGGTTTGACCTGATGCTCTGTCGTTTGTCATGCTGTTAACTGGTTGTTTTCACATGTTATACGGTGTGATTGGTGTGGCTGGTATGAATCTTGCCCTGGATTACCAAAATCCTTTCCTTGTACTGTCAGCTCTTCTGGGCACAGTTTCTCTAACTGAGGTCTGGAGGAGGGGCATAGAGGGAGGAGCCAGTGCACACCAGAACCTAAATTCTTTCTTAAAGTGCCCATGTCTCCTGCGGAGCCCGTCTATCCCCATGGTCCTTACGGAGTCCCCAGCATCCACTAGGAAGGTGGGCTCTTCTTGTGCGGCTGCCCGAGGGGTCTCGGCATTACAACTTTGCCGAGCGGCTACTTGGTCAGGTTCAAACACTTTTGCAAAGTTCTACAAGTTTGATACCCTGGCTGAGGAGGACCTCTTGTTTGCTCAATCGGTGCTGAAGAGTCATCCGCACTCTCGCGCCCGTTTGGGAGCTTTTGGTATAATCCCCATGGTCCTTACGGAGTCCCCAGCATCCTCTAGGACATAAGAGAAAATAAGATTTTAACCCTACCAGTAAATCTTTTTCTCGTAGTCCATAGAGGATGCTGGGCGCCCGTCCCAAGTGCGGACTACTTATGCAAGACTTGTATATAGTTTTGCTTACATAAGGGTTATTAAATAGTTTTCATCGGTCTTGGACTGATGCTATGTTTTCTGTTGAATTCTTTTGGGTTGTTAGGTAAAAGAATGAATTGAAAATGGATTTATAAAAATCAATTATTATTTATTCAAAGGGCCACGCCCGTATACAGGGGAGAGGTAGCATTCTCTCCGCCTTGGTTAAATCCTTTTAACAACAACCAGATACACGTATCAACAATGAGTTTTATATAATACACAGTTACGCCCCTTTTGTATATCCCTCCCATATGATTTCATACCTCAGGAATACAGTGTTAGGCAATATTGTTATGCAATATTATTATGCAATATTAGGACCATTGTCAAGAATACTCAAAGATACTCGTGATATTCAACTGTGTCCATATTAGGAATTACATCTGTACTCTATGAGCTTTTAGAAAGTGCGTATGTGGAATTAATACTTAGCCAACAAAGTTGTTTTTCTCTCAGGGTGTGTATAAAGTTCAAGATGAATTTGCTATATCATCTAGCTAGAATCAAGATGGATTCTCTTATGCTTCTACTAGTGAATATGAGAACCCTCTGCTACTGTGATTATTGGGTGTATACATAATATACGTAATATACGTACTATCCCGTAGTGCACACACATAACTGTTAGGCCTTCAGCAGGTTGCCTTTGTCACAGTATTCGACAGCTCCACCCTTTGATCAGGGACATTATCCATGTGCCCTGTCATCTCAGGAGAATTTCTGGGAATGTATAGTTCACTAATAATCTTTTCATGTAATATTGCTATTCTGCGTTTGACAGTAGCCTTCTAAATACAACATAGGCCGCACCTGTAGACAGTGAACATCAAATGAATGTCTATAATCACATCGGGGTCACCAAAGAATAAACCTCATCACAGAATACATCATCACATACAATATACTTAAAAAACATTTTCCTAATCCTGAAAATTGAATACTAGGATTTAAACATTTATCTTTTCCAGTCCATATCATAATGCCTTGGTTAAAGTTCTTTTATATCATGGACCTCCTTTATATACTTGGCATTACACGTATCAGGATCCGTAATGTCTTTGGTCAAATAAGCACAGCAGTGAGCTCAAAGTGCTGTTTCCGGAAATCAACAATATCCTCCAATTTGTGGTATTAAAAAAATGTAGAACAATATGGTATCGTAATAGTTCATGTCCAATGTCCTGGAATCATCATAAATGTCCACAGTTCTGGAATATCCTATCATAAAGTTCAATCATGTTATCAATAATTTAATTGAAATAAAACGTCAACTTCCAGTTGATTAATCATACGACTTCATTAGCCATAGGAGAACTTATTAGCCACCTTTACCACTTCGAGGTTTTATTGATACTCTGGTGGCAGGAACATGTTTCCTGATTACTGAGTCAATTACTCTTTTTAGGAATAGTTCATCCTGCAAGAAAACTTTTCTCAAATTATTATGTGTTTTTGTATAAAATTGCTAAATCAATCTTCTTAAATAACAAACATTTTTAGAATTAATAGGTAAACAATTATATATCATATCCTAAGGACATGGTGACAACTACCATTCCCCGTTATGTATGATATCTTCTTTTAACCTTTGAATCTACTCCTAGTAAAATACATATTACATCATAAACTTTAATGAACATCATATGTAACCATTACTATATATATACCTAACTCATTATATCTAGCACATCTAGAAACCTTAGGTTAGTATATTGTAACAATCCTTTCACATTCCCTTAAATCAACCTTTTCTATCTACATAAGATCATTTTTTTTTTCTGTATTATTGACCTATTTTATTTCCACTAACTGAAATACACCCGATATGTGTAGCTAATATTATCACCAGTGGTTCTTTCTTGAGATACTGTTGTATCTATACACATGTACCGTGTTTCACTATTATCACGAGTCACGACTCTATAAAGTTTTGGTAATCACATCAAATGTAAATTGCATAGAGAACTTTGGCCTGCTAGTGTCTATGTATACATATCTAACAATTATAATAGTCTTAAATAATGATTAGCAATACAATTTATATAGCTGCAGTACTTAAAATCTTTCCAACAATTAATGGTATTGCTGGACTGGATACTCCTCAGAATAATATCCTAAATTATTTAAATTATCCATGCATTAATCTATACATCTGTCTTCAAGTGGAGTATAATACTCACAACCACGTTTTTCAAAGTGTGTGTTCGTTACACCAGTCATAAATCCCTCTGGATTTCCTGCTTAGAAAAGAAAAGAGGAAGGAAGGGTCTTATTGAAATAATTCCCATCCACAATAATGGATGAGTACTCATACCTACACCACACGTTTGCTCGCTCTCTCTTCAAAGAAAAATAAATAAATTAAGTCCTAATGCTGTTATAAATAACGTCGCTCCCGTATTCTTTAAGAAATGTTAAAAGTTCTGTAGGATATTAGCTTATAAGCACATAGTCTATTATCAATGATCAGAATCATCTCTATCTTGATTGAAGGGTTCATTCAAATACAACTCTGTGGTAGTAACAGTAGTAACAGTCTCTGTATTGTATCTCCATACAATAGTTTTTTTAGTGTTAGGTTCCTTTAAGCTCTGGTCTCTGACCTTTTCATTTCATTGCAAGCTCATGGATCTAGGTGTCCTTCTTCTGCAGCCTTTGCAACGGCTGTATCAGTAGTCAGCGGTACTTGCCCAGGACCATCCTATGCGATCTATAATGGAACCAAAACATAAGCAACTTCTCACCATAACACCGTCTTCACTCTCTTTAGTGATTGTCCTGTGCCGGACTGTGTGTTTTCGTGTTGGTTAAATATCTTTCCAAGGTTCTTGCAGCTTTTGATATTCTTGTAACTGTTTAAATAATTTGTGTGACACATTTGAATCGTCAAATCATTTTGTAGTTTTGAATCAGTCTCTGGATAATATATCTTTGCTGGATAACATATCTTTGCTGGATTCCAAAAAGAATAACAAAAAATAATATAGAAGAGAGACAAAGCAGAGGCTTAGGTGTAATTCTACCACTATTGAACCAACGATTGGACCATGCCATGATTCAAATTCTGCCTTTCCTGTCTCTTTTGTAGATTAATAATGCTTAATTCTTTAACAACATTACACATATTAAACACAAAATATTCTTCAAACTCCTATAAACTCTATCAGTAAAGAAACTTTACTGTCTTTGAAACAATAGCTCACACCTCTGGCCCTATTATTCATTTCTCAAATAACCCCTTAACACCTGTTACACATACTATAGTTCCTTTTTTTTTTTTTTTTTTTTTTAAACTGTTGTATTAAAACAATGTTGTTTTTAATCAACCCAACCATCTGCAGTAAACATGCTATAGCTTTCTTTATCACCATCACGATCCCTCTTATCACATAATTTGTTATTTTGGTCCCATGCCAAAACACAATGTACACTTCTCCATTAAACTTCATCCCACTATAGAAAGCTTGTGAATCTATTTCATGTTAGTTACCCTTAGATTTGCATAACTCATGACATTCCCCCTTAATGAAAATTGGCAACAACACTTTATTATTAATAATAATTTGAACACGGACATCAACTTTTGTTTCCTCAGTTCACAAATATATATATATATATATATATATATATATATACTTTATTTCAAAACTTGTAACCATGCCAATCACAGACAGAAGGTTTCCATTAGACACAGATCTGAGAATATACTTAACTGAACATTATGTTCCACACACAAAACACCGTAACACAAAAATTTAAATACAGTTTGCAAACTTCAATTTCTTGCAGATTTCAACAGTTTTGCCGATTTCAAAATACGCTTAGTATTGGTTGATCAGGCCAATATTATACAGCATGATTGAAATGCAAAACATATACTGTACCCTTTGTCACAGTACTATACAAAATTTGTGCTTCTATGGAATATTTCTTCCATACATGATATGCACACTTAGGGTTAATCCTCCCTGCCCTTCCCATACGCTGGAAAAATTTGCAATCCCTGCAATTTTTCACACACGCGACACGTCTGTCAACTGGGAAGCTGCAGTAGATCCTCTTATCACAACTACAATCACAAAGCAACATGCTTAGGTTATGCTTAAAACAACCAGCAGCTCTTAGCAGCTCAGTATTGCAATATATAGTTACACTCAAATACATATAATCCCTATAACCTCGGGTTGTTCACTCTATTTATTTAAAGTACTCTTCTTACACACGTGTAGCTGACTAACAAGGGGAGGTGGTCTATGTGCTTTTTACTTTATTTGGCTCTTGGTCCAAAGCACTTATTCACGCAATCATTCATAGAGTGAAAAACACAGGTCACTGTTTCTTTGCTCAAATCTTTGAATTAATTTTGGTATTCTTATTTACATGCAACAGCATCTGTCAATCATCATTTCCGAGTTACTTGGTCCTTCAACCGATTTGGACATAATTTTGGTATTAATTTTACAAACAAGCAACAACAAACAGGTCCCTGAGTTATTTTACTAGTTTTGTCAATCTCTCCACTTTTAATTCTCATATTATAAAAAATACAATCACACAGACAGCTGGCAGGTATAGAAACAGCATGTACTGGAATACAGCACATACCATGGTATTCTATACTTACCAGTGCTGTAATGACTTGGGATGTTCCTTCCATCATCATCAGCTGCTGGCTGGCTGGCACACCCCTTTGAGAATTTGATGAAGAGATCGAGATCTATAGTTCCAAGGATTGCGAGAGGTCCCGGGTTCAAATCCCGGACGAGCCCCCATCTGTTGAATTCTTTTGGGTTGTTAGGTAAAAGAATGAATTGAAAATGGATTTATAAAAATCAATTATTATTTATTCAAAGGGCCACGCCCGTATACAGGGGAGAGGTAGCATTCTCTCCGCCTGGGTTAAATCCTTTTAACAACAACCAGATACACGTATCAACAATGAGTTTTATATAATACACAGTTACGCCCCTTTTGTATATCCCTCCCATATGATTTCATACCTCAGGAATACAGTGTTAGGCAATATTGTTATGCAATATTATTATGCAATATTAGGACCATTGTCAAGAATACTCAAAGATACTCGTGATATTCAACTGTGTCCATATTAGGAATTACATCTGTACTCTATGAGCTTTTAGAAAGTGCGTATGTGGAATTAATACTTAGCCAACAAAGTTGTTTTTCTCTCAGGGTGTGTATAAAGTTCAAGATGAATTTGCTATATCATCTAGCTAGAATCAAGATGGATTCTCTTATGCTTCTACTAGTGAATATGAGAACCCTCTGCTACTGTGATTATTGGGTGTATACATAATATACGTAATATACGTACTATCCCGTAGTGCACACACATAACTGTTAGGCCTTCAGCAGGTTGCCTCTGTCACAGTATTCGACATTTCATACTGTTAACTGGTTAGTATATCACAAGTTATACGGTGTGGCTGGTATGAATCTTGCCCTTGGATTAACAAAAATCCTTTCCTCGTACTGTCCGTCTCCTCTGGGCACAGTTTCTCTAACTGAGGTCTGGAGGAGGGGCATGGAGGGAGGAGCCAGTGCACACCCATACTTAAAGTCTTTCTTTATAGTGCCCATGTCTCCTGCGGAGCCCGTCTATCCCCATGGTCCTTACGGAATCACCAGCATCCTCTACGGACTACGAGAAAAATATTTACCGGTAGGTTTAAAATCTTATTTTTTTAAAACTTTTTCATACTTTTCGATCCACGTGGACTACAATTGGGAATGGTAACCTGTGCCGAGCGCAGCGGTAGCGGTGCACTAATTGGGGTTTCCGGTCACATTAAGGAGAAAACTACACCTAAAAAAACTCTTGTCGACCCTTTTCTGTGTCGACCTTGTTGATGCCGACCTTTTGTCCATGTCAACCTATTCAGGTGTCGACCTAATTGGTGTTGACCTTAAGTCCCAAACCCACGTGGCGTTCTCTCTGCTTACAGTACCTGACATCATTACCTGGATAGTGACCTATAGGGAGTTGTCTGAGCTCTGTGTGGGCACGCAGTCCTTATTACTTTTGGCTTTCTGTTATTACAACTCTTAGTGAAACTTGTCATCTAGGTGACCACAGCTTTGTCGCGTGAGTTCCGTTTTCTCGAAGTCTATCAGCAGACGTTCAGTAGTACTCATTATTTGCCTTCCCCTGGGAATCCTTGCTGTGATGATTTGTTGCTATAGTTTATAACTTTACATCTAGCAGTATACCTTGTGTCTCCAATTATCTGCAGAGCGTTACAGGACTGAGAAAGCTATTGTATTTGCTAGTCTTTCCAGATCACTTTCGTCTAGACATGAATGGAAAATTTGAACCGTTTTATATTTTGTCTACAGTGAAATATTATATTTAGGGGGGGATTCAGTTGTTTTCGCAGGCGGCTGTCCATGATGGTCATCCGACAGAGCAATCTATTGTCTAGTTAGGGCGTAAACACCTGCTGGTGCCAGGCGCTTTCTGCGTCTCTTCCATTAGTTTAGTAGGGTTTAGCTGCTTTATGTGGCTAAACCCAGTCTGTTTGCGTGACGAGTGTGCAAAATAGACAATTTAATATTTTCTCCCGACCTTCTGTTGTGAGAAACAATTGAATCTCCCCTGATAAAGCTAATTATTTATCTTGAACCTAAGCAATATACTTATTAAAGACAACATACGCAATAGGCGCACGAGGTGCCGTAATAGTACGCACTTAGCGTAGCAGACGCTGTACCGCGAGAGCGGGATACAAGCGGCGCTGACGCTCACTGATTTACACACAGACAACCTTGTAACAACACACTATAAGGGTATGCTTATACTGTAAACCTTAGTACTGTAATATTATCACAATGTAACGCTGATTAACCTTTATGATATGAAAGCTGTTTGAGCGACTGAGACGCTCAAAAACCCTTTTCTCTGACGTCCTAAGTGGATGCTGGGAACTCCGTCAGGACCATGGGGATTAGCGGCTCCGCAGGAGACAGGGCACAAAAGTAAAAGCTTTAGGACTAGGTGGTGTGCACTGGCTCCTCCCCCTATGACCCTCCTCCAAGCCTCAGTTAGGTTTTTGTGCCCGGCCGAGAAGGGTGCAATCTAGGTAGCTCTCCTGAGCTGCTTAGAATAAAAGTATAGACTTAGGTTTTTTTATTTTCAGTGAGTCCTGCTGGCAACAGGCTCACTGCATCGAGGGACTAAGGGGAGAAGAAGCGAACTCACCTGCGTGCAGAGTGGATTGGGCTTCTTGGCTACTGGACATTAGCTCCAGAGGGACGATCACAGGCCCAGCCATGGATGGGTCCCGGAGCCGCGCCGCCGGCCCCCTTACAGAGCCAGAAGAGTGAAGAGGTCCAGAAATCGGCGGCAGAAGGCATCTTGTCTTCAAGAAAGGTAGCGCACAGCACTGCAGCTGTGCGCCATTGCTCTCAGCACACTTCACACTCCGGTCACTGAGGGTGCAGGGCGCTGGGGGGGGGGCGCCCTGAGACGCAATGAAAACACTATTTATGGTAAAAAATACATCACATATAGCTCCTGGGCTATATGGATGTATTTAACCCCTGCCATTTTACCTCATAAAAAGCGGGAGAAAGGCCGCCGTGAAGGGGGCGGAGCCTATCTCCTCAGCACACAAGCGCCATTTTCCTTCACAGCTCCGCTGGAAGGACGTCTCCCTGACTCTCCCCTGCAGTCCTGCACTACAGAAACAGGGTAAAAAAGAGAGGGGGGGGGGGGGCCACTAATTTGGCATATAAAAACATATATAGCAGCTATAAGGGAGAAACACTTATTTATAAGGTTGTCCCTATACATATATAGCGCTCTGGTGTGTGCTGGCAAACTCTCCCTCTGTCTCCCCAAAGGGCTAGTGGGGTCCTGTCCTCTATCAGAGCATTCCCTGTGTGTGTGCTGTGTGTCGGTACGCGTGTGTCGACATGTATGAGGAGGAAAATGGTGTGGAGGCGGAGCAATTGCCTGTATTAGTGATGTCACCCCCTAGGGAGTCGACACCTGACTGGATGGTCTTATTTAAGGAATTACGTGATAGTGTCAGCACTTTACAAAAAACTGTTGACGACATGAGACAGCCGGCAAGTCAGTTAGTGCCTGTCCAGGCGTCTCAAACACCGCCAGGGGCTCTAAAGCGCCCATTACCTCAGTCGGTCGACACGGACACTGACTCCAGTGTCGACGGTGAAGAAACAAACGTATTTTCCAGTAGGGCCACACGTTACATGATCACGGCAATGAAGGAGGCTTTGCATATTTCTGATACTACAAGTACCACAAAAAAGGGTATTATGTGGGGTGTGAAAAAACTACCCGTAGTTTTTCCTGAATCAGAAGAATTAAATGAAGTGTGTGATGATGCGTGGGTCTCCCCCCGATAAAAAATTGCTGATATCTAAGAAATTATTGGCATTATACCCTTTCCCGCCAGAAGTTAGGGCGTGTTGGGAAACACCCCCTAGGGTGGATAAGGCACTCACACGCTTATCAAAACAAGTGGCGTTACCGTCTCCTGATACGGCCGCCCTTAAGGAGCCAGTTGATAGGAAGCTGGAAAATGTCCTAAAAAGTATATACACACATACTGGTGTTATACTGCGACCAGCGATTGCCTCAGCCTGGATGTGCAGCGCTGGGGTGGCGTGGTCGGAGTCCCTGACTGAAAATATTGATACCCTGGACAGGGACAGTATTTTATTGACTATAGAGCGTTTAAAAGATGCGTTTCTATATATGCGTGATGCACAGAGGGATATTTGCACCCTGGCATCAAGAGTAAGTGCGATGTCCATTTCTGCCAGAAGATGTTTATGGACACGACAGTGGTCAGGTGATGCAGATTCCAAACGGCATATGGAAGTATTGCCGTATAAAGGGGAGGAGTTATTTGGGTTTGGTCTTTCGGACCTGGTGGCCACGGCAACAGCTGGAAAATCCACCTTTTTACCCCAACTCACCTCTCAGCAGAAAAAGACACCGTCTTTTCAGCCTCAGTCCTTTCGTCCCCGTAAGGGCAAGCGGGCAAAAGGCCAGTCATATCTGCCCCGGGGTAGAGGAAAGGGAAAAAGACTGCAGCAGACAGCCTCTTCCCAGGAACAGAAGCCCTCCACCGCTTCTGCCAAGTCCTCAGCATGACGCTGGGGCCTTACAAGCGGACTCAGGTGCGGTGGGGGGTCGTCTCAAGAGTTTCAGCGCGCAGTGGGCTCACTCGCAAGTGGACCCCTGGATCCTACAGGTAGTATCCCAGGGGTACAGATTGGAATTCGAGACGTCTCCCCCTCGCAGGTTCCTGAAGTCTGCTTTACCAACGTCTCCCTCCGACAGGGAGGCAGTATTGGAAGCAATTCACAAGCTGTATTCCCAGCAGGTGATAATCAAAGTACCCCTCCTACAACAGGGAAAGGGGTATTATTCCACACTATTTGTGGTACCGAAGCCAGACGGCTCGGTGAGACCTATTCTAAATCTGAAATCTTTGAACACTTACATACAAAGGTTCAAATTCAAGATGGAGTCACTCAGAGCAGTGATAGCGAACCTGGAAGAAGGGGACTATATGGTGTCCCGGGACATCAAGGATGCTTACCTTCATGTCCCAATTTGCCCTTCTCACCAAGGGTACCTCAGGTTCGTAGTACAGAACTGTCATTATCAGTTTCAGACGCTGCCGTTTGGATTGTCCACGGCACCCCGGGTCTTTACCAAGGTAATGGCCGAAATGATTCTTCTTCGAAGAAAAGGCGTCTTAATTATCCCTTACTTGGACGATCTCCTGATAAGGGCAAAGTCCAGGGAACAGTTGGAGGTCGGAGTAGCACTATCTCAGGTACTGCTACAACAGCACTGGTGGATTCTAAATATTCCAAAATCGCAGCTGATCCCGACGACACGTCTGCTGTTCCTAGGGATGATTCTGGACACAGTCCAGAAAAAGGTGTTTCTCCCGGAGGAGAAAGCCAGGGAGTTATCCGAGCTAGTCAGGAACCTCCTAAAACCAGGAAAAGTGTCAGTGCATCAATGCACAAGGGTCCTGGGAAAAATGGTGGCTTCTTACGAAGCGATTCCATTCGGCAGATTTCACGCAAGAACTTTTCAGTGGGATCTGCTGGACAAATGGTCCGGATCGCATCTTCAGATGCATCAGCGGATAACCCTGTCTCCGAGGACAAGGGTGTCTCTTCTGTGGTGGCTGCAGAGTGCTCATCTACTAGAGGGCCGCAGATTCGGCATTCAGGATTGGATCCTGGTGACCACGGATGCCAGCCTGAGAGGCTGGGGAGCAGTCACACAGGGAAGAAATTTCCAGGGAACGTGGTCAAGTCTAGAGACTTCTCTCCACATAAATATACTGGAGCTAAGGGCAATTTACAATGCTCTATGCCTAGCAAGACCTCTGCTTCAAGGTCGGCCGGTGCTGATCCAGTCGGACAACATCACGGCAGTCGCCCACGTAAACAGACAGGGCGGCACAAGAAGCAGGAGGGCAATGGCAGAAGCTGCAAGGATTCTTCGCTGGGTGGAAAATCATGTGATAGCACTGTCAGCAGTGTTCATTCCGGGAGTGGACAACTGGGAAGCAGACTTCCTCAGCAGGCACGACCTCCACCCGGGAGAGTGGGGACTTCACACGGAAGTCTTCCACATGATTGTGAACCATTGGGAAAAACCAAAGGTGGACATGATGGCGTCCCGCCTCAACAAAAAACTGGACAGGTATTGCGCCAGGTCAAGGGACCCTCAGGCAATAGCTGTGGACGCTCTGGTAACACCGTGGGTGTACCAGTCAGTGTATGTGTTCCCTCCTCTTCCTCTCATACCCAAGGTACTGAGAATTATAAGACGGAGAGGAGTAAGAACTATACTCGTGGCTCCGGATTGGCCAAGGAGGACTTGGTACCCGGAACTTCAAGAGATGCTCACAGAGGACCCATGGCCTCTGCCGTGAAGAAGGGACTTGCTTCAGCAAGGACCCTGTCTGTTCCAAGACTTACCGCGGCTGCGTTTGACGGCATGGCGGTTGAACGCCGGATCCTAAGGGAAAAAGGCATTCCGGAAGAGGTCATACCTACCCTGGTCAAAGCCAGGAAGGAGGTGACCGCACAACATTCTCACCGCATTTGGCGAAAATATGTTGCGTGGTGTGAGGCCAGGAAGGCCCCCACGGAGGAATTTCAACTCGGTCGATTCCTGCATTTCCTGCAAACAGGAGTGTCTATGGGCCTCAAATTGGGGCCCATTAAGGTTCAAATTTCGGCCCTGTCGATTTTCTTCCAGAAAGAATTGGCTTCAGTTCCTGAAGTCCAGACATTCGTCAAGGGAGTACTGCATATACAACCCCCTTTTGTGCCTCCAGTGGCACCGTGGGATCTCAACGTAGTTCTGGGATTCCTCAAATCACATTGGTTTGAACCGCTCAAATCTGTGGATTTGAAATATCTCACATGGAAAGTGACCATGCTGTTGGCCCTGGCCTCGGCCAGGCGAGTGTCAGAATTGGCGGCTTTGTCTCACAAAAGCCCATATCTGATTTTCCATTCGGACAGGGCAGAACTGCGGACTCGTCCCCAGTTTCTCCCTAAGGTGGTGTCAGCGTTTCACCTGAACCAACCTATTGTGGTGCCTGCGGCTACTAGGGACTTGGAGGACTCCAAGTTGCTAGATGTTGTCAGGGCCCTGAAAATATATATTTCCAGGACGGCTGGAGTCAGGAAAACTGACTCGCTGTTTATCCTGTATGCACCCAACAAGCTGGGTGCTCCTGCTTCTAAGCAGACGATTGCTCGTTGGATTTGTAGTACAATTCAGCTTGCACATTCTGTGGCAGGCCTGCCACAGCCAAAATCTGTAAATGCCCATTCCACAAGGAAGGTGGGCTCATCTTGGGCGGCTGCCCGAGGGGTCTCGGCTTTACAACTTTGCCGAGCAGCTACTTGGTCAGGGGCAAACACGTTTGCTAAATTCTACAAATTTGATACCCTGGCTGAGGAGGACCTGGAGTTCTCTCATTCGGTGCTGCAGAGTCATCCGCACTCTCCCGCCCGTTTGGGAGCTTTGGTATAATCCCCATGGTCCTGACGGAGTCCCCAGCATCCACTTAGGACGTCAGAGAAAATAAGAATTTACTTACCGATAATTCTATTTCTCGTAGTCCGTAGTGGATGCTGGGCGCCCATCCCAAGTGCGGATTGTCTGCAATACTTGTACATAGTTATTGTTACAAAAATCGGGTTATTATTATTGTGAGACATCTTTTCAGAGGCTCCTCTGTTATCATGCTGTTAACTGGGTTCAGATCACAAGTTGTACAGTGTGATTGGTGTGGCTGGTATGAGTCTTACCCGGGATTCAAAATCTTTCCTTATTGTGTACGCTCGTCCGGGCACAGTATCCTAACTGAGGCTTGGAGGAGGGTCATAGGGGGAGGAGCCAGTGCACACCACCTAGTCCTAAAGCTTTTACTTTTGTGCCCTGTCTCCTGCGGAGCCGCTAATCCCCATGGTCCTGACGGAGTCCCCAGCATCCACTACGGACTACGAGAAATAGACTTATCGGTAAGTAAATTCTTATTTATACTAACTAGTGAAACACACACTCCTTGCTAAGGTTCCAACACCTTTACTGACGATATTTAGTAGGTAAAAAGGGGAAAACAGATACAGTTCATACACTACAGACCTGACATTAATACCTAAACACAATAACTAAGCAGAAATACAAACACTAGCAAACAATTGCAAATACAAATAAACAGAAAGAGGATAAATGGCAAACACTTATAGGTTAGCTACAAAAGAACAATTGCATACATACAGATTAACGAAATGGCCACAGAGAAAAACTTACACACGTGGGAATGAATCGCATGCGCTATCTGGAAACCAGCTCTCAGTCATCACGGGGAAAACCTTGTGGAGAGAAGTGAGGCTGGTCTGGCTATGGGGGTCTTTATATACACAACATACTGTACAATACAATGGGCCCTACAATCTCATTGTTCATTGTTCACAGGACACTGGAATGTCTCTCTGCACCATGACAAAAGGTCATAGGTGGATTTGAACAGGTGGGCTGTGACTATTTCAAACTGCTCAGATGGGAGGTATCCTCAAGATTCCCGCCGCATGGATAATGAACCGCAAATACAGTAAATGTCCATAACCTACTCATAGACATAACTATACGCAGGAGCGATTAATCTCTGCCTAACCAACACCGGATTGTTTCTAATAAAATACTCTTCAGTTAGGTACCAGACACCACTGTTCAACCTTTGTCAGACCCTTTGTATCGTGAAAAGAGGAATTCCCAGGTCCCTGAACCATTTACACTAAACATACTTGCAGACATTATTAAGGGGATTAATATCTACAAAACACACTATATTGGTTAAATATGTAGCGATCGAGTCGCTCGCTAGTCGCACACAAACTCTACCGTAAATGTACATCCCCACGCGCAGGCGACGTGTGAGCGTCCCTTACGCAACCTGAGGGGATGCGTACGCACGGAGTGGGTGCACGAGCAGCGGGCATGTGCATTGGGGTTAGTACATGGCGATGAGAATAACGATATTTTTCGACTTTGACACCCCGTTCTTTGCCTGTAGCTGGCTATGCTTTGGTATTGGTTCCTAAGTCCTCATAGGTGTGTAATTTCCCCTACACTCTGAATGAACCCATATGGGTTAAACAACCACATGTAGTCAATCAAAATGTGTGCAAATTTTTTTTTTTTTTTACTTTGTGGGTCCAGTTTTTGGGGTTGCTCTATAGCTGCACAAAAGGGGAATTCAATTGTTATCGCCCCCAATCTCCCGTCTAAAGTGACTGGAGATTGCAGGGGGGGGTGTTCCCTATCGCGCCCATTAGTGTTGGGTTTTGCCGCGTAAAGTGGCTAATCCCAACTAAACTAATTGGTGCCATCGGGAAATGTGCAGTTTGGGTGCCCAAACGAATCGCTTTTCACACATTTCAGCTCGCCATACCCAGCGGGTGCGAGCTGAAATGTAGACACCAGCAGGCGATCACGCCTGAGTGGAGCTAAGTTTAAATATCTCTGTTGGGCGCCACCTAGTGGCTGCTGGACAGATATACATTTGAATCTCACCAAATCTGTCCGATTGCAGTCATTGTGCAACAACATTTTCTGCCAGTCCCGTTAACTATGAGATTAAGTATTAATTAGAATGGGCAGTGGTTTTGGAACCCCTTCATAGTGGTTTCAGCCTACTTTAAATCTTCCAATTGACCAGTCCAATCATTGAGTGTAGAGGGCACTGGTCTCTGTGATATGTCGGTTTTACCTGTTCACGTTCCTGAAAACTAAAATGACTGCAGGAACGGTTACTGTATCGTCCATATGCCTGTAGAAGCGCCTGCAATGTGTTTGCTGTGTATGCATTTATAGCAGATTAGGGTCTTACCCCATAGATAGTGGGGAGCGTGTAATCCCAGTGGCGGCGTATTATGTAATTGAGAGTTACATGCCCACATGCTGCTTCTCATGGGAGGCACGCCAAGGTACCCAATGGGAGGGTCAGTTGTCCCACTGGAGAGAACCCCATTGATACCTATGAGTGTGGACCATTGAGTCGACCAATATTAGGGCTACTGTCAATAGGTTGACATGCAACTACTTGACGGGGTCAGTAGGTCGACATGTAAAAGGTACAGTAGATATTTGAAATGATCGACCGGTACACATGATCGACATGGAAATGGTCGACCGGAAAGAAGTCAACACAAGCTTTTTTTTGGGGGGGGGGGGGGCTTTTCAGTGTAAAACCACATCTACCCCAATTAGTGTACTGCGTTCAGTTGCAATGCCTCTGGTAAGGTGCCTCGCTCCACTAACGCTCTATTCCCAATCGTAGTCCATGGGAATGGTAAAGGTTGAAATAAAAATACTTGTGTCGACGTTTTATGCCTATCAACTTAATGTGGGTCGACCTATCATCCAGTTACTGATGCCTATGCTGTAGTCAAACTGGGCGGGTGTACACAATGGATTGGAAGTGTTCCTTGGCACCCTGTTGTGATGTCAGCACTACTATATATGTCTGATACAGTATCTGCGCGGTTGGGCATTGCTTTGAATTGAATTCCCCCCCAGTTATGTGGTGCTTCTTAGAGCTATGCATTGATCTCTAGATGAAATTAAACCTCTATTGTCCCGTCTAGACTGTGTCCATATGAGTGACAGCTCCCTATGCTACTTCCAAACCTTCACCATAATTCTGTTGTGTCCTGAAACTGCTCAGCCCTCTTGGCCCCTTGCGGTTTATGTGGGCATTATAAGATAAAGCAAGAATTGATGCAATTGGCCTACTGCGGCATACAGAATATGGGTACATGTAATTGTGTGACTGTGTATATAGGACATTATACAGGTTTGATCGCTGTTAAGACAGAAATAGTGATTTTCTCAATCTTGCTTCTGCTAAAAATCACATGTGAAGAACAGCCCAGAAAAGAAATAGACGCTCACCGATTCAATCACAAAATTGCGCATGCAGTGGCAGAAACTGCGATGCACACGCAGAAATAGAGCACCATCGTCCATTGCGGATGACCCAGTGCTATTCGTAATAATGAGAATGCAGTCGCACCGGGCGCCATGTGTTCAATTACAGGAATCGCAACTGATGTCAGAAGCACATTCCAAAACCGTGCATGACACGCCTGCGTTTCCTCAACGACTCCCTGCAAACGCTATGTGTACGTCCACGAACGCTCACCATCTGCCAATGAGCCTGCGATCGCATGCACTCTCAGAAGAACCGCGGGTTGCGCACGCACAGTGCATTTGTAGCAATTCGCCTGGAAATCGACCGTTTGATATTTTTGCGACTGCAGCTGAATAAGGTGCATAATGTATAGTCTCTTGTGCTTTCTAATGTAGCGTTCCTGTTTCCGATTGACAGTGTATCTCTGGGACCATGTTACCCAGTAATCTGTTCTAAATAGCAGCCAGTTACATTGTTACGGTCCTTTTCCTATTGGCATTAAGACAATGAGCTGCATCCGTTTATTCTAATATTTTTTATACAGTATTTTCATTGTTCTGTTTTCCATCATTGGAATTTATTTCTATTGTGGTCTTCTTATTGTATGTCACAATGTGATATTTCACTAGAATAATGCCCCCCCCCCCCCCCCATTTTGCATAAGGTGGCCACACACTGCACAGTATTTTAAAAAGTGCCACGTACGGGCATAATGCAGAAGCGCGCACCCGCAGGTCGTTAGTCTTTTGATACATTCAACCTGCAGAAAGATCTGAGGAGGTGGCGAACTATGGCATGCGAGCACCCCCAAGCTGTTGGTAGTCCTGTCCGGCTTCGGCAAGTGTGTCTGCACCCCACCGGGTCCCTGGAGGACACATGGCCCTGTGTATGTGGGGGCCTTTACATGTAAGGATAAGTTTAGTTATTTGTTTGGTTTAGATTTGCTGGCAAATGTGCGTTTTATTTGGTATACTATTTTACTGTTAGGCTGTGTACATACGGCACAATGCACCGCACAGGCCGACATTGACTATTCGACGGGGCTGGAGCCCGGCCTCGCCGATATAGTCAATGATGGTCTGCCTGCGCAGTCTGTTTTTCCTTGCGATGCCGATCCCGCGGGACCGCACATCGCCATCGCAAGGACTATACACACGGTGCGATATGCACTATATTTTCTTACGATTTTGACTATACAGTCAAAACCAAAAGAAATATTGCACCGTGTGTGTACACCTTTACAGTGAAAGAGATCTACATATGTGTGTGCATACAGTATTTTTGTTGAATACGTGAACAAAGAAGATTTAAAAAAAAAAAAAATCATAGGAAAAAATAAAATAAAAATATATTGGTAGGAATGTTGAGACAACTCAGAACAGATGTCACATCAATTTCATGTGCAGCAAAAAAAAATTACAGCGTCTCGGATTTGCTCATTTTATGACACCTGTTCTAAGCAGTTATTTGTTTTCGTCTGTTCATTTTCACTCAGCTTGAATTACAATTTACTTTATAGTAGCTGTTAGGCGCCTGTTTGATGCGTCGTCTTGTGTTTTCTTCATTCAGAGCCTGCCTAGGTGATCAGAAGACTTCTTCATTTATTTGGGCTAATGTTACCCAGACACGTTAAGATCTGTGCTTCCAATCACATTATTTTTATTTAGATCATATCTCTTGTCAAATTATTCTCACACACATTATAGTTAACCCATGACCCTATAATGCAACCCTGTGGAATTGTAAATGATCAGGAGCGTATACAAATGCTACCCAGCAAACATCAACATTTATATTGGTGACTGTAGCTGAAGCATCTTGTAGGTTCCTGGAGGATTGCTCTGTCAGGCGCCATCTAGTGGCAGGGGGGAGATGCACACAATTGAATTGCTCCCCAAAATTGAGCTTTTTATGGCTTAGGGAAGCACGCTGTGGCGAATACTTGTCTGAGATAAATCTGGTTATACCCATCTTTAGTTGATACATAGATAGGTATTCAGTTCCTGTCGGAATGACCGATAGGTCGAAAAAAAATGCAGTTTTTGCCGTTTTTAGGGCAAATTTCGATGTGCCCTATTCAAATAGGAAATTTGTCCGCCGATCCACCTGTTATGTTGAATTTGCGGGCATTTCCAACATGGTTTTTGGCCCATTTTCGACAGTGCCGAATCACCTTTTAAAAAAAGTTGGTTCGTCATTGACTAAAATCAACAAAAACCTGTCCGTAATGCCCGCAAATTGAATACTGAAATGTCTGGTCCTCTTCGTCAGAGAGGATCCAGCACTAATGGAATATACCCCATAGAGTATGTGACCCCAAGTCCCACTACCAAAGTTGATACTATACGCTGGACGCTTATATGCTTTACCTAGCAAATAATTGTGCAACTTGGGAACATTATTATACATTAGCGCACCAGGGGGCATAACTAGTCTGGATCCCGTAATAAAATTCAGAGGGTTCTTCTATGGGGGAGCAATTGTTATTAGATCACATTATTTATCATGTGTGTCATGGCTAAACCCGTCTAAAGTGCTGAGCGTGACGAGGAAAATGCTGTTTGAGCGGCCAAAAGCCGGACATTTTTTTGCACATTTCTGCATGCCCCCTCAGGAGGGTACCAGCACATATGATGGGCATCTGTGGCAGTACGATCGGAGCAAGAATTGAATTGTTCCATAAGCGCCCATTACTTAGTGACGATTGAATCACCCACACTGCGCCATTATACCCAGCCTGATGTGTGTTCCATGCCCAGTCAGCATGACTCCTAATGGCGCTACCAGCACACTTTTTTTTTGCAAATAGATTTTTATTGAAATTTCAAATGAACAAAAACAGGAAGTTGCAGAAACATTACAATAGCTTCTAGTGCTGTCAAAGGTACATCATCAGGAGATACTCTACAGCGTGTGTAATAAAAAAACGTAGAGGGGTATGTCCCCTTTCCATTGACGTATCATAATTCCAGAGATAGAAAAATATATAGAGCATAAAGGAGTAAGAACCATAAACGTTTCATGTATTACAACTTCTTGAAGCAAAAGGGAGAGAGTAGAAGTAGAAGAGGAAAGAGGAGTAGCGAGAAACCAAGAAAAAGATAGAAGGATAGGGGGTAGTATTACTCTCAGTGTAGAGGGGGGGGAAGGAAAGGTAGCGTAAAGAAATAAAGTTTAGGAAGGGGGGGGGGGGGGGTTCTCTTAAAGAGAAGATTTGTAATGGATTGTTGCTTTGTATTCCAGCCATGGGCTCCAAGTAGCAACGAAGGTGGTGTTTTTCATTTCTAAAGACAAAATGAGATCTTCCATTGTCATATAGTGGTCCAATCTGAGGGCCCATTCTTTCATAGTGGGGGAAACTGCTGATTTCCAGTGAACTGGGATCACTGCCTTAGAGGCACTCAAGATATGGCGAAGTAGTGATTTCTTGAGATGATATCTAGGTGTACGTGTGAGGTTTAATAACCAAAAACTAGGGCAAAAGGGTAAGTCCTCACCGAGGATAATGCTAGCTGTCTCTACCACCTTGCGCCAAAACGGTTGCAGGAGAGAGCATTCCCACCATATATGTAGCGGGGTGCCTACTGCCATCCCACATCTCCAGCACGTGTTGGGTACACCAGGGTAGATTTTCGCTAGGATATTTGGGCATCTATACCACCTTGTAAGGACTTTGTAGTGAGTCTCCAAAACTAGCACATTGGTAGTTAATGAGAAGGTATTTTTATAGATACCCTCCCAATCGTCTGTGGTTACCGACCCCCCCAGGTCTATTTCCCAATCCCTGACAAATTTCGGTTGAGAAGAAAATCTATGATTCAAGATCCACTTGTAAAACGTGGAAAGGGTGTGTCTAGGGTATGTATGGGAGAGGCACATCTGTTCAAACAGAGTCAGTGCTCGTATACCTTTTCCAGAAGAGCAAGAAGTCTGTAGGTAATGTTTAATTTGGAGATATCTCCAGATTTCTTTATTGGGTAGATTCCATTTAGTTTGCAGTTCGGGAAAAGGTATTATACCAGATGAGTCCAGCATTTGATTAACCCTCAGGATGCCCTTTTCCTGCCATGCATAGAACGACATGGAGTGGCATCCAGGGGGAAACTCAGGATTCCCAAACAGCGGTGAGAGTGGGGAAGGGTGAGCTGAAATATGTGGGAGGGAGCGTAGGAGACGCCAACACGAAAAGATGGGACCAGCTAGTGGGTGCAATACTTGGGGGACTTTAGAAAGCCAGGGGGAGTTCAAGCTAAGAGAGGGAAGAGAGGCCAGTTCAATGTCTACCCATTGTTTCCTGTGGAATTCACTACTCCATTCCATGACTCTCGTAAGGAGTACTGCATGGTAATAGGATAAAAAGTGGGGAAGTTGAAGACCCCCTTGATGTTTCCGTCTAAAGAGGATCTCATGCTTAAATCGGGGTTTTCGCCCCGCCCAAATGTAGTCTCTGATTTTACGTTGTAGTGAGAGGAACCATTGTCGAGGAATAGTAACAGGCAGAGTTTGTAATAGGTAGAGGACTCTGGGTAAAATATTCATTTTGATTACTGCTATTCTCCCTATCCATGAAATTTTTTTCCCGCCCCATTTGGAGAGATCAGATTGGAGTTTTGATAGGAGTGGGGGAAAATTCAATTGGTAGATATGGGAGAGATCCCTGTGAAGGATTACTCCTAAATATTTTAATTGTGATGGATGCCATGCAAAGGGCGAGATAGATTGTAGTACTTGGAGGCTGGTCTGATCTAGTGTTAAATTCATTGCTGTAGATTTCGATAAATTAATTTTAAAGTTGGAGAGAGTACCAAAACGCTTGAACTCTTTAAGTAGGTTGGGTATAGAGGTCAAAGGATTAGAAATCACTGCGAGGAGGTCATCTGCAAATAGGGCAAGCTTGTACTCCGTCCTCCCCACCTGTAGCCCTGTGATGTTAATATTCTGGCGAATGGCCCTCGCCAGGGTCTCCATGCATAGCACAAAAATAAGTGGTGACAAAGGACACCCCTGACGAGTCCCATTACGTATCTGGAACGGGTCTGATAGTTCACCATTGATACGTACGCGAGCCGCAGGGTCAGAATACAGGGCCCTGATTCTCTGGAGGCCCACCATGCCCAAGCCCATGTGTTCCAACACCCCCAATAGGAAATCCCAGTCCACTCTGTCGAACGCTTTTTCTGCGTCTGTTGAGAGGAGAATGGAGGGGGATTTACAAGTTGATGCGTAATGGATCAAATCGAGAACCTTCGTGGTGTTGTCTCTGGCCTCGCGGCCCGGGACGAAACCCACCTGGTCCTCCGAGTGTATCAGTTTTGGAAGGTAAAGTTTTAAGCGGTTCGCCATTAATTTGGCGAAGAGCTTCAAGTCCACATTTAGTAGGGAAATGGGTCTATAGCTGGAACAGTGTGACGGGTCTTTGCCCTCCTTATGGATCACTGTGATATGTGCGAGCATAGACTGGGGGGAAAAGGAGGACTGGTCTGAAACCTGGTTAAAAGCTCTAAGCATCATAGGTAGCAAAACATCCCCAAATGTCTTATAGTAAGCTAAAGAGAAGCCGTCAGGGCCCGGACTCCTACCATTTGGGGTGGTTTTTACAGCTTCTTCGAGCTCTGCCAGAGTGTAGGGGTTCTCCAGTGACTCGACTTCTTCAGATGTAAGAGTGGGGAAATTAATTTCCCGTAAAAACTCTGCAATGGAGGCCTTTCGGGAGAGATCAGGATCTGCCTCCGTGGGGCCTCTTAGGTTGTATAATTGGGTGTAATAGTGTCGGAAGGCTGCTGCTATCTCTGTCGTGGTGTGTTGTGTTGTTCCCGTATGAGATTTCACTTTAGATATAAAAGATGCCGCTCGTTGAGCCTGGAGAGCCCGCGCTAGCAGCTTCCCAGGCTTGTTCCCCCATAGGAAATATCGACTACGACATTTTCTAGCCTCTAACTTCAGTCTGTGGGACATAAGCGAGTCTAATTCCTTCCGAGCCGTTAGTAATGATTGAAGGTTTTCGTCTGACATGGTGGATTTGTGGAGAAGTTCTAAGGCTTGGATTCTTTGTAACAAGGCCTCCCGTGTCGCCATATGTTGTCTTTTCCTATGGGCGCCCATTTGAATAAGCTTTCCTCTAATTACACATTTGTGTGCCTCCCAGACTACCACTTTAGAGATCTCCTCTGTGTCGTTGACCTCCATATAATCAGCTATCGCCTCTCTGATCTGCTGCTGGCAACCGGGATCCTGGATGATCATCTCGTTTAGTCTCCACGTGTAAGAGTTCGGCCGAACAGGGGACAGGCGAACCCCCAGAGAGACGGGAGCATGGTCTGTCCAGGACATGTTGCCCACAGCAGATACCTCAGCCAGGTGCAAAAATCTATGTGGGATAAATAAGTAGTCAATCCTAGTGTAAGTGTTGTGAGGGTGTGAATAAAAGCTAAAATCTCGAGTGGAGGGGTGTTGTATCCTCCAGACATCAATAAGTTGGAAGTTATGTAGGATCTTCCGGACCCTACGGTGTAATTTATCCGAATACCTTGGGGAGGGGTTGGAGGAATCTAATCGGGGCTCCAAGGACCAGTTTAAATCCCCGCCAAAGAGCAAAATCCCATTAATATGAGGTTGGGCTAGCGTGAGGACTCTTTCCAAAAATCCTGGCTGTGCCTTATTGGGGGCATAGACATTGAGAAATGTAAGAGCTCTATTAGCGATAGTGCAGTTTATAAGCAGAGCCCTGCCGGGGACAAGTTGATGACAAACAACATCAGCCAGGGTCACATGCTTAGCGATCAAGATCGCTACCCCCAATGTCTTACCATCAACATTATTAGAGAAATACCCTGTAGGGAAGTCACGATTCCTGAGAGAGGGGGCCGCTCCCTCTTTAAAGTGGGTTTCTTGCACAAAGGCAACATCTGCTTTTTCGGCTTTCAATTCTCGTAAGGCCCTTGACAGCTTCTCAGGAATGTTGAGTCCCCGGGCATTTATAGAAACCACTTTTAGTAGCGCCATTTACTCGTTCCAAAAAGAAATAGTAAATCTGGTCTCACCGAGATCCCAGCAGCATAGAGTAGTGTTTGGGCATTGGTAAGTCTAGGTACTTTTGGAGGGGAAGACAGAACCTGAAGAAGAGGAGGGTGGAAAGAAAGGGATATAGGAAGAACAACAGAACAGAAAATCATAGCAATATAGAACAATCGAACATGTGAAAACATAGCACCGCTCCTGGTGAAACAAACAACGGGGACAGTGTCCCCATCGATCGCTCCAGGACCAAACATTGCGGTGCAAATGGGGTAACGAGGGGGTGGACGGATCCGCCCTCCCACACGAACTAAATCAATGGAGCATACTTGATAACCACAGTAATGTGAACATTGCATGTCACCTCAATATAAACAGTACATTACCCGAGCTGCGATAATTCAGTAGATATCATGGCAGAGATGCTTAAATCTCACTCTGTTCAGGAAATTGGAATGTCTAGGTCCCTCGGGTATGGGGGAATTATCAAATATAGAGGCGAGGTTCCGGGAGGCAACGCGCCCCCCAACTGCATGGTGCCTCAAGGGAGGCAGTCTTCGTATTGGAGCCATGGCCCCTCCTATGGTAACTTGATATATTGAAGCCGTCCTTTCCGTGTCCGTCAATCTTGCGTAGCGAGGAAAGGTTGCCATTTTAAAGGTGGGGTGATCAGGTCTTCACAGCCGAGGGAGACGATGAAGATGAATGGGACGGAAGGGAGCGATTCCTTTTCTGTGCTGCTGAAGGAGATCCCACCGTTTGGAAAGGTATGTCAGCCCGGGGAGGTTGGGGGGGGCGTAATCTCCAGCCTACGGATTGCCACTCAGGGACCTGTACTGGGTCAATAGACAGGGTGGAGCAGAAGGGGGCGACATCCTCGGGGGTCCGAATCGTTGCAGACCTGCCGTCGTTGGTCGCCGTGATACTGAAAGGAAAACCCCACCTGTATTTGATGTTGTTTTTGCGGAGGGCATCTGTAAGGGGTTTTACTTGACGTCTTGACTGTAGGGTGTGGCGAGAAAGGTCCTGGAAGACCTGGATAGGTGAGCCGTTGAAGTCTAGGTCTCCGGCGTTCCTGAGCTTCCTGATTATCTCTTCTTTCTGGCTGTAGTAGTGGAGGCGGCAAATAATATCTCTTGGTCGGTCGGACTGCAAGCCTCTGGGACGCAGTGCTCTGTGTGCTCTGTCGAAAACAATGGGGTCGTTCGGGTCTGTTTCCAGGACTGCACCAAAGATCTTGTTGAGGACATCTGGGATGCTCTGTTGTGGTATGTCTTCAGGGATGCCCCTCACTCGCAGGTTGTTCCGACGTCCCCTGTTGTCTATATCATCAAGATGGTCGTGCAGGTTTTGAATCTCTTCTGCTTGAAGCCTGATAGTGTCCACCAGTGCGTGTTGGAAAGCGTTGGATTCATCTCCCCTGGTCTCCAATGTTTCGATTCTAGAACCCAGCTGGGTCAGTTCTGACCGAAGTGAGGACACCTCAGAGTGGACCACATCTCGAAGTTTACTCTCCAAAGATGTGAAGTCCGCCTTAGTCGGCAAGGTCTGTAGGAGGGCGAGGACCTTCTGCATGTCTTGCTGTCCAGCGGAGTTCCTATCTGGTGTAGTCACCCTGGTTTCGCCTTGCTTCTCCGCCCTCTCGGAGTGCGCCGGAGAGGAAGGCGTCGGTGGAGTCGACATAGCTGTATCTTTCCGGAGATTGAGAAACCGCCTTAGGTCTGAGCGGGGGGTGACTGCAGACTGACAAATAGAGGTTTTCACTCCCCTACGATTCTTGCGACTCATGGGTAATAAGAAGGGGATGTGCGACAAGCGTTGGGGCAGGTGTAATGGGCAAATCAGAACCTCAGGTCACACCCTGAGCACTCCCTCGATCCCATATCCCAGAGCTTGGGGCTGATATTCACTGATCTCTAAGTCTCCACCATACAGAAGAGAGTGTCAGGTGCAACGGTGGGTGTGATCGGCAACATGCATGTCTGGGTGGGTGCGTTATCGTGTCGGGTCTAGCAAGACGTTGCAAGTTCAGCAAAACAGATCTGTGGTCATTTTGGTAGTAGAACGTGTCAGAAGGCGTCAGCCATCATCCCTCGAAACGGCCCTACATGGCTGCAGGAGGAGGCGTTTATTTCTTTTTGGGTGGGGACATGATGGTCACACAGCGGTGACTAGTTGTGGGCAAGTTGTTTTGTTATAATACAAGCAAGTGTAACAGTAGAGAAGGTGAGATGTAGCAGGGGTCCACAAGGGGGAGCTTCAATTCCCTATGTCAGGCTAAGAATGTGCAGTAAGGTGTAGCTCGACCCCTATAACTAGTGGGGTGGTTGGGGTCCTGTGTCAACAGCCCCTGTCACCTTCACCCTGGTTGGCAGCCGGGTTATAAAGCGTCCCAGAGCAGCTTCTGTTAGTATGGGCTACTGCAGGCTCCTATTCCCAATTGCCAGTGGTGTCTGCCAGGAACCAAGATGGCGCCGCCAGGCTGTTCTCCTCAGGTGCCCGTGGAGTGCCTCCTGTGTCCCCTGTCTGCGGGAGATTGTCAGTGGTGGCAGTGGTTGGTGTCTCCAGAGCCCTAGTGGGGTCTCATGGGGCACTCGACGTGCGTTAGAGCAGTGGCCGCGTCCGGCCCCGGGAGCGGCACCACGTGACCGGCGCCGCACTCCCTCTCGTCACTGAGCTAGCCGCCGGGCACTCGGGGAACCGCCGCACAGAGCGGATCGTCCGAGTGTAAACTCACCAGTACGAGGTGGTCAGCGGTGAATGGTGCGGGGGCCCCAGGGACGATGGGGACAGCTCCGGCCCGTCTCTCCGCCGCCGGGTGCCGCACTTCCGGTCCGGGTCAGCTCCGAGCGCGAGGTCCCGGCTCCGGCTGGCAGGGTAGGCCGCAACCCGCACGGGTACAGGGAGCACCCGCCGGCTCCGCGACCGTCCTGGTCGGCGCCGGGGAGGCCCGAGTGGGGTATGTGAAGGGTAGTTAGTGAAGCTGTGCGGCAAATGAGCAGTTAAAACTGCTATTGTGGCAGGAGCTTGAGTGCTGCACAACCTCCTGCATCCACAGCCAGGCCACGCCCCCCGCTACCAGCACACTTTAAGGTACTTTCCCACTTTACACTCAGGAGACGGTTTTGCAATCTTACCAAATAGCTGAAGGGCCCCACCGTCCCAAAGTGATAATGTTACAAGTATGGTGGCCAGTCCCAGGATTGGGATCGGCAGGATCCCAGCCTAAAATTGGCTGGTATTCAACCCGGGATTGGAGCTTCCAATCCTGGGGATTTCGGGATTGGCCGCCACCTTACTTTATACCGGGCAGCGTTGAGCGTCCTCAGGAGACTCAGACGCTGCATGGCTCCCCCTGGCCCCCCGGCTTTGCTCACTGCGCAGCATGACATGAAGTCAGAGGTCACGCAGCGCAGTCAGTCACCAGCCGGACCTCACTGACTGCACTGCCCTGCATCTCACCTCCGCTCAGCAAGTGACCCATCCTCCCACCCGTCCAGTTTAGGGTCATTTATGTGGGCTGGGGAGAAAAAGAGCCAATCCCGGGTGTCCCAGGAGTCCCTGGATTGATCATTTTTCAATTCTGATTCCCGGGTTTAAAGAAATGTCCCAGGATTGGCCACCCCTAGTCACAAGGTTCCGCACTTAAAGCAAGACCCTGTCATTATATAACTTTTCTGCTTTACTTCATTTGTGGCTTTAATTTAGTATAGGGCCAGACCTAATTTCTGCCAGCTCAAAACTGGGGCGCAGTTAAAGTGCCTGTATGGAGCGAAAATGACTGCATGGTCTTTGGCAAAAGCAAGGAACGGCCTGGCGACACGTAGTTTGTAAGGGGTAACCTGGTGTGACATCGGGGCATCGATTTCAGTGCCAGAACTTCCCATTGTTGAGTAACACATCCAGTGCCAGAGACTGGAAGTCCTCCCCGTACAGTAAATCTGCAGCCTGTTGAATGCTCAGATGGAATAGCCACCTGAAGATTTGTAAGAAAAGAGCGAATTCATAGGCGATATTCACACTTGTTTGTCCCAGTAATGAAATCTGATGGAGGTGAACAATACGTTCTTTCTCTAATCAAACCTGGTACTGTGAGTAATACATGGCATAAGCTTTGTCTTGTATCAATCACCCAGTAATGAATCTATGTGGCCCAGTGTCTGCTTTGTAGGGCCTAATTCACACTTGATCAGTGGTGTGTGTTTTCGCACAGCAGCCGATCAGGTCTGAACTGCGCATGCCCCGACGCATTGCCAGACAGCAGATGGCCATCTCAGCTCAGCTGATTGACAATCAGAGACGGTCGCTGGGAGGGTGTGGGCCAGCGGCGTTGGGCTGCCGTTGTAGTTGGCGCAATCCGGGCAACATAGGGGTGCCCAGACCGTGCGGGGGGCTGGCTGCGGCAGCTGCGTGACGCCGCACGAAGCCGCTGCGACCCTGTAGCATTTAGTTTCTCTTTGTGGAGAGGGCCTTTCCCATAAGTCCCTGGGTTCACATCACAATAGTAACCTGTGGCGAGCCATAGTAACCTGTGGCGAGCGTAGCGAGACACTGAGCCCGAAGCATGGCGAGCGTCCAATGGTGCATGGATAAAACGCAATAACCTCAAACGAACGGAGAATGGATAAAACTTTTAGGTGCTGTAAGGGCGGATGTCATCTACTGCCCTCTCGTTGTGTCCCTTCCTAGTCCTGATCATGAAGAGAAAATATACACCCCCCTGCGACCCGGACAGCGACAGGTAGCTCCCTGCCAGTGCGCAGGAGCTGCAATGGCCGGGAGCTACTCTTCAGGTACAAAAGCATCGCCGCTGTGCAATGCTTTTGTACCTGTGCGGCGGGGCGGACTAGCCCTGTGCTGGGCATCCCCCCCGCATGTCAGGGTGGCTGATCGTAGCCGCTACGATCAGGTCTGAATTAGGCCCATAGTGTATTACATCCTCTCTTCATCCAAGTATCCGTTTTATCCATTTCTAACACAAACCGATTGTTCGTAGCTACGGAATAATGAGGCCTTTTTCACTCCGGCAACTAATGACCATGCAATAAATCTGCTTGTAACTTAGGGAATCCAAAATGAATGCCTTTCAGCAAATCTGTCCATCAGCATTCTGGTTCAGTGAAATGCAGGGAAGGACTTAACTCCTTCCTCAGCAAAGTGACAGCAATCCCTGTTTTCACAACAATGGAAATCTGTGCCATTATTGGTCCGTGTGCGCATTGGGCCTGGTCGAGTGTTGCACGCAAGTTTCTTTTTGCAGATGCATCTTGTGATTTGGATTTTTACTATTTGCACTGCTCGTGTGTCTGATCTAAGAGCAATGGCTCAGTTATATGCACCCCAGCCGCATCGCCACTTACAGCAGATCTGGGTGGCAACTGAGCATTTACACCTAGTGCTGCAAGGACATGTAGGTGCAGGCTGTTAGGAGTTGAGCTTATGCAGAGATCCGCGGTTAGGAGCTTTATCCAGAGATCCCTCTGATTTCAGACTGCTTTTGTACCAGGTATAGGGCCGGTGAAAGTGATAGTGATGACTGCAACTTTCACAAGCGGGTGCTTGGGGGCGATGCAGCTGCATAGGTGCTGTCAACTGCAATGCAGCCGACTAGCAGGAATACGGTGGTTAGGTCGACAGTCATTAGGTCGACCACTAAAGGTCAACAGGGACACTAGGTCGACGTGGTCATTAAGTCGATTTAGTGGGTTGACAGGTCAAAAGGTCGACGGGAGTTTTTCAAATTGTTTTTCAATTTTTGGACTTTTTCATACTTTATGATCCACGTGGACTACAATTGGGAACGGTAACCGAGCCATGCGATGGGACACGGTGCACAAATTGGGGTTCCCCGTCACTTTACGAAGATAACGACACCCCAAAAAAGTCCAAAAACCCATGTCGACCTTTTGACCTGTTGACCTAATGACCATGTCGACCTAGAGTCCCTGTCGACCTAATGCATGTTGACCTTCAGTGGTCGAACTAATGACTGTCGACCTAAGTTGAGTTGACCCGACGACCCATACCCGACTGTGTCTCTGAATCAGGCCATCATCCAGAAGCTGTGCAGAAAGTATTCCCGCCACCTATACGAAGTAACCATTTTGTATTTAATGACCGAAAACAAAAATATTTGTAGGTTTTTTTGAGCACGGGCTGTTGAAGCTAATTATTGTTTTGCTCATAAAACTGTAATTATACCCTAAACATCTAGTAATTGCATATTTGCAGACACCTTTCTTGCACAGTATTTCCTATAGATCTGTGTGCTGTGCAGTGTTGTAGACAGCAGCCTTTCTATTGGATACTATGTTTTCCTGCTTGGCAGGCTGCTTACACCTGAAGAAGGGTGTGTGTTATGTGATGGTGGGAAGTTCTCTTGTTACTTTGTCTTGTTTTATTCTTCTTGTTAGTCCTGAGGCAACTGGTTTTTATTGGACACCTGATCACAACATACAGATTGCTTTTTTCATAGAAGATGGTAAATGCATGGAAGAACTAAAGCTATGTAAGATACAGATTCTATTTTATATGATGCTCAATTTGTATTAAAGGGTCTCGTGTGCATAGAGAAACATTCCCTGCAGCGTTACAATACCACCAGCCTGAACGCCAAATTTCTGCAGCGGGGTACACTGGTATTCCACAGGGAATAACATTGGGGTGTAGAGTTGGATCTTGCTCAGAGGCACCAACAAGCTAAAGCTTTGACTTCCCAGGATGCACTGCACCGCCTCCTCTATATCCCCGCCTCCAGGCACTGGAGCTCAGTTTGTAAGTTAGTGCCTGCAGTGCAGGCAGCTAACAGGGAGGGGTGCGTTAGGCAGCCCTGAAAAGAGCTTCTCTGAAGAAAAAACTTCAAGGGTCGCAGCACAGGCACTAGCTGCTATGTCATGCTGACATATCGTGCTGCGGCTCCCTCACCTCCCCCAGCGGCGCTGTATACTCCCACGCCCTGGTTGCCAGGTACTTACAGCGGAGGAGCTCCGGTCTCATCAGGCATGCACACTCCGCCGCTGCTCTCCGGGATTGCATGGCCGCACGTTAAGGGAGGAGGCAAGAGTGTCCCCCAGGCGGGACCCGCCGAAATCGCGATCTGGGATGCGGTCTCCGGAGACAGACCACGCCACTGGCGTGGACACTGTGGCCATACAGGGACACAACTATATCCACCAGGGCAAGGAGCACAGATCGGATTTACTAAAATACGCTTTCCATAGTCTCCATAGTACCCGGTGGTGAAGTCCAGCATAGGGGATAAGGCGCTGACCTGTAGCCCCTGCCCCAGCCCCAGGCGCCATCTACAGGAGATGTTTCCGCCCTGGAGCTGCATCTCTCTCTCTCCCTCACTCCCTGTCAGCGTTTGGGCGCCATTACACAGAGCTGCACTGATCCTGGGACTGCTGGGCATTGTCTCCTCTGTAAAGCCGCCTGCATCATCAGTGCTGTGCATTTACAGGACACTTAAGTATTCTACATGTTGTTAAGACAGTGTTGGTTAAGAACAAGTGCATACCTAGAGGAATGTTTAGTACAAGTATTCTGTGATATACATCCAGTGTTTACTGTGCATTGTTATATCTGTATACATACATAGCTTTACGTAGTATTGCTAGTCCAGTGCAGATTTATTGTTGTGTGTAATAATTTCTCTAACGTCCTAGAGGATGCTGGGGACTCCGTAAGGACCATGGGGGATAGACGGGCTCCGCAGGAGACATGGGCACTTTAAGAAAGAATTTAGTTCTGGGTGTGCACTGGCTCCTCCCTCAATGCCCCTCCTCCAGACCTCAGTTTGATACTGTGTCCAGAGGAGCTGGGTGCTTTTCAGTGAGCTCTCCTGAGTTTACTGATAGAAAGTATTTTGTTAGGTTTTTTATTTTCAGGGAGCTCTGCTGGCAACAGACTCCCTGCATCGTAGGACTGAGGGGAGAGAAGCAGCCCTACTCTCTGAAGCTAGGTCCTGCTTCTTAGGCTACTGGACACCATTAGCTCCAGAGTTATTGGTACGCAGGATCTCACCTTCTCCGTCCGTCCCAGAGCCGCGCCGCCGTCCCCCTCGCAAAGCCGGAAGACAGAAGCCGGGTGAGTATGAGAAGGAAAGAAGACTTCACAGGCGGCAGAAGACCTCATGATCTTCACTAGAGGTAACGCATAGCACTGCAGCTGAGCGCCATTGCTCCACACACCTCACATACTCCGGTCACTGTAAGGGTGCAGGGCGCAGGGGGGGGCGCCCTGGGCAGCAATTTGGGACCTCATATTGGCAAAAAGAACATGGATACAGCTGGGCACTGTATATATGTATGAGCCCCCGCCCAAATTACTGTTTAAGTGGGGCAGAAGCCCGCCGCTGAGGGGGCGGGGCTTCTCCCTCAGCACTCACCAGCGCCATTTTTTCTCCACAGCACGCTGAGAGGAAGCTCCCAGGGCTCTCCCCTGCTGATACACGGTAGAAGAGGGTTGAAAAGAGAAGGGGGGCACATAATTAGGCGCAAAAACTATACATACAGCAGCTACTGGGTTAACGTTAAGTTACTGTGTTATTCCTGGGATATTATAGCGCTGGGGTGTGTGCTGGCATACTCTCTCTCTGTCTTTCCAAAGGGCCTGGTGGGGGAACTATCTTCAGAAAGGACATTCCCTGTGTGTGTGTGTGTGTGTGTGTGTGGGGTGTGTCGGTACGCTTGTGTAGACATGTCGGATGAGGAAGGCTATGTGGGAGAGGAGCGGGAGCAAATGAATGTTTCCTGATTGGATGGATATGTGGAAGGTTTTAAATGATAATGTTAATTCCTTGCATAAAAGACTTGACAAGGCTGATGCATTGGGGCGGTCAGGGTCTCAACCCGTGCCTGACCCTATGTCGCAGGGACTGTCGGGGTCTCATAAGCGCCCACTATCCCAAATTCTTGACACAGATACCGACCTGGATTCGATTACGATGATGCAAAGTTACAGCCAAAATTGGCTAAATCCCTTCGATATATGATTATAGCAATTAAGGATGTTTTGCACATCACAGAGGAAACCCCTGTCCCTGACACAAGGGTTTATATGTATAAGGGAAAGAAACCTGAGGTAACTTTTCCCCCCTCACACGAACTGAATGAGTTATGTGAAAAAGCTTGGGAATCTCCAGATAAAAAACTGCAGATTTCCAAACGGATTCTTATGGCGTATCCTTTCCCGCCAACGGACAGGTTACGCTGGGAATCCTCCCCTAGGGTGGACAAAGCTTTAACACGCTTATCCAAAAAGGTAGCCCTGACGTCCCAGGATACGGCTACCCTCAAAGATGCGGCTGATCGCAAACAGGAGGGTACCCTAAAGTCCATTTATACACATTCGGGTACCTTACTAAGACCGGCAATTGCGTCGGCCTGGGTATGTAGTGCTGTAGCGGCATGGACGGATACCTTATCTGAGGAATTTGATACCCTAGATAAGGATACTGTATTATTGACCCTGGGGCATATTAAAGACGCTGTCCTATATATGAGAGATGCTCAAAGAGACATTAGTCTACTGGGTTCTAGAATAAACGCTATGTCGATTTCTGCCAGAAGGGTCCTGTGGACTCGGCAATGGACAGGTGATGCCGACTCAAAAAGGCATATGGAGGTTTTACCTTACAGGGGTGAGGAATTGTTTGGGGAGGGTCTCTCGGACCTGGTCTCCACAGCTACAGCTGGAAAGTCACATTTTTTGCCTTATGTTCCCCTCACAACCTAAGAGAGCACCGCATTATCAAATGCAGTCCTTTCGTTCACAAAGAAACAAAGTCCGAGGTGCGTCCTTTCTTGCCAGAGGTAGGGGCAGAGGAAAGAAGCTGCACAACACAGCTAGTTCCCAGGAACAGAAGTCCTTCCCGGCTTCTGCAAAATCCACCGCATGACGCTGGGGCTCCACTGGTGGAGTCGGGCCCAGTGGGGGCACGTCTTCGGAATTTCAGCCACATGTGGGTTCACTCCCAGTTGGATTCCTGGGCAATAGAAATTGTGTCTCAGGGTTACAAGCTGGAATTCGAAGAGGTGCCTCAAATCGGCCCTACCAGCTTCCCCCCTAGAGAGGGAGATAGTGTTAAATGCAATACAAAACTTGTATCTTCAGCAGGTGGTGGTCAAGGTTCCCCTCCTTCAACAGGGAAGGGGTTATTATTCGACCATGTTTGTAGTCCCGAAACCGGACGGTTCGGTCAGACCCATATTGAATTTAAAATCTCTGAACCTATACTTGAAAAGGTTCAAGATGGAATCGCTAAGAGCGGTCATCGCAAGCCTGGAAGGGGGGGATTTTTATGGTATCACTGGACATAAAGGATGCGTACCTTCATGTCCCCATTTATCCACCTCATCAGGCGTACCTAAGATTTGCGGTACAGGATTGTCATTACCAATTTCAGACGTTGCCGTTTGGTCTCTCAACGGCCCCGAGGATTTTCACCAAGGTAATGGCGGAAATGATGGTGCTCCTGCGGAAGCAAGGTGTCACAATTATCCCGTACTTGGACGATATCCTCATAAAAGCGAGATCAAGAGAGCAGTTGCTGAACAGCGTATCTCTTTCACTGAAAGTGTTCCAGCAACACGGCTGGATTCTCAATATTCCAAAGTCGCAGTTGGTTCCTACGACTCGTCTGCCTTTCTTGGGCATGATTCTGGACACGACCCAGAAAAGGGTTTATCTTCCGATAGAAAAAGCCCAGGAACTTATGACTCTGGTCAGGAACCTTTTGAAATCAAGACAGGTGTCAGTGCATCATTGCACTCGAGTCCTGGGAAAGCTGGTGGCGTCATACGAGGCCATTCCCTTTGGCAGGTTACATGCGAGGACTTTCCAATGGGATCTACTGGACAAGTGGTCCGGGTCACATCTACAGATGCATCAATTGATCACCCTGTCCCCCAGGGCCAGGGTGTCACTCCTGTGGTGGCTGCAGAGTGCTCACCTTCTCGAGGGCCGCAGATTCGGCATTCAGGATTGGATCCTGGTGACCACGGACGCAAGCCTCCGAGGTTGGGGAGCAGTCACACAGGGAAGAAATTTCCAAGGTCTTTGGTCAAGTCAAGAGACTTGTCTTCACATCAACATCCTGGAACTAAGGGCCATATACATCGCCCTACGTCAAGCGGAGACCTTACTTCGCGACCAACCAGTTCTAATCCAGTCAGACAACATCACTGCAGTGGCTCGTGTAAACCGCCAAGGCGGCACAAGGAGCAGAGTGGCAATGGCGAAAGCCACCAGAATTTTTCGCTGGGCGGAGAATCATGTAAGCGCACTGTCAGCAGTGTTCATTCCGGGAGTGGACAACTGGGAAGCAGACTTCCTCAGCAGACACGACCTACACCCGGGAGAGTGGGGACTTCATCCAGAAGTCTTCGCACAGATTGTGAGTCGGTGGGAACTGCCACAGATAGACATGATGGCGTCCCGCCTCAACAAAAAGCTACAGAGGTATTGCGCCAGGTCCAGAGACCCTCAGGCAGTAGCGGTAGACTCCCTAGTGACACCGTGGGTGTTCCGGTCAGTCTATGTATTTCCTCCTCTTCCTCTCATACCCAAGGTGTTGAGGATAATAAGAAGAAAAGGAGTGAGAACAATCCTCATTGTTCCAGATTGGCCACGACGGACCTGGTATCCAGATCTGCAGGAAATGCTCACAGAAGATCCGTGGCCTCTTCCTCTAAGACAGGACCTGTTGCGTTTGACGGCATGGCGGTTGAACGCCGGATCCTAGCAGAAAAAGGCATACCGGTTGAGGTTATCCCTACGCTGATAAAGGCTAGGAAGGAAGTAACAGCAAAACATTATCACCGTATATGGCGAAGATATGTTTCTTGGTGTGAGACCAAGAATGCTCCTACGGAAGAATTCCATCTGGGCCGTTTCCTTCACTTCCTACAAACTGGAGTGAATTTGGGCCTTAAATTAGGCTCCATTAAGGTCCAGATTTCGTACCTTTCCATTTTCTTTCAAAAAGAATTGGCTTCTCTCCCAGAAGTTCAGACTTTTGTAAAGGGAGTACTGCATATTCAGCCTCCTTTTGTGCCTCCGATGGCGCCTTGGGACCTTAACGTGGTGTTAAGTTTCCTAAAGTCACACTAGTTTGAATCACTTAAAACGGTGGAGTTGAAATATCTCACGTGGAAGGTGGTCATGTTATTAGCCCTGGCTTCGGCTAGGCGAGTGTTGGAATTAGCGGCTTTGTCACATAAAAGCCCCTATCTGGTTTTCCATATGGATAGAGCGGAATTGCGGACACGTCCTCAGTTCCTGCCAAAAGTAGTTTCATCCTTTCATATGAACCAACCTATTGTGGTGCCTGTGGCTACACGGGACTTAGAGGATTCCGAGTCCCTTGATGTGGTCAGGGCTTTGAAAATTTATGTAGCCAGGACGGCTAGAGTCCGGAAAACAGAAGCATTGTTTGTTCTGTATGCAGCCAGCAAGCTTGGCGGCCCTGCTTCAAAGCAGACTATTGCTCGCTGGATCTGTAACACGATTCAGCAGGCTCATTCTACGGCTGGATTGTCATTACCAAAATCGGTAAAGGCCCATTCCACTAGGAAGGTGGGCTCTTCTTGGGCGGCTGCCCGAGGGGTTTCGGCACTACAGCTGTTCCGAGCTGCTACTTGGTCGGGTTCAAACACCTTTGCAAAATTCTATAAGTTTGATACCCTGGCTGAGGAGGACCTCCTATTTGCTCAATTGGTGCTGCAGAGTCATCCGCACTCTCCCGCCCGTTTGGGAGCTTTGGTATAATCCCCATGGTCTTTACGGAGTCCCCAGCATCCTCTAGGACGTTAGAGAAAATAAGATTTTAAACCTACCGGTAAATCTTTTTCTCGTAGTCCGTAGAGGATGCTGGGCGCCCGTCCCAAGTGCGGACAACTTCTGCAATACTTGTATATAGTTATTGCTTCGATATGGGTTATGTTATAGTTGCATCGGTCTTGAATGATGCTATGTTGTTTTCATACTGTTAACTGGGTTGTTATCACGAGTTATACGGTGTGATTGGTGTGGGCTGGTATGAATCTTACCCTGGATTAACAAAATCCTTTCCTCGTAATGTCCATCTCCTCTGGGCACCGTTTCTCTAACTGAGGTCTGGAGGAAGGGCATAGAGGGAGGAGCCAGTGCATACCCAGAACTAAATTCTTTCTTAAAGTGCCCATGTCTCCTGCGGAACCCGTCTATCCCCATGATCCTTATGGAGTCCCCAGCATCCTCTACGGAGTACGAGAAAAAGATTTACCGGTAGGTTTCAAATCTTATTTTCTGCATTGTACATGTGACTGTGTGTGCCTATGGCTGCTGTGTGGTTCCTATTACGTGTGTCTCGCACATATTGCTATCCCTATATTCTGTACCCTGAAGGGGGCTAAGTGCATCAGGGTCATATATGTATGTATGTATGTATGTATGTATGTATGTGTGTGTGTGTATATATATATATGTGTATATATATGTGTGTGTATATATGTATGTATATATGTATATATATATATATATATATATATATATATATATAGTTTCTCTGACGTCCTAGTGGATGCTGGGACTCCGTAAGGACCATGGGGAATAGCGGCTCCGCAGGAGACAGGGCACAAGAATAAAAGCTTTAGGATCAGGTGGTGTGCACTGGCTCCTCCCCCTATGACCCTCCTCCAAGCCTCAGTTAGATTTTTGTGCCCGAACGAGAAGGGTGCAGGCTAGGTGGCTCTCCTGAGCTGCTTAGAATAAAAGTATATTTTAGGTTTTTTATTTTCAGTGAGTCCTGCTGGCAACAGGCTCACTGCATCGTGGGATTAAGGGGAGAAGAAACGGACTCACCTGCGTGCAGAGTGGATCGGGTTTCTTAGGCTACTGGACATTAGTTCCAGAGGGACGATCACAGGTTCAGCCTGGATGGGTCCCGGAGCCGCGCCGCCGGCCCCCTTACAGAGCCAGAAGAGCGAAGAGGTCCGGTGAAATCGGCGGCAGAAGACGTTCCTGTCTTCAGACTAAGGTAGCGCACAGCACCGCAGCTGTGCGCCATTGCTCTCAGCACACTTCACACTCCGGTCACTGAGGGTGCAGGGCGCTGGGGGGGAGCGCCCTGAGACGCAATATAACAGATAATACCTTAGGTTGGCTAAAGAATACATCACATATAGCTCTTGGGCTATATGGATGTATTTTAACCCCTGCCATTTTTTACAGAAAAAGCGGGAGATAAGGACGTCGTGAAGGGGCGGAGCCTATCTCCTCAGCACACAAGCGCCATTTTCCCTCACAGCTCCGCTGGAAGGACGGCTCCCTGACTCTCCCCTGCAGACTTGCTACTGAATCAGGGTAAAAAAGAGAAGGGGGGGCACTATTGGCAGCTAAAAACTATATAAACAGCAGCTATAAGGGAATAACACTTATATAAGGTTATCCCTGTATATATATATATATATATAGCGCTTGGTGTGTGCTGGCAGACTCTCCCTCTGTCTCTCCAAAGGGCTTGTGGGGTCCTGTCCTCTATCAGAGCATTCCCGGTGTGTGTGCTGTGTGTCGGTACGTGTGTGTCGACATGTATGAGGAGGAAAATGATGTGGAGGCGGAGCAATTGCCTGGGTTAGTGATGTCACCTCCTAGGGAGTCGACACCTGACTGGATGATCGTATTTAAAGAATTAAGTGATAATGTCAGCACTTTGCAAAGAACGGTTGATGACATGAGACAGCCGGCAAATCAATTAGTGCCTGTCCAGGCGTCTCAGACACCGTCAGGGGCCCTAAAACGCCCGTTACCTCAGTGGGTCGACACAGACCCAGACACAGATACTGAGTCTAGTGTCGACGGTGAGGAGACAAACGTAATGTCCAGTAGGGCCACACGTTACATGATCACGGCAATGAAGGAAGCATTGAACATTTCTGACACTACAAGTACCACAAAGAAGGGTATTATGTGGGGTGTGAAAAAACTACCAATAGTTTTCCCTGAGTCAGATGAGTTAAATGAGGTGTGTGATAAAGCGTGGGTTTCCCCCGACAAAAAACTGCTAATTTCTAAAAAATTATTGGCACTATATCCTTTCCCGTTAGAGGTTAGGACACGTTGGGAAACACCCCCTAGGGTAGATAAGGCGCTCACACTTTTATCTAAACAAGTAGCGTTACCGTCTCCTGATACGGCCACCCTCAAAGAACCAGCAGATAGAAGGCTGGAAAATATTCTTAAAAGTATATACACACATACTGGTGTTATACTGCGACCAGCAATCGCTTCAACCTGGATGTGCAGTGCTGGCGTCGCGTGGTCGGATTCCCTGACTGAAAATATTGATACCCTGGATAGGGACAATATACTGTTAACTATAGAGCATTTGAAGGATGCATTACTATATATGCGTGATGCACAGAGGGATATTTGCACCCTGGCATCAAGAGTAAGTGCTATGTCCATTTCTGCCAGAAGAGCGTTATGGACGCGACAGTGGTCAGGCGATGCGGATTCCAAACGACATATGGAAGTATTGCCGTATAAAGGGGAGGAGTTATTTGGGGCTGGTCTATCGGACCTGGTGGCCACGGCAACGGCTGGAAAATCCACCTTTTTACCCCAGGTCACTTCACATCAGCAGAAAAAGACACCGTCTTTTCAAACTCAGTCCTTTCGTTCCCATAAGTACAAGCGAGCTAAAGGCCATTCCTTCCTGCCCCGGGGCAGAGGAAGGGGAAAAAGACTGCACCATGCAGCCGCTTCCCAGGAGCAGAAGCCCTCCCCTGCTTCTGCCAAGTCTCAGCATGACGCTGGGGCTTTACAAGCAGACTCAGACATGGTGGGGGCCCGTCTCAAGAATTTCAGCGTGCAGTGGGCTCACTCGCAAGTGGACCCCTGGATTCTACAGGTGGTATCGCAGGGGTACAAACTGGAATTCGAGGCGTTTCCCCCTCGCCGGTTCCTGAAGTCTGCTCTACCAAAGTCTCCCTCCGACAGGGAGGCAGTTTTGGAAGCCATTCACAAGCTGTATTCCCAGCAGGTGATAATCAAGGTACCCCTCCTACAACAGGGAAAGGGGTATTATTCCACGCTGTTTGTGGTACCGAAGCCGGACGGCTCGGTGAGACCAATTTTAAATCTGAAATCCCTGAACACTTACATAAAGAGGTTCAAATTCAAGATGGAATCACTCAGAGCGGTGATAGCAAACCTGGAAGAAGGGGACTATATGGTGTCTCTGGACATCAAGGATGCGTATCTCCACGTCCCAATCTACCCGTCTCACCAAGGGTACCTCAGGTTTGTAGTACAAAACTGTCATTATCAGTTTCAGACGCTGCCGTTTGGGTTGTCCACGGCACCTCGGGTCTTTACCAAGGTAATGGCCGAAATGATTATTCTTCTTCGAAGAAAAGGCGTCTTAATTATCCCTTACTTGGACGATCTCCTGATAAGGGCAAGGTCCAGGGAACAGTTAGAAGTCGGAGTAGCACTATCTCAGGTAGTGTTACGTCAGCACGGGTGGATCCTAAATATTCCAAAATCGCAGCTGATTCCAACGACACGTCTACTGTTCCTAGGAATGATTCTGGACACAGTCCAGAAAAAGGTGTTTCTCCCGGAGGAGAAGGCCAGGGAGTTATCCGAGCTAGTCAGGAACCTCCTAAAACCAGGCCAGGTGTCAGTGCATCAGTGCACGAGGGTCCTGGGAAAAATGGTGGCTTCTTACGAAGCAATTCCATTCGGAAGATTCCATGCAAGAACGTTTCAGTGGGATCTACTGGACAAATGGTACGGATCGCATCTTCAGATGCATCAGCGGATAACCCTGTCGACAAGGACAAGGGTGTCTCTTCTGTGGTGGCTGCAGAGTGCTCATCTACTAGAGGGCCGCAGATTTGGCATTCAGGATTGGGTCCTGGTGACCACGGACGCCAGCCTGAGAGGCTGGGGGGCAGTCACACAGGGAAAAAATTTCCAGGGCTTGTTGTCAAGCATGGAAACATCTCTTCATATAAACATTCTGGAACTAAGGGCCATTTACAATACCCTAAGTCAAGCGAAACCCCTGCTTCAGGGTCAGGCGGTATTGATCCAATCGGACAACATCACGTCAGTCGCCCACGTAAACAGACAGGGCGGCACGAGAAGCAGGAGGGCAATGGCAGAAGCTGCAAGGATTCTTCGCTGGGCGGAAAATCATGTGATAGCTCTGTCAGCAGTGTTCATTCCGGGAGTGGACAACTGGGAAGCAGACTTCCTCAGCAGACAAGACCTTCACCCGGGAGAGTGGGGACTTCACCCAGAAGTCTTCCACCTGATTGTAAACCGTTGGGAAAAACCAAAGGTGGACATGATGGCGTCACGTCTAAACAAAAAACTAGACAGATATTGCGCCAGGTCAAGGGACCCTCAGGCAATAGCGGTGGACGCTCTGGTGACACCGTGGGTGTACCAGTCAGTGTATGTGTTTCCTCCTCTGCCTCTCATACCAAAAGTACTGAGAATCATAAGAAGGAGAGGAGTAAGAACGATACTCGTGGTTCCGGATTGGCCAAGAAGGACTTGGTACCCGGAACTTCAAGAGATGCTCACGGAAGACCCGTGGCCTCTACCTCTAAGAAAGGACCTGCTCCAGCAGGGGCCTTGTCTGTTCCAAGACTTACCGCGGCTGCGTTTGACGGCATGGCGGTTGAACGCCGGATCCTGAAGGAAAAAGGCATTCCAGATGAAGTCATCCCTACCCTGGTCAAAGCCAGGAAGGATGTAACCGCAAAACATTATCACCGCATTTGGCGAAAATATGTTGCGTGGTGTGAGGCCAAGAAGGCCCCTACAGAGGAATTTCAACTGGGTCGTTTCCTCCATTTCCTGCAAACAGGACTGTCTATGGGCCTAAAATTAGGGTCCATTAAGGTTCAAATTTCGTCCCTGTCGATTTTCTTCCAGAAAGAACTGGCTTCAGTACCTGAAGTTCAGACATTTGTAAAAGGGGTACTGCATATACAACCTCCTTTTGTGCCTCCAGTGGCACCTTTGGGATCTCAATGTTGTTTTGAGGTTCCTTAAGTCACATTGGTTT
The DNA here is from genome assembly GCF_028390025.1 of Pseudophryne corroboree. Lineage (NCBI taxonomy): Eukaryota > Metazoa > Chordata > Amphibia > Anura > Myobatrachidae > Pseudophryne > Pseudophryne corroboree. Next base: position 52,499,001 of record NC_086454.1, read on the forward strand.
GAACCACTCACCACTGTGGACTTAAAATATCTCACATGGAAGGTGACGATGCTGTTAGCCCTGGCTTCAGCCAGGCGTGTGTCAGAATTGGCGGCTTTATCATATAAAAGCCCTTACTTAATTTTTCATTCTGACAGGGCAGAATTGAGGACTCGTCCTCAATTTCTCCCTAAGGTGGTTTCTGCTTTTCACATGAACCAACCTATTGTGGTGCCTGCGGCTACTAGGGACTTGGAGGACTCCAAGTTACTTGACGTTGTCAGGGCCCTGAAAATATATGTTTCCAGGACGGCTGGAGTCAGAAAGTCTGACTCGCTGTTTATCCTGTATGCACCCAACAAGCTGGGTGCTCCTGCTTCTAAGCAGACTATTGCTCGTTGGATTTGTAGTACAATTCAGCTTGCACATTCTGTGGCAGGCCTGCCACAGCCAAAATCTGTAAAAGCCCATTCCACAAGGAAAGTGGGCTCATCTTGGGCGGCTGCCCGAGGGGTCTCGGCTTTACAACTTTGCCGAGCAGCTACTTGGTCAGGGGCAAACACGTTTGCTAAATTCTACAAATTTGATACCCTGGCTGAGGAGGACCTGGAGTTCTCTCATTCGGTGCTGCAGAGTCATCCGCACTCTCCCGCCCGTTTGGGAGCTTTGGTATAATCCCCATGGTCCTTACGGAGTCCCAGCATCCACTAGGACGTCAGAGAAAATAAGATTTTACTTACCGATAAATCTATTTCTCGTAGTCCGTAGTGGATGCTGGGCGCCCATCCCAAGTGCGGATTGTCTGCAATACTTGTACATAGTTATTGTTAACTAAATCGGGTTATTGTTGTTGTGAGCCATCTTTTCAGAGGCTCCTTCGTTGTTATCATACTGTTAACTGGGTTCAGATCACAAGTTGTACGGTGTGATTGGTGTGGCTGGTATGAGTCTTACCCTGGATTCAATATCCTTCCTGATTATGTACGCTCGTCCGGGCACAGTATCCTAACTGAGGCTTGGAGGAGGGTCATAGGGGGAGGAGCCAGTGCACACCACCTGATCCTAAAGCTTTTATTCTTGTGCCCTGTCTCCTGCGGAGCCGCTATTCCCCATGGTCCTTACGGAGTCCCAGCATCCACTACGGACTACGAGAAATAGATTTATCGGTAAGTAAAATCTTATTTTTCACAGGATATACGCGTCTGGGACTCCAGGTCGACAACAAAAAGGTCGACGCACCTTAGGTCGACGCCAATTGGTCGACACACCTTAGGTCGACATGGAAAAAGGTCGACATGCGTTTTTTATGTGTGTTTTTGTGTCGTTTTCTTCGTAGAGTGACCGGAAACCCTAATTAGTGCACCGCGTCCCCTCGCATGGCTCGCTTCGCTCGCCATGCTTTGGGCATGGTGCCTTCGCTCCGCTCGGCACAGATTACCGTTCCAATCATAGTCCACGTGGATCGTTAACTATGAAAAGGTTCCAAAAAAGAAAAAAATTGTGAAAAACTCATGTCGACCTTTTTCCATGTCGACCTTTTGTCCATGTCGACCTAAGGTGTGTCGAATAATTGGCGTCGACCTTTTTGTTATTGACCTGGAGTCCGAATACCGGATATATGGTTTGTTATTTTTCTATGTGTATTATATACCACTTAATTCCTCTGTTTGTGATCTGCATGTGCAATCACACTCTACAGGGTTTTTTTTGTCAGGTACTGTGTCTGGCTATATTGTACTGTTACGCCCTAGGGCTACATTTTCCAATAATGTCTGCGTCTCAGCGCGGGAGATTCGTGGCTGATCCTGCGTCATGCAGTGCTGACGCAGCGGATTTTCTGAGAAAAATATTCCAGCTGAGGGTCCAGGTACTGGGGTTTCTGTACCCCACAGGCAGTCTGCAGCACCGGCGGAACACCAAGACCCACCTTGGTCTGTTTCTTCTAATTTACTGACTACGTTAGTAATGAGACTTGTGCCCCCTGTGGGACCTCCTGTGCCTTTACAGCCACATATTGTCCCTGCAGTTAATCTGCCATGGGTGGATACTCTGTCGACTCACAGCAGTTAAATCAGTCTTTGGTTAAACAAAAGCCTGACCCTCGCCCTCCTAGGACCAAAGGGTCATCTAAACGGGCCATTTCTTCATCACAATCCACTAATGTTTCGGATACTTCATCCGATGAAAATGGGGTATATTCTGATCCATCGGACACTGATGCAGATGCTTCTGATGGGGAATCTACAACACAAGTTGATGCTCCTGACCTCTTGGAGGCTATCAAACGGATTCTTCAGATTGATGATGAGATTGATCCTCCAGATACTTCTAAGAAACCTGATAAGTTCAAACGTCGGAAGGTTACTAAATTAGTTTTGCCACATTCTGACCATTGAATTGACATACGTTAGGAATCCTGGGAATCTCCAGGAAAGAAATTCTCCCTGTCTAAAAAGATGCTGGCTCGTTATCCCCTCGCTGCAGTGTTCAGTAAAAATTGGGAAACACCACCTCTGGTGGACTCGCATGTCGCACGTCTCGTGGTGTCTTCTACTCTGCCTGTCACTACCGTCACCTCTCTGAAGGAACCGACGGATAAGCGCGTCGAGGGTTGTTTGAAGTCTATTTACACTCTTGCAGGTGCTGTACATAGATCTACTTTAGCAGCTTCTTGGGTGGCAAAAGCTATTGAAGCCTGGGTTCAAGAAGTTGAGGCGAAGCTACCTCTGAATTTTTCTGATAATGCCAGACAGTGTCTTTCATATATTACCACAGCCTCTCATTACATTCAGGAGGCGGCTTCTGATACTGGTGTGCTGCCGGCCAAAGCGTCTACTATGTCCGTTCTGGCTCGCCGGATTCTGTGGTTGTGGTCCTGGTCTGTGGATCTAGACTCTAAAAAGACCTTGGAGGTGATCCCTTTTAAGGGAAACATCCTTTTTGGGGAAAATCTGAACAAGATTGTTACTGACTTAGCGTCTGCTAAAACTGCATGTCTGCCAAGTACTAATCCTTCGGCTCCGAAGGCTAAGAGTACCACCTTTAGTTTTTTTTCGACCTCCAAGTAAAGCAAAGGGTCAGGCATACCCGAAACAGGCTCGTACTTCCAAAACCTCTAAGCCCAAACCTAAAGATTCCTGGGCTGCCCGTCAGCCTGCTTCCAAATCAGCGAAGCCTGCTGCATGACTGGGCGGGACCCCAGGGTGGGAGGCCGACTTCTGCGGTTCGCCCAGTTATGGTTATAGACCACTTCAGACGCCTGGGTGAAGGAAGTCGTCACTCACGGGCACGCAGTCTCTTTAAAGAAATGTCCCCCTTGCCAGTTTTGCTCGACAAATATCCCTTCGGATCTGTTGAAAGCAAAAACTCTACATTTGGTGGTACAATCCCTCCTTGATACAGGAGTGATAGTGCCGGTGCCTGTCTCAGAGAGGCAGATTGTACTATTCAACGCTGTTCCTAGTTCCGAAACCGAATGGATCCTCCCGGCCCATTCTCAACCTCAAGTCTTTGAACAAGTTTGTGAAGGTATCCAAATTCCGTATGGAAACTCTTTACTTTATTGTTCTGGCTTTGGAGCCCAAGGACTATATGGTATCCTTGGACATACAGGATGCTTACCTACATATACCTATTTCCATGTCGCATCAGCAATATCTGTGGTTTGCTATTGGCAACCTACATGATCAATTCCAAGCCTTGCCTTTTAGACTGACCACGGCTCAGCAGATCTTCACCAAGGTCATGGCGGTCATGACGACTCTTCTCCATCAGGGTATCAGGATCCTGCCGTATCTGGACGACTAATTGATCCTGGCGAACTCCCCAGAGGTTCTCCTCCGTCATCTGAAACAGACTGTCCAATTCCTACAAGCCCACGGGTGGCTCATCAACTGGAAGAAGTCCCCGCTGGTCCCTGCTCAGTGCATGGTGCACCTGGGGGTGTTATTAGACACACACAACCAAAGGCTGTTCTTGTCTCCGGAGAAGTTCCTGAAACTTCAGGACAGGACAAGATGCTTCCAATCTCGCCCACGAGTGTCGTTGCAAGTACTAGGCCTCATGGTGTCTGCTTTTGACATGGTGGCGTACGCTCAATTTCATTCTCGCCCTCTGCAGCGGTTAATTCTTACCAAGTGGGACGGCCTGCCTCATTGGATCAGGTCTCACATAATCTGTCACGAACCGGTCTCTCACCTCTGCGGGTTCTGGGGTTCATCCGTTGCCGGTGCGGTTGCTCGCGGTGCTGTGCGCCCGTGTGGGGACGCGGCGTGATCAGTGGCACAGGTAATGCAGAGTCTGGGAACTGGGAGTGCGGGGACCAAATGGCCTAAGGCACTGCGGTGTGTCTGCTGTATTGGAGGTGGCCATGTTGGAGACCAAATAGGTAATACAGAGCACTTGTGAAAACACCTGTGGGCAGGTGTAAGCCAATCCCGTGCGTGTGCTGCCTTTAAGTTGGCTGGGATCATGTTACTCTGGGCCAGTGCTTTGTTGTATCAACGCTGTGCTCTAGCTCTGAGCTCTCTCCGTGCATTCCTGTGTGATTCCCGTGGTCCAGGTATCGCCTCCGTTCCCAGAGGTCCGTCTGCAGCCTTCACTGCTGAAAGATCCACCGGCTCTCCGCTGTGCTGTCAGTTAATTGCTCACCTACTGGAAACAGTTGAATTCCCAGAGTCTTGCATGAGGTTACCTTGTCGGCCTACCATTCAAAGTTTGGAGGATTCCATTTCCCTCAGCTGTTCGTTTATTCAACTCTGCATTTAACCCATTCATCACCTTGTCATCTACTACAGTTTCACAGTGATCTCCGGAACCCGCAAGTAACCCAATTCAGTACTTTATATTTTCTATGTTGTCATAACAAGGATAATTCTTCACAGTCTCTCAGTTAACTCTCAAAACTCCATTGCAAATCCTTACAGTTATTTCTTCATGTCTGCATTAACCAGTTAAACACATTCTGCAGTTCAGCATCAAAGCTTGTTTATATTTGGACAATTCAACATTTATTCATCAGCTTGTTTTTGCATATGTTTCCATGAACATTTCTTTTATTTTTTTGAGTTTTCTCTAGCATATTATTTCTGCCATTCCTGCAATACTTCAGTATAAAATGATGATTAACAACTAGTCATTTAACTCCTTACTGAATTGTTATCTTAATAAATATATGAAACGGAACTTCCTTCGTCCTCCCTGCTTTCTTCATACCCCAGCACCTACACCTGTGGTTGGTTCCGGGTTAACGGATTCACAAAAACACCCGGACCTGACATAATCATCTTGACTCCGGAAGTTCGTCTTTCTCTGACTTGGTGGCTCCAGGACCAACGATTGAGCAGGGGTCATCCCTTCTGGATCTACAACTGGGTCCTTCTAACGACGGATGCCAGTCTGCGGAGTTGGGGCGCGGTTTTCGCGCAACACTCTCTTCAGGGTTGGTGGACCAGGGAGGAATCTCTACTCCCGATAAACATTCTGGAGTTGCGGGCAGTGTTCAATGCTTTGAAACTGGCCCTGCCTCTGGTACAGAACAGGCCTGTTCAAGTACAGTCGGACAACGCCACCACGGTGGCATACATAAATAATCAAGGCGGCACTCGAAGCCGCATGGCAATGATGGAAGTGTCAAAGATTCTTCTATGGGCGGAATGTTATCTGCCAGCAATATCGACCGTGTTCATTCCGGGAGTCCTCAACTGGGAAGCGGTCTTCCTCAGTCGTCAGGACGTACATGCCGGAGAGTGGAGTCTTCATCCGGAAGTCTTTCAACTCCTAGTGGACAAGTGGGGCCTACCAGATGTAGACCGGATGGCGTCTCGACACAATCACAAGGTTCCGGTCTTCGGAGCAAGGACAAAGGATTCTCAAGCAGCATTCATGGACGCACTTGCAATTCCATGGAACTTTTGATTGCCGTACGTGTTCCCTCCGGTGTCACTCCTGCCGAGGGTAATAAGGAAGTTCAAGCAAGAAGGAGGAATGCTACTTCTGATCGCTCCAGCGTGACCCAGACGCCATTGGTTCTCATACCTACAGGGTCTCTCGATAGAGCGTCCTCTTCTACTTCCGCAACACCCAGACCTCCTGGTACAGGGCCCTTGTGTCTACCAGGATCTGGCCTGACTGGCTTTGACGGCATGGCTCTTGAAGCTTCAGTCCTGAGGGCCAAAGGATTTTCTGAGGTGGTCCTTCCAACAATGTTGAAAGCCCGTAAACCGGCTTAGGCTTGGATTTATTATTGGTTCTGTAATTCTTACTTCACCTGGTGTGCGGCTAAGAATTACGATGCATACAAGTTCAGTACTGCCAAACTTTTGACTTTTCTGCAACATGGGCTGTACTTAGGTCTTCGTCTGGCCTCCCTCAAGGTTCATTTTTCTGCCTTGTCTGTATGGTTTCAGAGAAAAATTGCATCTCTGCCTGACCTTCATACTTTCACTCAGGGTGTTTTAAGGATTCAACCTCCCTATGTCCCTCCTGTGGCTCCTTGGGATTTGTCTGTGGATCTGGATGCTCTACAAGAGTCTCCGTTTGAACCTCTTGAGTCTGTGGACCTTAAATGGCTTACGCTTAAGGTCTTGTTTTTACTGGCTATTGCCTCTGCTAGAAGGGTTTGACTTGGGTGCCTTATCCTGTCTGTCACCCTTTCTGATTTTTGACCGTGCTGTTCTTAGAACTCGCTCTGGTTATCTACCTAAGGTGGTATCGTCTTTCCACCTTAACCAAGAGATTGTGGTTCCGGCCTTTGTCTCCTGGTTTGTCCTCCAAAGAACGGTCTTTGGATGTGGTATGGGCTCTCCGTATATATGTGAAGAGAACGGCCTCTCTTAGGAGATCTGATTCTCTCTTTGTCCTTTCTGGTTTTCACAAACGTGGCTGGCCTGCGAATAAGCAGACCTTGGCCAGATGGATTACAATGGTGATTGCACAAGTTTATGTACAGGCTGGACTTTCAGCCCCTGCTACTATCAAGGCTCATTCTGCTCGGTCTATTGGACCTTCTTGGGCGGCCCGCCGTGGTGCGGCCCTTGAACAATTGTGCAAGGCGGCTACGTGGTCCTCAGTGAACACGTTCATCAGGTTCTTTGCCTTTGATACTTATGCCTCCCACGATGCTTCCTTTGGACGCCGGGTTCTTGTGCCCGCTACAGTGCGTCCCCTCCCATGAGGTACTGCTTTAGGACCTCCCCGATGTTATTCCCTTTGGAACCCCAGTGTACCCCACTGCAGAAAAGGAGATTTATGGTAAGACCTAACATTGTTAAATCTCTTTCAGCGAGGTACACTGGATTCCACAGGGCGCCTACCCTGACGCACTTAGCTTCTTTGGGTTTGTATGGCATTAGCCGCTGGTACCTTCTCCTGTTGTGAGAATGTGGTTATATTTGGCTACTAACTACTATCGTCTCTTTTACCTGCTACTTCATTGGATTGGTTAACAAAACTGAGCTGCAGTGCCTGGATGCGGGGATATAGAGAAGGCGGTGCAGTGTATCCTGGGAACAGTCAAAGCTTTAGCCTGTTGGTGCCTCGGATCAAGATCCAACTCTACACCCCAATGTTATTCCCTCGCAGAAAGAGATTTAACAATGGTAAGTCTTACCATAAATCTCCTTTTTTACCCTTCCTGCAGCAGAAATTGAGATTCGGCAGACAGGGGACGTTGTTTCCAATCTTCACCTGTCCAGTTTATGTGAGCCTATGCCCACTACAGCCTCCGTTTCATGTTCTTTGCGGTCAGGACAGGAACCCTGTATGGTCTTCTGGTGCTGTAACCCATTGACTTCTTCAAGGTGTGATGTGGTTAACAGCTGCGGCTCCTTATCTGTCTGACCGAGTACTGCAGTGTCTGAACCGGAGTCTCCTCCTGGTTATTGATGGATGATGTCATCATGAGGCGAGGCTTAAGTCTGGTGGCTGCAGGCGGTGGAGTCTAAATCTGGGGTGTGGCTTAATTTTACCAAAAGTGGCTGCAGCCCCTAGCAGCCAGATAGAGCTGCTGTAATAGAGGACTGACTTTCCATGGAAAGCGCTCACTGTGCTATTGCAGTGGGTACCAGCAGGGAAGGAAAACACCTCATCCTGGTACTGCCTGTGTTTCTGTGGTAAGCATGTGGAGTGCTTCCAATGGAAAGTTACTGCCACTGCTAAGCAGTCCCTGCGGCTGGCAGAATTTAAAAGCCACCACTGGTAGTGAACATTCAAAGATGTTCTTCTGCATACCTCTATTGTGGCACATGGTTATAAGTTACTGTCAACTTGAACCAGTCAAGTCATTCTCTGGTCTCTCTCAATAACATGGCGGTTTCACCATCTGAAATGCACTTTTTTTTTTCTTTTTCCCCCACATCATTTTTTGTAACTTTATCATGAAATTTCCAGACGATGAACATTTTCTGAGATGCTAAAACCACCCCTTCTGGCAACCATTAATCATTTCACCATCGCAGTTGCTTAAATTGCATTTCTTTCCCACTCAGGTGTTGGGTCTGAACAACAACTGAACCACTTGACCATGTCTCCATGCTTTTCTACCTTGAGTTGCTGCCCTGTGATTGGCTTATTTAGATATATGCTTTAATGAACAGGTTAACAAATGTACCTAATAAAGTTCATTTTAATGACGACACTATTAAATTTATAGTCAGCCCTCCCCTTCCCTAACAGAGTATGAAACTTACTTTTATTTGTGTAAAAAAGCATTCAAAGCAGTGTGATTTTTTTTTTTTATAAACACAAGAGTTGCAGTTTAACACGATTTGCTTAAATAGGTGTGTCTTCCTTGCTTTCCTCCAATCAGATCCAGCCATCCGTTATAATCATCAGCTCACACCTTGCACAATGCTTTTTGTACTCAAGTGGTCTGCTTCCTTGGTGCAGTCTCTCTTCTGCATTCTGGTCTCAAAAAGGATGGAATTCAAATGATATTCCACCGGCTGCCAGTAGATGGCGCCCAAACGGAGCTATTCAATTGTAGCTCCGTTCGTGCGCGGCGGTTGCTGGCGGCTGCATTTCGGCTCGCAGCCCTCGGCAGGGGACTAGTTGAAATGCATGAAAAGTGATCCATTTGGGTGCCCAAACTGCACTTTTCGCAATTGTGCCCAGCACTTTGGTCGGGTTTAACTGCTTTATGTGGCTAAAACCGACCTTTATGGGTGCGATCAGCGTGAATTTTTTTAAAAAATTTGCGCCCTGCTATCTCACGTCACTTTAAACGGGAGATCGCAGACTCCAATCAATTGAATATCGCTCTGAGTCAACATATCCGCTCCGCACCCTCACTGGCCACATCTACATGCCCTGTCTATATGTCCACTCCTGTCCCAGTTCCCTAGTCATACAGGTTACGTATGACAAAAGATGTGATATGCAATAAGATGTGCAACAAATAGTTGTAGCCCAAAAAAGCTGCAACTTGCATTTATGTCCAACTCCTTTGCGATCCTCTGTGATGTGGCATTCGCCAGTCGTTTACCTGAACTTCCTGGATAACTGGCTTCTTGACAAGTGACCCTTGTGTGTGAGTAAAATAAGATTTTAAACCTACCGGTAAATCTTTTTCTCCTAGTCCGTAGAGGATGCTGGGGACTCCGTAAGGACCATGGGGTATAGAAGGGCTCCGCAGGAGACATGGGCACTACAAAGAACTTTTAGTATGGGTGTTCGGTATCCGGACTCCAGGTCGACAACAAAAAGGTCGACACACCTTAGGACGACACCAATTGGTCGACACACCTTAGGTCGACAGGAACAAGGTCGACATGGAAAAAGGTCGACATGAGTTTTTCACAATTTTTTTCTTTTTTGGAACCTTTTCATACTTAACGATCCACGTGGACTACGATTGGAATGGTAATCTGTGCCGAGCGGAGCGAAGGCACCATGCCCAAAGCAAGGCGAGCGAAGCGAGGGGTCGCGGTGCACTAATTGGGGTTCCCGGTCACTCTACGAAGAAAACAACACCAAAAAAACATAAGCTTATGTCGACCCTTGTCCATGTCGACCTTGTTCCTGTCGACCTTTTGTCCATGTCGACCTAAGGTGTGTCGACCAATTGGCGTCGACCTAAGGTGTGTCGACCTGGAGTCCCTGACCCGGGTGTGCACTGGCTCCTCCCTCTATGCCCCTCCTCCAGACCTCAGTTAGAGAACTGTGCCCAGAGGAGATGAACAATACGAGGAAAGGATTTTGTTAATCTAAGTGCAAGATTCATACCAGCCCACACCAATCATACCATATAACCTGGAATACACGCAACCAGTTAACAGTATGAACAAAAAACAGTATCAGTCAAAGACCGATTCCAACTGTAACATAACCCTTATGAAAGCAATAACTATATACAAGTCTTGCAGATGCAGTCCGCACTGGGACGGGCGCCCAGCATCCTCTACGGACTAGGAGAAACAGATTTACCGGTAGGTTTAAAATCTTATTTTCTCTTAAGTCCTAGAGGATGCTGGGGACTCCGTAAGGACCATGGGGATTATACCAAAGCTCCCAACCGGGTGGGAGAGTGCGGATGACTCTGCAGCACCGACTGAGCAAACGCAAGGTCCTCATCAGCCAGGTTATCAAACTTGTAGAATTTAGCAAAAGTGTTTGAACCCGACCAAGTAGCTGCTCGGCAAAGCTGTAATGCCGAGACGCCTCGGGCAGCCGCCGAAGAAGAGCCCACCTTCCTAGTGGAATGGGCCTTCACCGAATTTGGTAACGGCAATCCATCCGTCGAAAGAGCCTACTGAATCGTGTTACAGATCCAGCGAGCAATAGTCTGCTTTGAAGCAGGAGCGCCAACCTTGTTGGCTGCATACAGGACAAACAGTGCCTCTGTTTTCCTAACCCTAGCCGTCCTGGCTACATAAATCTTTAAGGCCCTGACTACATCCAGGGACTTGGAGTCCTCCAAGTCCCCTGTAGCCACAGGCACCACAATAGGTTGGTTCATATGAAATGAAGAAACCACCTTAGGCAAAAATTGAGGACGTGTCCTCAACTCTGCTCTATCCACATGGAAAATCAAATAGGGGCTCTTGTGGGACAAGGCCGCCAATTCGGACACCCGCCTTGCAGATGCCAAGGCCAATAACATGACCACCTTCCACGTGAGAAATTTTAATTCCACTGTTTGAAGAGGTTCAAACCAGTGAGATTTCAGGAAACTGTAACACCACGTTAAGGTGCCACTGGGGGCACAAAGGGGGGCTGGATGTGCAGCACTCCCTTCACAAACGTTTGGACTTCTGGGAGAGAAGCCAATTCCCTCTGAAAGAATATAGATAGGGACGAAATCTGTACCTTAATGGAGCCTAACTTCAGGCCCATATCCACTCCTGTCTGTAGAAAGTGGAGAAACCGTCCCAGATGGAAATCTTCCGTAGGAGCATTCTTGGCTTCACACCAAGATACATACTTCCTCCAAATACGGTGATAATGCTTTGCCGTCACCTCCTTCCTAGCCTTTATCAGAGTAGGGATAACTTCCTCCGGAATGCCTTTCCTAGCTAGGATTCGGTGTTCAACCTCCATGCCGTCAAACGTAACTGCGGTAAGTCTTGGAACACACATGGCCCCTGCTGTAACAGGTCCTCCCTGAGAGGAAGAGGCCACGGATCTTCTGTGAGCATTTCCTGAAGATCTGAGTACCAGGCCCTTCGAGGCCAATCTGGGACAATGAGTATTGTCTGCACTCTTCCTTGTCTTATGATTCTCAGTATTTTTGAGATGAGAGGAAGAGCAGGAAATACATAGACCGACTGAAACACCAATGGTGTCACCAGGTCGTCTACTGCTACTGCCTGAGGGTCCCGAGACCTGGCACAATACTTCCAAAGCTTTTTGTTGAGGCGTGACGCCATCATGTCTATTTGAGGAATTCCCCAAAGACTTGTTATCTCTGCAAAAACTTCTTGATGAAGTCCCCACTCTCCCGGATGGAGATTGTGTCTGCTGAGGAAGTCTGCTTCCCAGTTGTCCACTCCCGGAATGAAGACAGCTGACAGAGCGCTTACGTGATTTTCCGCCCAGCGAAGAATCCTGGCGGCTTCCGCCATCGCCACTTCGCTCCTTGTCCCGCCTTGGCGGTTTACATGAGCCACGGCTGTGACGTTGTCTGATTGAATCAGAACCGGTAAGTCGCGAAGAAGATTCTCCGCTAGTCGTAGGCCGTTGTATATGGCCCTCAATTCCAGTATGTTGATGTGTAGACAAGCCTCCTGGCTTCACCATAGTCCCTGAAAATTTCTTCCTTGTGCGACTGCTCCCCATCCTCGGAGGCTCGCGTCCGTGGTCACCAGAACCCAGTCTTGAATGCCGAATCTGCGACCCTCTAGAACAGGCTTTCCCAACCACGGTCCTCAAGGCACACCAACAGTGCAGGTTTTAGTGATATCCAGGCTGCAGCACAGATGGTTAAATCAAAATAACTGAGCTACTAATTAAGTCACCTGTGCTGAAGCCTGGATATCACTAAAACCTGCACTGTTAGTGTGCCTTGAGGACCGTGGTTGGGAAAGCCTGCTCTAGAAGGTGAGCACCCTGCAGCCACCACAGGAGAGACACCCTGGCCCTGGGGGACAGGATTATTTTCTGATGTATTTGTAGATGGGACCCGGACCACTTGTCCAGAAGGTCTCACTGAAAAGTCCTCGCATGAAACCTGCCGAAGGGGATGGCCTCGTAGGCTGCCACCATTTTCCCCATAACTCGAGTGCATTGATGAACAGACACTCTTTTTGGTTTTAGCAGGTCTCTGACCATGTTCTGGAGATCCTGGGCTTTTTCCAATGGGAGAAAAACCCTATTTTGTTCCGTGTCCAGAATCATGCGTAGGAATGATAGCCGAGTCGTTGGAACCAATCGTGACTTTGGCAGATTCAGAATCCAACCGTGCTGTTGCAGCACTTTTTGGGATAGCGACACGCTCTTCAGCAACTGGTCTCTCGATCTCGCCTTTATCAGGAGATTGTCCAAGTATGGGATAATTGTGACTCCCTGCCTGCGCAGGAGCACCATCATCTCTGCCAATACCTTGGTGAAAATCCTCGTGGCTGTGGAAAGCCCAAACGGCAACGTCTGAAACTGGTAATGACAGTCCTGTACAGCGAATCTCAGGTACTCCTGATGAGGGGGGTATATGGGGACATGAAGGTATGCATCCTTTATGTCCAGTGACACCATCACATCCCCCCTTCCAGGCTGGATATTACAGCTCGGAGCGATACCATCTTGAATTTGAACTATCTCAAGTACAGGTTTAGGGATTTTAGATTTAAAATGGGTCTGACCGAACCATCAGGCTTCGGGACCACAAACAGGGTTGAATAATACCCTTTTCCCTGTTGGACCAGGAGAACCTTGACCACCACTTGCTGTTGACACAGCTTTTGAATTGCAGCTAACACTACTTCCCTCTCCGGGGGTGAAGCAGGCAAGGCCGACTTGAAAAATCGGCGAGGGGGCACCTCTTCGAATTCCAGCTTGTAGCCTTGGGAAACAATTTCCATCACCCAAGGATCCACGTTTTGAAAGAATCCAGATCTGGCTGAAAAGTCGAAGGCGCGCCCCCACTGGTGCGGACTCCCTTAGGGGAGCCCCAGCGTCATGCGGTGGATTTTGTAGAAGCCGGGGAAGACTTCTGCTCCTGGGAACTAGCCCCGACCTCTTCTGGATTTATGCAACCGAAAGGCCTGCATCTGATACTGTGGAGTTTTCTTTTGCTGTTGGGGAACAAAAGGTAAAAAGGTAGATTTACCCGCGGTAGCTTTGGCAACCAGGTCCACGAGCCCCTCCCCAAACAACACTTCACCCTTGTAAGGTAAAACCTCCATATGCTTCTTCGAGTCTGCATCACCCGTCCATTGGCGGGTCCATAGAGCTCGTCTCGCAGAAATAGCCATGGCATTGGCTCTGGAACCCAGCAGCCCAACGTCTCTTTGTGCGTCCCTCATATATAAGACTGCGTCTTTAATGTGGGCTAAGGTTAACAAAATGGTATCCCTGTCTAGGGTATCAAGGTCAGCTGACAAGGTATCTGTCCATGCTGCAACTGCGCTACATACCCATGCTGATGCTATCGCCGGTCTGAGCAAAGCACCCGTATGCGCATAAATAGACTTTAAAGTAGTCTCCTGTCTGCGATCAGCAGGATCCTTGAGGGCTGCTGTGTACGGAGACGGCAGCGCCACCTTCTTGGACAGGCGCGTTAAAGCCTTGTCCACCCTGGGAGAGGATTCCCAACGTACCCTGTCCTGTGCAGGGAAAGGATACGCCATAAGAACCCTTTTGGGAATCTGCGTTTTTTTTATCTGGAGTTTCCCAAGCTTTTTCAAATAACTCGTTAAGCTCATGAGATGGGGGAAAGGTTACCTCAGGTTTCTTTTCCTTATACATGCGCACCCTCGTATCAGGGACAGAGGGGTCATCAGTGATATGCAAAACATCTTTTATTGCAATAATCATACACTGAATACTTTTTGCCACCCTTGGGTGTAATTTTGCATCATCGTAGTCGACACTGGAGTCAGAATCCGTGTCGGTACCAGTGTCCACTGTTTGGGATAGGGGACGTTTTTGTGACCCAGTCCAATCCGTGGATTGACTTCTGCTTTCTCCCTGGACTCTGCTTTGTCCAGTCTTTTATGTAATGAGGCCACACTCGCATATAACATATGCCACATGTCCATCCAATCATGAGTCGGCGTTGCCGACGGAGACACACCACACATCTGCTCCACCTCCTCCTTGGACGAGCCTTCTGCTTCAGACATGCCGACACGCACGTACCGACACCCCCACACACACAGGGATATATCTATAAGGGGACAATTCCCCAACATGGGCCCTTTAGGGAGACACAGTATGCCAGCACACACCCAGCGCCAAACTGACACTGGAATAAACCAGATAGCGCTTTTCATATATATAATCAATGTTATACATTCACTGCGCCTTAAACATGCCCCCCCCCCTCTTTTGAGCCCTCTGTCACCGAGTTCAGCAGAGGAGAGTCCGGGGAGCCAGCTTCTCTGCAGCGTTCTGTGGAGAAAATGGTGCTGTTAGTGCTGAGGGATCGAGCTCCGCCCCCTCCAGCGGCGGGCTTCGGTCCCGCTTCAATATTCAAAAAAATGGCGGGGGATCTCTTCATTTACTGCCTCTGCAGCCTAATGTACCCTTTTTTGCCAGACCAGAGGTTTATTGCTGCCCAGGGCATCCCCCCTGCACCCTGCACCCACAAGTGCCCGTTCTGTGTGTGTAGCGTGTGGGAGCAGTGAAGATCTGAAGTCTTCTGCCGCCTTGAAGTCTTCTTTTCTTCTTATACTCACCCGGCTTCTGTCTTCCGGCTCTGTGAGGAGGACGGCGGCTCTGGGACGAACGGCGGGGTGAGACCTGCGTTCCGACTCCCTCTGGAGCTAATGGTGTCCAGTAGCCTAAGAAGCAGAGCTTATCATTTGAAGTAGGTCTGCTTCTCTCCCCTCAGTCCCACGATGCAGGGAGTCTGTTGCCAACAGTGCTCCCTGAAAATAAAAAACCTAACAAAATTCTTTTTCAGAGAAACTCTGGAGAGCTCACCTGTAATGCACCCAGTCTCCTCTGGGCACAAAATCTAACTGAGGTCTGGAGGAGGGGCATAGAGGGAGGAGCCAGTGCACACCCATACTAAAAGTTCTTTGTAGTGCCCATGTCTCCTGCGGAGCCAGTCTATACCCCATGGTCCTTACGGAGTCCCCAGCATCCTCTAGGACGTAAGAGCAATGCTATTAGTGACTGCGTTGTGTAAATCTACTTGCGTTGTAGGTTTAGTGGTCCCTTCGTCAATGCTGTGGAAGATGTCACAAAAGTTATTTAAGCTGCGGGACCACCTTAGCAAGCGGCGGAGCTCGATAAGCTCTCATCCCTCCTCAGCGCCTGAGGCCTGCTTAGTGCAGTTGTTTCCCTCCCAGGCTATGTGGTCAGTCTCAAAGTCACTGCATGAAAGCTGGCTCATGTGACGTATTGGAGAAGGGGTGTGTGAGCAAGAGGTCCAGTGAAAAAGCAGCAATTGCCAACAATGCAGCCGCTCATTGGTCCCCCTGCTCACGCCTCTATTCTGTAGCTATTTAAGGTGGTCATCAAAAATAGTTTCATCTTTAGGTGGCACTGCAGCTTTAAAAATGATGCAGACAGGGATGCTAGTGGCTGCAAATAAGCCTTTAAAGGCCGCCTGTTGGGACAGCCCTGATCCACAGTAACTGCAAACCTTTGAGAAATGGCTCCACAGCTAAATGTGATCCACACTTGTATTATTTAAAATAAATATTCCCTTGACTGCTCTTCATTGCATTTTGGGCTGTGGCGTTTGGTGCCCTTTTGTGAGATTGCGCCTTCTCTTCTAGTGATCCGACTTTGAGCTCTGCTGAGTGAAATACAACTGTCTGCTGTTGCTTCTGGCTTTCCAGCATGTGAGAGATGCATTTAGTGTCTGGAGCGCAAGCATTAAATGAAAAAGGTATCGGTGGAACTAGTAGCTTAAGGCGAAGTGCTCCTTATAAGGTGGCTGTTTGTATACTCTGACAGATTGAATAATTGAGTTTGCTCTTTTCTGATTTGCTGCTTCAACGTGACCGGTAAAAGCGCTCATCAGTATAACATACGTGTGCGTGCTTCGTCTGTTCAACATGCACAGAACACAGACACTGTGAATGACTCAGAGTTTTGGGTCTGTGTATACATTTTTCTCTCTTTACATTAATGGCCAAGTGTCAATAGCTCCTGTCCTTACTATGGTATTAACTGAGGGGCTAAACTTTGTCTCTCCTGAGTGTTTACAGTCTGTTGAAGAATGTGGGCATTTAACTCCTTTTAAAGGTCTGCTAAATTTAAAAATACAAAAAGCTTCTTTATATAAAACCATTATGGTTCATGTTTCAGGAGTATACGGAGGACAGTAAGTTGCGGTCATAGAGGGAGAGTTTCCTATATCTGGCAGATTTCCTTATCGTAACTGCTTTGAAGGACATTGCAGTCGGCCTATGTATGTCAGCAACCTTTTACATGAAATCGCTGATTAACAGAAGATTATTTTTTCTTTGGCTGTGCAGTAGATGTTCCTACAATCTCGCACATCCCAGTAGGAAAACCAACGCCGGAATCCCGACACTATTCGGAATGCCGACACTGGCATTCCGAATAACGTCTCCAGCCCGGTGCCGGAATCCAGACAGCCAGGATCACAAACGCTCATTCCTCTGTCGGGATTCTAACTATAGGGATGCCGCGGTCGATATTCTGTCCACCGACATACCAGTTGTCAGCAAATCAATCCCAACCCATCTCAGTGTATGGGAAATTTTCCACACGTATTTTTTTAAATGTTCAGCAGCAGCTTTTTTGTACTTAGGATTTCGTCGTCTTTTAGTGGTATGTATCACGGCCAGTGAAAGAGGGTTAGAAAGTATGTATGTGAACTGCCATAACCTTTACTTTCCCCATGCCACTCTTACATTGCATTCTCAGGGGGTGGGCATTTGCTCTGGTCCTTGATGGCAAAACTTGGAGGGAGAGGACTTGGGAACTGATTTTTGACCAGGAGAGCTGCAGGTGACACTTGGTAGGCGGCCTTTAAGCCTTCTGTCCACCACTGAGATGCACACTTTGTATTAGTAACCAGTTGTCTGGCACAATGCATACAATTATACTGTAAACCTTTGTGTCCTGCAGGTTTCCTGTGAAGAGCAAGGTGTGTGAACCAGCTGCAGGATTTGGGGAGGCAAGAGAGGAAACTGGAGAAAGGAGGATGGAGCTTCAGACTCTACAGGAGGCCCTAAAAGTGGAAATTCAAATTCACCAGGTTAGAACTCTGACGAATTCATCCCCATTGATCCTTACAGGAAGACTGGGCCAAACAATTTTACATTAAATTTTTTTATTTTTTCCTTATGTTCAAGATTAACGCAATCACCCCTGTGATTCCGGGTCGACACAAAAAAGGTTGTCACACCTTAGGTCAACACCTGCAATACGTCAACTTGAAAAACGTCGACATGATTTTTTCTAATTTTTTTTTTTTTTTTTTTACTTTTTCATACTTTCCGATCCATGTGGACTACAATTGGGAACGGTAACCTGTGCCGAGCGCATCGGTAGTGGAGCGAGGCACCTTGCCCGAAGCATGGCGAGCGAAGCGAGGGGACACGGTGCACTTTTTGGGGTTCCCGGTCACTCTACGAAGTAAACAACACCAAAAAAATATATAAAAAACTCATGTTTTTCCATGTCTTTCTTGCTCATGTCGACCTTTTGTCCATGTCAACATATTTCAGGTGTTGACCTAAGGTGTGTCGACCAATTGGTGTCGACCTAAGGTGTGTCGACCTGGAGTCCCAGTCCCGTGTGATAGGAGACTGTTCACATTTTATCACAAACTGTATATTTATCACGTTCATGTAAGCACGGTGAGGGTGAAGAAGGAATCCGTGTATTCATTTGCAGTAGCAGATTCATTCATCTCTGTTGCTCTGTGCAAACGCCTCATCTTCGAGATGAAACAGCCACTCAGTCCAGCGTTTTGTTAAGTAACAACATATTTCTAGTTCTAACACTGATGAAAAAAAATAAGCACTTATACTTCCCATTGCCAGCAGTTGCAGCAGTGACCTCTAAAGGCTAAAAGTAGGTACTGCACTTCATCTTAGTAAATATACATCACCAGTACAACAGATGCCATCCAGTTAAGTAGTGAACTTAAGGGCCCCATACACTAGAATGATAATGCCCGATTTTAATCCGATTTCGGGCATTCGGGCCGATACGTCGGTTGAAATCGGCATTTTGGATGTGTTTCCGATCTGATCCGATGCGCGTTCCCGTGAGGGTCGGATCGGCTCCCCTAGATCGTTAGTGCTGCACTTGTGATATGTCGGCTCCCGCAGGCATGGCTGGGATCGCATAAGATATAGCGCATGCAAAATGTACCAAATCGTATGGAAGCTCCCGGGAGAGTTGAAGGGAAATCGCCTCCGACTCCAGCCTCAGACATATCGTTGTAGTGTATGGTGCCCATTAGATTTGAGGATCCAGTGCAAGGTCAGTGTGGATGACTCTACGGTTTGTAGGGGCTGGTGCATTTTAAAAATATACATTGTGTAAAAAAAAAAAAAAAATTCTATAGAAAAAAATGAGTTTATATATTTTACACAAACGATTTAAGAAATAAGATGCTGCCCTCCTTCACATCTGATGAGGAACAGCAGTATTGCATTGTGTTCCTGTAATACAGTTAATCAGAACTGACTAACATCTAATCTAGAAGGGGGGGGGGAGGTAATATAAAACAAATAAACCAATGGTTGAACCTTCTCAAGATGCAAAATAAAATTTGGTACATCTAGGTTAATCTGAGCTTAGTCACATTCAGGGAAGCGGCACATTGTATCTGATGGTCTGTATAATTTCTGGTTGTGTCTGTAGGAGTCATTGCATGCAGCGTGCTGACTGCAGCTTCCTGGAACACTCACTGTGTCCCATCCAGAGTGACTCTGAGCTTTTCCAGAATCGTCCTCATCACGTAATGCAGAGTGTGCCAGGCCTCAGTGTTGCCAACTTACTTTATACTGTGCAGTGGGTGCCAAACTGTTACTACTGTCACTTAAATGAGATATATATATATATATATATATATCTGGCTTGTGGCTTATAAAATGAAGTACGTTTAACCTGTCTCAAGCCTGCTGAGTGCCGCCTGTATACCTTTGTACCTGCATGGTGGAGTCACGGCTGATATCCTCAGCCGGCGGCGCGAGTCTCAGGTCCTGGTCTTTGGACGACGGATTGCAGGTTTTTGCCTCGGTTGCACTATATTCTATCATGTGGTAATCAGCCCACAGAGTGGATAATCAGGGTACGAGTCTCTATAATCTTTATGAGTTGCATAGACCTACCTGTGTGAAATTAAAATCAATTTATCTGCACTATGAGCGCATTCTCCTTCTGTTTCTAGAAAGAATATTCTCTGCTCAAAAAAATAAAGGGAACACTTAAACAACACAATGTAACTCCAAGTGGGAATTTATAGGCAATTAGCAAGACACCCCCAATAAAGGAGTTGTTCTGCAGGTGGTGACCACAGACCACTTCTCAGCTCCTATGCTTTCTGGCTGATGTTTTGGTCCTTTTTGAAAGCTGGCGGTGCTTTCACTCTAGTGGTAGCATGAGACAGAGTCTACAACCCACACAAGTGGCTCAGGTAGTGCAGCTCATCCAGGATGGCACATCAATGCGAACTGTGGCAAGAAGGTTTGCTGTGTCTGTCAGCATAGTATCCAGAGCATGGAGGCGCTACCAGGAGACAGGCCAGTACATCAGGAGACGTGGAGGAAGCCGTAGGAGGGCAACAACTGAGCAGCAGGACCGCTACCTCCGCCTTTGTACAAGGAGAAACAGGAGGAGCACTGCCAGAGCCCTGCAAAATGACCTCCAGCAAGCCACAAATGTGCACGTGTCTACTCAAACGATCAGAAACCAACTCCATGAGGGTGGTATGAGGGCCCGACGTCCACAGGTGGGGGTTGTGCTTACAGCCCAACACCGTGCAGGACGTTTGGCATTTACCAGAGAACACCAAGATTGGCAAATTCGCCACTGGCGCCCTGTGCTCTTCACAGATGAAAGCAGGTTCTCACTGAGCACATGTGACAGACGTGACAGAGTCTGGAGACACCAAGGAGAACGTTCTGCTGCCTGCAACATCCTCCAGCATGACCGGTTGGGCAGTGGGTCAGTAATGGTGTGGGGTGGCATTTCTTTGGGGGGCCGCACAGCCCTCCATGTGCTCGCCAGAGGTAGCCTGACTGCCATTAGGTACCGAGATGAGATCCTCAGATACCTTGTGAGACCATATGCTGGAGCGGTTGGCCCTGGGTTCCTCCTAATGCAAGACAATGCTAGACCTCATGTGGCTGGAGTGTCAGCAGTTCCTGCAAGACGAAGGCATTGATGCTATGGACTGGCCCGCCCGTTCCCCAGACCTGAATCCAATTGAGCACATCTGGGACATCATGTCTCGCTCCATCCACCAACAGACTGTCCAGGAGTTGGCAGATGCTTTAGTCCAGGTCTGGGAGGAGTTCCCTCAGGAGACCATCCGCCACCTCATCAGGAGCATGCCCAGATGTTGTAGGGAGGTCATACAGGCACGTGGAGCCACACACACTACTGAGCCTCATTTTGACTTGTTTTAAGGACATTACATGAAAGTTGGATCAGCCTGTAGTGTGTTTTTCCACTTTAATTTTGAGTGTGACTCCAAATCCAGACCTCCATGGGTTAATAAATTTGATTTCCATTGATAATTTTTGTGTGATTTTGTTGTCAGCACATTCAACTATGTAAAGAACAAAGGGGCAGATGTATTAACCTGGAGAAGGCATAAGGAAGTGATAAAGCAGTGATATGTGCAAGGTGATAAAGGAACCAGCCAATCAGCTCCAATATGTAAATTAACAGTTAGGATCTGATTGGCTGGTGCCTTTATCACCATGCACATACCACTGGTTTATCACTTCCTTATGCCTTCTCTAGGTTAATACATCTGCCCCAAAGTATTTAATAAGAATATTTCATTCATTCAGGTCTAGGATATGTTATTTTAGTGTTCCCTTTATTTTTTTGAGCAGTGTGTATGTATATAAATATATGTGTGTGTGTGTGTGTATGTATGTATGTATGTATATATATATATGTATGTGTGTGTATGTGTGTATATATATATATATATATATATATATTTATTTCTCTAACGTCCTAGAGGATGCTGGGGACTCCGTAAGGACCATGGGGATAGACGGGCTCCGCAGGAGACATGGGCACTTTAAGAAAGGCTTTGGATCTGGGTGTGCACTCTCACACACGGCAGTCACTGTAAGGGTGCAGGGCGCAGGGGGGGCGCCCTGGGCAGCAATATAAACCTAATTTCTGGCAAAAGAGATATATATATACAGCTAGGCACTGTATATATAAAGAGCCCCCGCCAGTTTTTATTATATTTAAGCGGGACAGAAGCCCGCCGCCGAGGGGGCGGGGCTTCTCCCTCAGCACTCACCAGCGCCATTTTCTCCACAGCACAGCTGAGAGGAAGCTCCCCGGACTCCCCCCTGCTTTTCCACGGTGAAAGGGGGTTTCAGAGAAGAGAGGGGGGGGGGCACATAATTGGCAGCAAATAATAGTATTACAGCGCTACTGGGTAAACACATTGTGTGTTTTTTCCTGGGGTATTAGCGCTGGGTGTGTGCTGGCATACTCTCTCTCTGTCTCTCCAAAGGGCCTTGTGGGGGAACTGTCTTCAGATAAGAGGATTTCCTGAGTGTGTGGTGTGTCGGTATGTGTGTGTCGACATGTCTGAGGTAAAAGGCTCTTCTAAGGAGGAGATGGAGCAAATATGTGTGTGTGTGGTGTCTCCGTCGACAACGCCGACACCTGACTGGATATGTGGAATTAAGTGCTGAGGAAAATTTATTGCACAAAAGATTAGAGAACAGACATGGAATCTACCCATGTCTGTCCCTATGTCGCAGGGACCTTTAGAGTCTCAAAATGCCCACTATCCAAAATAATAGACACTGATACCGACACGGAGTCTGACTCCAGTGTCGACTACGATGATGCGAAGTTACAGCCAAAACTGGCAGAAAAGTATTCAATATATGATTATTGTAATAAAAGATGTTTTGCATATCACTGATGACCCATCTGTCCCTGACACGAGGGTACACATGTTTAGGGGGAAGAAAGCTGAGAACATTTCCCCCCTCTCGTGAACCAAATGAATTGTGTGAAAAAGAGAGGGAATCTCCAGACAAGAAACTGCAGTTTCTCAAAAGAATTTTCATGGCGTATCCTTTCCCTGCTAGGGCCAGGATACGATGGGAATCCTCCCCTAGGGTGACAAGGCGTTGACACGTTTACCCAAAAAGGTAGCGCTGACTTACCAAGATACAGCTACCCTCAGGGATCCTGCAGATAGCATGCAGAAAAGTACTTTGAAGTCCATTTACACACATTCTGATACACTACTCAGACCGGAGATTGTGTCGGCATGGGTTTATAGCGCTGTAGCAGTGTGGACAGATACCTTATCAGCGGAGATTGAAACCCTAGATAAGGATACCATGTTATTGACCCTAGGATATATAAAAGATGCTGTCTTATATATAAGACATGCTCAAAGAGACATTGGTCTACTGGGTTCTAGAGTGAACGCTATGTCGATTTCTGCTAGACGTGTCCTGTGGAACATGCAATGGACAGGTGATGCCGACTAAAAGAGGCATATGGAGGTTTTACCTTACAAGGGTGAGGAATTGTGTGGAGAAGGGCTCTCGGACCCGGTCTCCACAGCTATAGCTGGTAAATCTGATCTTTTGCCTTATATTCCCACACAACCTAAGAAAGCACGACATTATCAAATGCAGTCCTTTCGGTTGCAGAAAAACAAGAAAGTACGAGGAGCGTCCTTTCTTACCAGAGATAAGGGCGCAGGGCACAGCTAGTTCCCAGGAACAGAAGTCCTCCCCGGCCTCTACTAAATCCACCGCATGACGCTGGGGCTCCGCTAAGGGAGTCCGCCCCAGTGGGAGCACGTATTCGACTCTTCAGCCACATCTGAGTTCACTCACAGGTGGATCCCTGGTCAATAGAAATTGTTTCTCAGGGTTACAAGCTGGAATTCGAAGAGGTGCCTCCTCGCCGGTTTTCCTTATCGGCCCTACCGGCTTCTCCCCCAGAAAGGGAGATAATATTAAATACAATTCACACATTGTATCTCCAACAGGTGGTGCTCAAGGTTCCCCTCCTTCAACAAGGAAGGGGATATTACTCAACCTTGGCTGTAGTCCCGAATCCGGAAGGTTCGGTCAGACCTATTTTAAAATTAAAATCTCTGAACCTATACTTTGAAAAGGTTCAAATTCAAGGTGGAATCGCTCAGAGCGATTATCGCCAGCCTGGAAGGGGGGGGATTTTATGGTGTATCTAGACATAAAGGCTGCATACCTTTTATGTTCCCATTTATCCACCCCATCAGGCGTACCTGAGAATTACGGTACAGTATTGTCATTACCAATTTCAGAGTAATTGGCGGAAATGATGGTGCTCCTACGCAAGCAAGGAGTCACAATTATCCCATACTTGGACGATCTCCTAATAAGGGCGAGATCAAAAGAGCAGTTGTTGAACAGCGTGTCACTTTCGTTGAAGGTGTCACTGCAACTCGGCTGGATTCTCAATATCCCGAAGTCACAGTTGGTTCCTATGACTCGTCTGCCCTTCTTGGGTATGATTCTGAATACGGACCAGAAATGGGTTTATCTTCCGATAGAGAAGGCCCAGGAACTAATGACTCTGGTAAAAAACATATTAAAGCCAAAACAGGTGTCAGTGCATCACTTCACTCGGGTCCTGGGAAAGATGGTGGCATCTTACGGGGCCATACCCTTCGGCAGGTTCTATGCGAGGACTTTCCAAAGGGATCTACGGGACAAGTGGTCCGGATCACATCTACAGATGCATCAGTTAATCACCCTGTCCTCTAGGGCCAGGGTGTCTCTCCTATGGTGGCTGCAGAGTGCTCACCTTCTGCAGGGTTGCAGGTTCGCCATCCAGAACTGGATTCTGGTAGCCACGGACGTGAGCCTCCGAGGTGGGGGAGCAGTCACACAGGGAAGAAACTTCCAAGGTCTTTTGGTCAAGTCAAAAAACTTGTATTCAAATCAACATCCTGGAGCTGAGGGCCATATACAACGCCCTTCGGCAAGCGGAAACATTGCATCGCGACCTACCGGTTCTGATCCAGGCAGACAACATCACCGCAGTGGCTCATGTAAACCGCCAAGGCGGCACAAAGAGCAGAGAGTAATTGGCAGAAGCCACCAGGATTCTCCGCTGGGCAGAAAATCATGTAAGCGCATTTTCCGCAGTTCATTCCGGGAGTGGACAACTGAGAAGAAAACTTCCTCAGAAAACACGACCTGCATCCAAGAGAGGACTTCTTTAGGAAGCTTTCGCACAGATTGCAAGTCAGTGGGAACTGCCACGGATAGACATGATGGCGTCCCGCCTCAACAAGAAGCTACAGAGGTATTTCACCAGGTCAAGAGACCCTCAGGCAGTAGCTGTAGATGCCCTAGTGACACCGTGGGTGTTCCAGTCGGTCTATGTATTTCCCCCTCTTCCTCTCATACCCAAGGTGTTGAGAATAGTAAGAAGAAGAGGAGTGAGAACAATCCTCATTGTTCCAGATTGGCCACGAAGGACTTGGTATCCGGGTCTGCAGGAAATGCTCACAGAAGATCCGTGAGCATTGCTGCAACAGGTCCTCTAAGACAGGACCTGTTGCAACAGGGGCCCTGTCTATTCCAAGACTTACCGCTGCTGCGTTGGACGGCATGGCGGTTGAACGCCGGATCCTAGCGGATAAGGGTATTCCGGATGAGGTCATTCCTACGCTAATAAAGGCTAGGAAGGACATGACATCTAAACATTGTCACCGTATATGGCGAAAATATGTTTCTTGGTGTGAGGCCAGGAATGCTCCTACGGAAGAATTCCATCTGGGCCGTTTCCTTCACTTCCTACAAACTGGAATGAATTTGGGCCTAAAATTAGGATCTATTAAGGTTCAGATTTCGGCCTTATCCATTTTCTTTCAAAAGGAATGGGCCTCTCTCCCAGAAGTACAGACTTTTGTGAAAGGAGTACTGCATATTCAGCCTCCTTTTGTACCTCCGGTGGCGCCTTTGTACCTTAACGTGGTGTTAAGTTTCCTTAAGTCACATTGGTTTGAACCACTTAAAACGGAGGAGTTGAAATATCTCACCTGGAAGGTGGTTATGTTGTTAGCCTTGGCTTCAGCTAGGCGAGTTTCGGAAGTAGCGGCTTTATCACCTAAAAGCCCCTATCTGGTTTTCCATATGGATAGAGCGGAATTGCGGACCCGTCCTCAATTCCTACCTAAAGTGGTCTCATCCTTTCATATGAACCAACCTATTGTCGTGCCTGTGGCTACGCGTGACTTGGAGGATTCCGAGTCCCTTGATTTGGTCAGGGCTTTGAAAATCTACGTGGCCAGAATGGCTAGAGTCAGGAAAACAGAAGCGCTGTTTGTCCTGTATGCTGCCAACAAGGTTGGCGCTCCTACTTCAAAGCAGACTATTGCTCGCTGGATTTGTAACACGATTCAGCAGGCGCATTCTACGGCAGGATTGCCGTTACCAAAATCGGTTAAGGCCCATTCCACTAGGAAGGTGGGCTCTTCTTGGGGGGCTGCCCGAGGGGTCTCGGCACTGCAGCTGTGCCGAGCTGCTACTTGGTCGGGGTCAAACACCTTTGCAAAGTTTTACAAGTTTGATACCCTGGCTGAGGAGGACCTCCTGTTTGCTCAATCGGTGCTGCAATCATCCGCACTCTCCCGCCCGTTTGGGAGCTTTGGTATAATCCCCATGGTCCTTACGGAGTCCCCAGCATCCTCTAGGACGTTAGAGAAAATAAGATTTTAAACCTACCGGTAAATCTTTTTCTCTAACGTCCTAGTGGATGCTGGGGACTCCGTAAGGACCATGGGGAAATAGACTGGGTCCGCAGGAGACATGGGCACTTTAAGAAAGAATTTAGATTCTGGTGTGCTCTGGCTCCTCCCTCTGTCCCTCCTCCAGACCTCAGTTTGAATCTGTGCCCGGACGAGCTGGGTGCTGTTCAGTGAGCTCTCCTGAGCTTGCTGTAAGAAAGTATTTTGTTAGGTTTTTTTATTTTCAGGGAGCTCTGCTGGCAACAAACTCCCTGCATCGTGGGACAGAGGGGAGAGAAGCAGCCCTACTTTCTGAAGCTAGGTCCTGCTTCTTAGGCTACTGGACACCATTAGCTCCAGAGGGATCGTACACAGGATCTCGCCCTCGTCGTCCGATCCCAGAGCCGCGCCGCCGTCCCCCTCGCAGAGCCGGAAGACAGAAGCCGGGTGAGTATGAGAAGCAAAGAAGACTTCGAAATCGGCGACAGAAGACTTCGTTCTTCACATGAGGTAACGCACAGCACTGCAGCTGTGCGCGATTGCTCCATACACACCTCACATACTCCGGTCACTGTAAGGGTGCAGGGCGCAGAGGGGGGCGCCCTGGGCAGCATATGGACCTCTGTTGGCAAAAGTAAACATATATACAGTTGGGCACTGTATATATGTATGAGCCCCCGCCAAAAAGATATGTATTTTAGCGGGACAGAAGCCCGCCGTCGAGGGGGCGGGGCTTCTCCCTCAGCACTCGCCAGCGCAATTTTTTCTCCACAGCTCCGCTGAGAAGAAGCTCCCCAGGCTCTCCCCTGCAGATCACGGTAGAAAAAGGGTAAAAAGAGAGGGGGGGCACATAATTAGGCGCTAAAAACACAAATACAGCAGCTACTGGGTTAACATTAAGTTACTTTGTTATTCCTGGGTTATATAGCGCTGGGGTGTGTGCTGGCATACTCTCTCTCTGTCTCACCAAAGGGCCTTGTGGGGGAACTGTCTTCAAAAAGGGCATTCCCTGAGTGTGTGGTGTCGGTACATTTGTGTCGACATGTCTGATGAGGAAGGCTATGTGGAAGCAGAGCGGGAGCAAATGAATGTGGTGTCTCCGCCGACGGCGCCGACACCTGATTGGATGGATATGTGGAAGGTTTTAAATGATAATGTTAATTCCTTACATAAAAGGTTAGAAAAAGCTGAAGCCTTAGGATAGTCAGGGTCCCAACCTGTGCCTGATCCTATGTCGCAGAATCCGACAGGGTCTCAGAAGCGCCCACTATCCCAAATTAATTACACGGATACCGACATGGATTCTGACTCCAGTGTCGATTACGATGATGCAAAGTTACAGCCAAAATTGGCTAAATCCATCCGTTATATGATTATAGCTATTAAGTATGTGTTGCACATCACAGAGGAAACCCCAGTCCCTGACAAGAGGGTTCATATGTATGGGGAAAAGAGGCAGGGGGTGACATTTCCCCCTTCACACGAGCTCAATGAGTTATGTGAAAAGGCTTGGGAATCTCCAGATAAAAAACTGCAGATTTCCAAAAGGATTCTTATGGCGTATCCTTTCCCGCCAACGGACAGGTTACGCTGGGAATCCTCCCCTAGGGTGGACAAAGCTTTGACACGCTTATCCAAGAAGGTAGCCCTGCCGTCCCAGCATACGGCTACCCTCAAAGATGCTGCGGATAGAAAACAGGAGGGTACCCTGAAGTCCATTTATACACATTCAGGTACCTTACTGAGGCCGGCAATCGCGTCGGCCTGGGTGTGTAGTGCTGTAGTAGCATGGACGGATACCTTATCTGAGGAACTTGATACCTTAGACAAGGATACTATACTAATGACCCTGGGGCATATTAAAGACGCTGTCCTTTATATGAGAGATGCTCAAATAGACATTAGCCTACTAGGTTCTAGAATAAATGATATGTCGATTTCTGCCAGAAGGGTCCTGTGGACTCGGCAATGGACAGGTGATGCCGACTCAAAAAGGCACATGGAGGTTTTACCTTACAAGGGTGAGGAATTGTTTGGGGAGGGTCTCTCGGACCTGGTCTCCACAGCTACGGCTGGAAAGTCAAATTTCTCTATCGTCCTAGTGGATGCTGGGGTTCCTGAAAGGACCATGGGGAATAGCGGCTCCGCAGGAGACAGGGCACAAAAAGTAAAGCTTTACGATCAGGTGGTGTGTACTGGCTCCTCCCCCTATGACCCTCCTCCAAGCCTCAGTTAGATTTTTGTGCCCGGCCGAGAAGGGTGCAATCTAGGTGGCTCTCCTAAAGAGCTGCTTAGAAAAGTTTAGCTTAGGTTTTTTATTTTACAGTGAGTCCTGCTGGCAACAGGATCACTGCAACGAGGGACTTAGGGGAGAAGAAGTGAACTCACCTGCGTGCAGGATGGATTGGCTTCTTGGCTACTGGACATCAGCTCCAGAGGGACGATCACAGGTACAGCCTGGATGGTCACCGGAGCCTTGCCGCCGGCCCCCTTGCAGATGCTGAAGTAAGAAGAGGTCCAGAATCGGCGGCAGAAGACTCCTCAGTCTTCTAAAGGTAGCGCACAGCACTGCAGCTGTGCGCCATTTTCCTCTCAGCACACTTCACACGGCAGTCACTGAGGGTGCAGGGCGCTGGGAGGGGGGCGCCCTGGGAGGCAAATGAAAACCTATTTTGGCTAAAAATACCTCACATATAGCCTCCGGAGGCTATATGGAGATATTTAACCCCTGCCAGAATCCGTTAAGAGCGGGAGACGAGGCCGCCGAAAAAGGGGCGGGGCCTATCTCCTCAGCACACAGCGCCATTTTCCCTCACAGAAAGGCTGGAGGGAAGGCTCCCAGGCTCTCCCCTGCACTGCACTACAGAAACAGGGTTAAAACAGAGAGGGGGGGCACTAATTTGGCGTTAGAAATATATAATAAAGATGCTATAAGGGAAAACACTTATATAAGGTTGTCCCTATATAATTATAGCGTTTTTGGTGTGTGCTGGCAAACTCTCCCTCTGTCTCTCCAAAGGGCTAGTGGGTCCTGTCCTCTATCAGAGCATTCCCTGTGTGTGTGCTGTGTGTCGGTACGTGTGTGTCGACATGTATGAGGATGATGTTGGTGAGGAGGCGGAGCAATTGCCTGTAATGGTGATGTCACTCTCTAGGGAGTCGACACCGGAATGGATGGCTTATTTAGGGAATTACGTGATAATGTCAACACGCTGCAAGGTCGGTTGACGACATGAGACGGCTGACAAACAATTAGTACCGGTCCAGACGTCTCAAAAACACCGTCAGGGGGTTTAAAACGCCCGTTTACTTTAGTCGGTCGACACAGACACAGACAGGGACACTGAATCCAGTGTCGACGGTGAATAAACAAACGTATTCCTTATTAGGGCCACACGTTAAAGGCAATGAAGGAGGTGTTACATATTTCTGATACTACAAGTACCACAAAAGAGGGTATTATGTGGGATGTGAAAAAACTACCGTAGTTTTTCCTGAATCAGATAAATTAAATAAAGTGTGTGATGATGCGTGGGTTCCCCCCGATAGAAAATTAGGGGCGGTATACCCTTTCCCGCCAGAAGTTAGGGCGCGTTGGGAAACACCCCTTAGGGTGGCTAAGGCGCTCACACGCTTATCAAAACAAGTGGCGGTACCGTCTATAGATAGGGCCGTCCTCAAGGACCAGCTGACAGGAGGCTGGAAAATATCATAAAAAGTATATACACACATACTGGTGTTATACTGCGATCGCCTCAGCCTGGATGTGCAAGCTGGGGTGGCTTGGTCGGATTCCCTGACTAAAAATATTGATACCCTTGACAGGGACAGTATTTTATTGACTATAGAGCATTTAAAGGATGCATTTCTATATATGCGAGATGCACAGAGGGATATTTGCACTCTGGCATCAAGAGTAAATGCGATGTCCATATCTGCCAGAAGATGTTATGGACACGACAGTGGTCAGGTGATGCAGATTCCAAACGGCACAAAGGTGTATTGCCGTATAAAGGAAGAGGAGTTATTTGGGGTCGGTCCATCGGACCTGGTGGCCACGGCAACTGCTGGAAAATCCACCGTTTTTACCCTAAGTCACATCTCTGCAGAAAAAGACACCGTCTTTTCAGCCTCAGTCCTTTCGTCCCTATAAGATCATATCTGCCCAGGGATAGAGGAAAGGGAAGAAGACTGCAGCAGGCAGCCCATTCCCAGGAACAGAAGCGTTCCACCGCTTCTGACAAGTTCTCAGCATGGCGCTGAGACCGTACAGGACCCCTGGATCCTACAAGTAGTATCCCAGGGGTACAGATTGGAATGTCGAGACGTTTCCCCTTCGCAGGCTCCTGAAGTCTGCTTTACCAAGGTCTCCCTCCGACAAGGAGGCAGTATGGGAAA
The DNA here is from genome assembly GCF_028390025.1 of Pseudophryne corroboree. Taxonomy (NCBI): domain Eukaryota; kingdom Metazoa; phylum Chordata; class Amphibia; order Anura; family Myobatrachidae; genus Pseudophryne; species Pseudophryne corroboree. Next base: position 52,529,917 of record NC_086454.1, read on the forward strand.
AAATTCACAAGCTGTATTCCCAGCAGGTGATAATTAAATTACCTCTCCTACTACAAGAAAAGGGGTATTATTCCACACTATATTGTGGTACTGAAGCCAGAAGGCTAGGTGAGACTTATTCTAAAAAAAATTTTGAACACTTACAAAGGTTCAAATCAAGATGGAGTCACTCAGAGCAGTGATAACGAACCAGGAAGAAGGGGACTATATAGTGTCCCGGGACATCAGGGATGCTTACTTCTATGTCCCAAAGTTGCCCTTCTCACTAAGGGTACCTCAGGTTCGTGGTGCAGAACTGTCACTATCAGTTTCAGACGCTGCCGTTTGGATTGTCCACGGCACCCCGGGTCTTTACCAAGGTAATGGCCGAAATGATGATTCTTCTTCGAAGAAAAGGCGTATTAATTATCCCTTACTTGGACGATCTCCTGATAAGGGCATAGTCCAGGGAACAGTTGGAGGTCGGAGTAGCACTATCTCGGATACTGCTACAACAGCACGGGTGGATTCTAAATATTCCAAAATCGCAGCTGATCCCGACGACACGTCTGCTGTGCCTAGGGATGATTCTGGACACAGTCCAGAAAAAGGTGTTTCTCCCGGAAGAGAAAGCCAGGGAGTTATCCGAGCTAGTCAGGAACCTCCTAAAAACAGTGCATCATTGCACAAGGGTCCTGGTAAAAATGGTGGCTTCCTACGAAGCAATTCCATTCGGCAGATTTCACGCAAGAACTTTTCAGTGGGATCTGCTGGACAAATGGTCCGGATCGCATCTTCAGATGCATCAGCGGATAACCCTATATCCAAGGACAAGGGTGTCTCTCCTGTGGTGGTTATAGAGTGCTCATCTTCTAGAGGGCCGCAGATTCGGCATTCAGGATTGGATGCTGGTGACCACGGAGCCCAGCCCGAGAGGCTGGGGAGCAGTCACACAAGGAAAAAATTTCCAGGGAGTGTGATCAAGTCTGGAGACTTTTCTCCACATAAATATACTGGAGCTAAGGGTAAATTTATAATGCTCTAAGCTTAGCAAGACCTCTGCTTCAAGGTCAGCCGGTATTGATCCAGTGGGAAAAACATCACGGCAGTCGCCCACGTAAACAGACAGGGCGACACAAGAAGCAGGAGGGCAATGGCAAAAACTGCAAGGACTTTTCGCTGGGCGGAAAATCATGTGATAGCACTGTCAGCAGTGTTTCATCCCGGGAATGGAAACTGGGAAGCAGACTTCCTCAGCAGGCACGACCTCCACCCGGGAGAGTGGAAACTTCATCGGGAAGTTTTTTCCACATGATTGTAAACCGTTGGGAAATACCAAAGGTGGACATGATGGCGTCCCGTCTGAACAAAAAACGGGACAGGTATTGCGCCAGGTCAAGAGACCCTCAGGCAATAGCTGTGGACGTTCTGGTAACACCGTGGGTGTACCAGTCGGTGTATGTGTTCCCTCCTCTGCTTCTCATACCTAAGGTGCTGAGAATTATAAGACGTAGAGGAGTAAGAACTATACTCATGGCTCCGGATTGGCCAAGAAGGACTTGGTACCCAGAACTTCAAGAGATGCTTACAGAGGTCTTATGGCCTCTGCTGCTAAGAAGGGATTTGCTTCAGCAAGTACCATGTCTGTTCCAAGACTTACCGCAGCTGCGTTTGTCGGCATGGCGGTGGAACGCCGGATCCTAAGGGAAAAAGGCATTCCGGAAGAGGTCATTCCTACCCTGGTCAAAGCCAGAAAGGAGGTGACCGCACAACATTATCACCACATGTGGCGAAAATATGTTGCGTGGTGTGAGGCCAGGATGGCCCCACAAAGAAATTTCAACTCGGTCGTTTCCTGCATTTCCTGCAAACAGGAGTGTCTATGGGCCGCAAATTGGGGTCCATTAAGGTTCAAATTTCGGCCCTGTCGATTTTCTTCCAGAAAGAATTGGCTTCAGTTCCTGAAGTCCAGAAGTTTGTCAAGGGAGTATTGCATATACAACCCCCTTTTGTGCCTCCAGTGGCACTGTGGGATCTCAACGTAGTTCTGGGATTCCTCAAATCACATTGGTTTAAAACCAGTCAAATCTGTGGATTTGAAGCATCTCACATGAAAAGTGACCATGCTCTTGGCCCTGGCCTGGACCAGGCGAGTGTCAAATTGGTGGTTTTTTCTCAAAGAAGCCCATATCTGTTTGTCCATTCGGACAGGGCAGAGCTGCGGACTCGTCCCCAGTTCTCTCCCTAAGGTGGTGTCAGTGTTTCACCTGAACCAGCTTATTGTGGTGCCTTGCACCTACTAGGGACTTGGAGGACTCCAAGTTGCTAGATGTTGTCAGGGCCCTGAAAATATGTTCCAGGACGGCTGGAGTCAGGAAAACTGACTTGCTGTTATCCTGTATGCACCCAACAAACTGGGTGCTCTTGCTTCTAAGCAGACTATTGCTAGTTGGATGTGTAATACAATTCAGCTTGCACATTCTGTGGCAGGCCTGCCACAGCCAAAATATGTAAATGCCCATTCCACAAGGAAGGTGGGCTCATCTTGGGCGGCTGCCCGAGGGGTCTCGGCTTTACAACTTTGCCGAGCGGTTATTTAGTCAGGGGCAAACACGTTTGTAAAATCCTACAAATTTGATACCCTGGCTAAGGAGGACCTGGAGTTCTCTCATTCGGTGCTGCAGAGTCATCCGCACTCTCCCGCCCGTTTGGGAGCTTTGGTATTATCCCCATGGTCCTTTCAGGAACCCCAGCATCCACTAGGACGATAGAGAAAATAAGAATTTACTTACCGATAATTCTATTTCTCGGAGTCCGTAGTGGATGCTGGGCGCCCATCCCAAGTGCGGATTGTCTGCAATACTTGTACATAGTTACAAAAATCGGGTTATTATTGTTGTGAGCCATCTTTTCAGAGGCTCCGCTGTTATCATACTGTTAACTGGGTTCAGATCACAGGTTGTACAGTGTGATTGGTGTGGCTGGTATGAGTCTTACCCGGGATTCAAAATCCTTCCTTATTGTGTACGCTCGTCCGGGCACAGTACCTAACTGAGGCTTGGAGGAGGGTCATAGGGGGAGGAGCCAGTACACACCACGTGATCGTAAAGCTTTACTTTTTGTGCCCTGTCTCCTGTGAGCCGCTATTCCCCATGGTCCTTTCAGGAACCCCAGCATCCACTACGGACTCCGAGAAATAGAATTATCGGTAAGTAAATTCTTATTTTTTTGCCATATGTTTCCTCACAGCCTAAGAAAGCACCGTATTACCAAATGCAGTCCTTTCGATCACAGAAAAACAAGAGAGTCCGAGGTGCGTCCTTTCTTGCCAGGGGCAGGGGCAGAGGAAAGAAGCTGCACAACACAGCTAGTTCCCAGGAACAGAAGTCCTACCCGGCTTCCACTAAATCCACCGCATGACGCTGGGGCTCCACAGGCGGAGCTAGGCCCGGTGGGGGCGCGTCTCCGAAATTGCAGCCACAAGTGGGTTCACTCCCAGTTGGATCCCTGGGCAATAGATATTGTGTCTCAGGGATACAAGCTGGAATTCGAGGAGATGCCCCCTCACCGATACCTCAAATCGGCCCTGCCAGGTTCCCCCCACGAGAGGGAAATAGTGTTAACTGCAATTCACAAATTGTATCTTCTACAGGTGGTGGTCAAGGTTCCCCTCCTTCAACAAGGGAAGGGTTATTATTCGACCATGTTTGTAGTACCGAAACCGGACTGTTCTGTCAGCCCCATATTGAATTTAAAATCCCTGAACATGTACCTGAAAAGGTTCCGGTTCAAGATGGAATCGCGGAGAACGGTCATTGCAAGCCTGGAAGGGGGGGATTTTATGGTGTCTCTGGACATAAAGGATGCATACCTTTTTATGTCCCCATTTATCCACCTCATCAGGCGTACCTCAGATTTGTGGTACAGGATTGTCATTACCAATTTCAGACGTTGCCGTTTGGTCTCTCCACGGCTCTGAGAATATTTACCATGGTAATGGCTGAAATGATGGTGCTCCTGCTAAAGCAGGGGGTCACAATTATCCCGTACTTGGACGATCTCCTCATAAAAGCGAGGTCAAGAGAGCAGTTGCTGATCAGCGTAGCACGTTCTCTGGAAGTGTTACAGCAACACGGCTGGATTCTAAATATTCCAAAATCGCAGTTGGTTCCTACGACTCATCTGCCTTTCCTGGGCATGATTCTGGATACAGACCAGAAAAGGGTTTATCTGCCGATAGAGAAAGCTCAGGAACTCATGACACTGGTCAGGGGCCTATTAAAACCAAAACAGGTGTCAGTGCATCACTGCACTCGAGTCCTGGGAAAGATGGTGGCATCATACGAGGCCATTCCCTTCGGCAGGTTCCATGCGAGGACCTTTCAATGGGACTTACTGGACAAATGGTCCGGATCACATCTTCAGATGCATCGGTTAATCACCCTATCCCCCAGGGCTAGGGTGTCTCTCCTGTGGTGGCTGCGTAGTGCTCACCTTCTCGAGGGCCGCAGATTCGGCATTCAGGACTGGGTCCTGGTGACCACGGATGCAAGCCTCCGAGGGTGGGGAGCAGTCACACAGGGAAGAAATTTCCAAGGTCTGTGGTCAAGTCAGGAGACTTGCCTTCACATCAACGTCCTGGAACTAAGGGCCATATAAAACGCCCTACGTCAAGCAGAGACCCTGCTTCGCGGTCAACCGGTTCTGATTCAGTCAGACAACATCACCGCTGTGGCTCATGTAAACCGACAAGGCGGCACAAGGAGCAGGGTGGCGATGGTGGAAGCCACCAGAATTCTTCGCTGGGCGGAGAATCACGTCAGTGCACTGTCAGCAGTGTTCATCCCGGGAGTGGACAACTGGGAAGCAGACTTCCTCAGCAGGCACGACCTCCACCCGGGGGAGTGGGGACTTCATCAAGAAGTCTTCGCACAGATTGCAAGTTGGTGGGAACTGCCACAGGTGGACATGATGGCATCCCGCCTCAATAAAAAACTACAGAGGTATTGCGCCAGGTCAAGAGACCCTCAGGCGATAGCTGTAGACGCTTTGGTGACACCGTGGGTGTTCCAGTCGGTCTATGTATTCCCTCCTCTTCCTCTCATACCCAAGGTGTTGAGAATCATAAGAAAAAGAGGAGTGAGAACAATACTCATTGTTCCGGATTGGCCAAGAAGGACTTGGTATCCAGATCTGCAAGAAATGCTCACGGATGACCCGTGGCCTCTTCCTCTAAGACGGGACTTGTTGCAACAAGGGCCTTGTCTGTTCCAAGACTTACCGCGGCTGCGTTTGACGGTATGGCGGTTGAACGCCGGATCCTAGCGAAAAAAGGCATTCCGGATGAGGTCATTCCTACGCTGATAAAGGCTAGGAAGGACGTGACAGCTCAACATTATCACCGTATATGGCGAAAATCTGTTGCTTGGTGTGAGGCCAGGAATGCCCCTACGGAGGAATTCCAGCTGGGCCGTTTCCTTCACTTCCTACAGTCAGGAGTGACTTTGGGCCTAAAATTGGGTTCCATTAAGGTCCAGATTTCGGCCCTATCCATTTTCTTTCAGAAAGAGCTTGCTTCTCTACCTGAAGTTCAGACGTTTGTGAAGGGAGTGCTGCATATTCAGCCCCCTTTTGTGCCCCCAGTGGCACCTTGGGATCTTAACGTGGTGTTGAGTTTCCTGAAATCCCACTGGTTTGAACCACTCAAAACGGTGGAATTGAAATATCTCACGTGGAAGGTGGTCATGCTACTGGCCTTGGCTTCGGCTAGGCGTGTGTCAGAATTGGCGGCTTTGTCACATAAAAGCCCCTATCTGGTTTTCCATGTGGATAGAGCAGAGTTACGGACCCGGCCACAATTCCTGCCAAAAGTGGTTTCATCTTTTCATATAAACTAACCTATTGTGGTGCCTGTGGCTACTACGGACTTGGAGGATTCTGAGTTGCTTGATGTGGTCAGGGCTTTGAAGGTTTATGTAGCCAGAACGGCTAGGGTCAGGAAAACAGAATCTTTGTTTCTCTAACGTCCTAAGTGGATGCTGGGGACTCCGTAAGGACCATGGGGAATAGCGGCTCCGCAGGAGACTGGGCACATCTAAAGAAAGCTTTAGGACTAACTGGTGTGCACTGGCTCCTCCCCCTATGACCCTCCTCCAAGCCTCAGTTAGATTTCTGTGCCCGACGAGAAGGGTGCACACTAGGGGCTCTCCTGAGCTTCTTAGTGAAAGTTTTAGTTTAGGTTTGTTATTTTCAGTGAGACCTGCTGGCAACAGGCTCACTGCATCGAGGGACTAAGGGGAGAAGAAGCGAACTCACCTGCGTGCAGAGTGGATTGGGCTTCTTGGCTACTGGACATTAGCTCCAGAGGGACGATCACAGGCCCAGCCTGGATGGGTCCCGGAGCCGCGCCGCCGGCCCCCTTACAGAGCCAGAAGAGCGAAGAGGTCCGGAAAAATCGGCGGCAGAAGACGTTCCTGTCTTCAATAAGGTAGCGCACAGCTCTGCAGCTGTGCGCCATTGCTCTCAGCACACTTCATACTCCGGTCACTGAGGGTGCAGGGCGCTGGGGGGGGCGCCCTGAGACGCAATAAAACATGATAAAAATACCTTACATGGCAAAAAATACATCACATATAGCTCCTGGGCTATATGGATGCATTTAACCCCTGCCAGAATATACAGAAAAACGGGAGATAAGGCCGCCGAAAAGGGGGCGGAGCCTATCTCCTCAGCACACTGGCGCCATTTTCCCTCACAGCTCAGTTGGAGGGAAGCTCCCTGGCTCTTCCCTGCAGTCACTACACTACAGAAAGGGTTAAAAAAAGAGAGGGGGGCACTAATTAGGCGCAGTATTAAAACATACAGCAGCTATAAGGGGAAAAACACTTATATAAGGTTATCCCTGTATGTATATATATATATATATAGCGCTCTGGTGTGTGCTGGCATACTCTCCCTCTGTCTCCCCAGAACGGCTAGGGTCAGGAAAACAGAATCTTTGTTTATCCTGTATGCTTCCAACAAGCTTGGTGCTCCTGCTTCAAAGCAGACTATTGCTTGCTGGATCTGTAACACGATTCAGCAGGCTCATTCTGCGGCTGGATTGCCGCTGCCAAAATCAGTTAAGGCCCATTCCACTAGGAAGGTGGGCTCTTCTTGGGCGGCTGCCCGAGGGGTCTCGGCATTACAGCTGTGCCGAGCGGCTACTTGGTTAGGTTCAAACACTTTTGCAAAGTTCTACAAGTTTGATACCCTGGCTGAGGAGGACCTTGTGTTTGCTCATTCGGTGCTGCAGAGTCATCCGCATTCTCCCGCCCGTTTGGGAGCTTTGGTATAATCCCCAATGGTCCTTACGGAGTCCCCAGCATACACTAGGACGTTAGAGAAAATAAGATTTTACTTACCGGTAAATCTATTTCTCGTAGTCCGTAGTGGATGCTGGGCGCCCGTCCCAATTGCGGACTTCTTCTGCAATACTTGTATATAGTTATTCTGCAATAAGGGCTATGTTATTGTTGCATCAGGGTTGAACTGATGCTCTGTTGTTGTTCATACTGTTGACTGGGTAAGTTTATCACAAGTTATACGGTGTGATTGGTGTGGCTGGTATGAATCTTGCCCTGGATTTCCAAAATCCTTTCCTTGTACTGTCAGCTCTTCCGGGCACAGTTTCTCTAACTGAGGTCTGGAGGAGGGACATAGAGGGAGGAGCCAGAGCACACCAGAATCTAAATTCTTTCTTAAAGTGCCCATGTCTCCTGCGCAGCCCGTCTATTCCCCATGGTCCTTACGGAGTCCCCAGCATCCACTGCGGACTACGAGAAATAGATTTACCGGTAAGTAAAATCTTATTTTCTCGTAGTCCGTAGAGGATGCTGGGCGCCCGTCCCAAGTGCGGACTACTTCTGCAAGACTTGTATATAGTTATTGCTTACATAAGGGTTATGTTATAGTTTCATCGGTTTTGGACCGATGCGATGTTGTTTTTTCATACTGTTAACTAGATAGTATATCACAAGTTATACGGTGTGATTGGTGTGGCTGGTATGAATCTTGCCTTTGGATTAACAAAAATCCTTTCCTCGTACTGTCAGTCTCCTCTGGGCACAGTTTCTCTAACTGAGGTCTGGAGGAGGGGCATAGAGGGAGGAGCCAGTGCACACCCAGATCCAAAGTCTTTCTTAAAGTGCCCATGTCTCCTGCGGAGCCCGTCTATCCCCATGGTCCTTACGGAGTCCCCAGCATCCTCTACGGACTACGAGAAAAAGATTTACCGGAATAGCGGCTCCGCAGGAGACAGGGCACAAAAAGTAAAGCTTTACGATCAGGTGGTGTGTACTGGCTCCTCCCCCTATGACCCTCCTCCAAGCCTCAGTTAGGTACTATGCCCGGACGAGCGTACACAATAAGGAAGGATTTTGAATCCCGGGTAAGACTCATACCAGCCACACCAATCACACTGTACAACCTGTGATCTGAACCCAGTTAACAGTATGATAACAGCGGAGCCTCTGAAAAGATGGCTCACAACAATAATAACCCGATTTTTGTAACTATGTACAAGTATTGCAGACAATCCGCACTTGGGATGGGCGCCCAGCATCCACTACGGACTCCGAGAAATAGAATTATCGGTAAGTAAATTCTTATTTTCTCTATCGTCCTAGTGGATGCTGGGGTTCCTGAAAGGACCATGGGGAATAGCGGCTCCGCAGGAGACAGGGCACAAAAAGTAAAGCTTTAGGATCAGGTGGTGTGCACTGGCTCCTCCCCCTATGACCCTCCTCCAAGCCTCAGTTAGATTTTTGTGCCCGGCCGAGAAGGGTGCAATCTAGGTGGCTCTCCTAAAGAGCTGCTTAGAAAAGTTTAGCTTAGTTTTTTTATTTTACAGTGAGTCCTGCTGGCAACAGGATCACTGCAACGAGGGACTTAGGGGAGAAGAAGTGAACTCACCTGCGTGCAGGATGGATTGGCTTCTTGGCTACTGGACATTAGCTCCAGAGGGACGATCACAGGTACAGCCTGGATGGTCACCGGAGCCTTGCCGCCGGCCCCCTTGCAGATGCTGAAGTAAGAAGAGGTCCAGAATCGGCGGCAGAAGACTCCTCAGTCTTCTAAAGGTAGCGCACAGCACTGCAGCTGTGCGCCATTTTCCTCTCAGCACACTTCACACGGCAGTCACTGAGGGTGCAGGGCGCTGGGAGGGGGGCGCCCTGGGAGGCAAATGAAAACCTATTTTGGCTAAAAATACCTCACATATAGCCTCCGGAGGCTATATGGAGATATTTAACCCCTGCCAGAATCCGTTAAGAGCGGGAGACGAGGCCGCCGAAAAAGGGGCGGGGCCTATCTCCTCAGCACACAGCGCCATTTTCCCTCACAGAAAGGCTGGAGGGAAGGCTCCCAGGCTCTCCCCTGCACTGCACTACAGAAACAGGGTTAAAACAGAGAGGGGGGGCACTAATTTGGCGTTAGAAATATATAATAAAGATGCTATAAGGGAAAACACTTATATAAGGTTGTCCCTATATAATTATAGCGTTTTTGGTGTGTGCTGGCAAACTCTCCCTCTGTCTCTCCAAAGGGCTAGTGGGTCCTGTCCTCTATCAGAGCATTCCCTGTGTGTGTGCTGTGTGTCGGTACGTGTGTGTCGACATGTATGAGGATGATGTTGGTGAGGAGGCGGAGCAATTGCCTGTAATGGTGATGTCACTCTCTAGGGAGTCGACACCGGAATGGATGGCTTATTTAGGGAATTACGTGATAATGTCAACACGCTGCAAGGTCGGTTGACGACATGAGACGGCTGACAAACAATTAGTACCGGTCCAGACGTCTCAAAAACACCGTCAGGGGGTTTAAAACGCCCGTTTACTTTAGTCGGTCGACACAGACACAGACAGGGACACTGAATCCAGTGTCGACGGTGAATAAACAAACGTATTCCTTATTAGGGCCACACGTTAAAGGCAATGAAGGAGGTGTTACATATTTCTGATACTACAAGTACCACAAAAGAGGGTATTATGTGGGATGTGAAAAAACTACCGTAGTTTTTCCTGAATCAGATAAATTAAATAAAGTGTGTGATGATGCGTGGGTTCCCCCCGATAGAAAATTAGGGGCGGTATACCCTTTCCCGCCAGAAGTTAGGGCGCGTTGGGAAACACCCCTTAGGGTGGCTAAGGCGCTCACACGCTTATCAAAACAAGTGGCGGTACCGTCTATAGATAGGGCCGTCCTCAAGGACCAGCTGACAGGAGGCTGGAAAATATCATAAAAAGTATATACACACATACTGGTGTTATACTGCGATCGCCTCAGCCTGGATGTGCAAGCTGGGGTGGCTTGGTCGGATTCCCTGACTAAAAATATTGATACCCTTGACAGGGACAGTATTTTATTGACTATAGAGCATTTAAAGGATGCATTTCTATATATGCGAGATGCACAGAGGGATATTTGCACTCTGGCATCAAGAGTAAATGCGATGTCCATATCTGCCAGAAGATGTTATGGACACGACAGTGGTCAGGTGATGCAGATTCCAAACGGCACAAAGGTGTATTGCCGTATAAAGGAAGAGGAGTTATTTGGGGTCGGTCCATCGGACCTGGTGGCCACGGCAACTGCTGGAAAATCCACCGTTTTTACCCTAAGTCACATCTCTGCAGAAAAAGACACCGTCTTTTCAGCCTCAGTCCTTTCGTCCCTATAAGATCATATCTGCCCAGGGATAGAGGAAAGGGAAGAAGACTGCAGCAGGCAGCCCATTCCCAGGAACAGAAGCGTTCCACCGCTTCTGACAAGTTCTCAGCATGGCGCTGAGACCGTACAGGACCCCTGGATCCTACAAGTAGTATCCCAGGGGTACAGATTGGAATGTCGAGACGTTTCCCCTTCGCAGGCTCCTGAAGTCTGCTTTACCAAGGTCTCCTCCGACAAGGAGGCAGTATGGGAAAAAATTCACAAGCTGTATTCCCAGCAGGTGATAATTAAATTACCTCTCCTACTACAAGAAAAGGGGTATTATTCCACACTATATTGTGGTACTGAAGCCAGAAGGCTAGGTGAGACTTATTCTAAAAAAAATTTTGAACACTTACAAAGGTTCAAATCAAGATGGAGTCACTCAGAGCAGTGATAACGAACCAGGAAGAAGGGGACTATATAGTGTCCCGGGACATCAGGGATGCTTACTTCTATGTCCCAAAGTTGCCCTTCTCACTAAGGGTACCTCAGGTTCGTGGTGCAGAACTGTCACTATCAGTTTCAGACGCTGCCGTTTGGATTGTCCACGGCACCCCGGGTCTTTACCAAGGTAATGGCCGAAATGATGATTCTTCTTCGAAGAAAAGGCGTATTAATTATCCCTTACTTGGACGATCTCCTGATAAGGGCATAGTCCAGGGAACAGTTGGAGGTCGGAGTAGCACTATCTCGGATACTGCTACAACAGCACGGGTGGATTCTAAATATTCCAAAATCGCAGCTGATCCCGACGACACGTCTGCTGTGCCTAGGGATGATTCTGGACACAGTCCAGAAAAAGGTGTTTCTCCCGGAAGAGAAAGCCAGGGAGTTATCCGAGCTAGTCAGGAACCTCCTAAAAACAGTGCATCATTGCACAAGGGTCCTGGTAAAAATGGTGGCTTCCTACGAAGCAATTCCATTCGGCAGATTTCACGCAAGAACTTTTCA